>NC_072494.1:21180909-21483939 GCF_027574615.1 Eptesicus fuscus | reverse complement strand
ACATTATATTGTCCAATTCTTCATGGCCCAGAAGCATGTTTCAAAGAGTTTTCAATACCCTACACTTTAGCCTAGTGCCTAGCACTTAAAACATGAATGAAGGAAAGGAGGGAAGGAGAAAGGGAAGAAACAGGCTTGGTGTTTGGAGAATTGAAGATATACATGTGTTGTGGAAGTTGGAGAGTATAGAGCAAAAGTGTGCAGAGAGGTGAGTGTTCAGAAAGATAAAGAAAAGAAAAATCTTACGGAGGTGGGCATGAAATAGGTTACAGATAAGGGGACAGGTCAAGAATTAAGGTCACTTAAATATAAATGTGGAGCCACTATGCAAATCCAGGACCGTCTGACTTCTCAGGCTTTCTCCTGGGTTACACTGCTTTTAAAAGGATAGTACCAGAAGGACCCCCACTACCTGGGTAGGAAATCCAACTCCCTCATGCTCAGGGGAGCAAACTGGGAGAAGTGGAGTGACTTGCTCACAGGTGTAGAAATGGTTGGAGGCAGAACCAGAAGAAAAGTGTGTGTCTACAGTCACACTATCTGAATTTTCCACCTGTCCTTCTGGGCCAGGAGTGCCGGCCACAGCTTTGTCTTGGGTGGCTCCTTTGGTCCATGTTCTCACTTTACTGCTAGAAGGAGTGAGAACTCAGTGCACAGCAGAGCTTGCTTCATTCCCTTTCTCTGCCATGGCCTAGACTCCCATCATACACTTGACATGCTGACTGCACTGCCTAAGCCCTTTGGTATTGGTGGTACCCAGATGCCTCTAGCCTTCACAAGAAAGATGTTACACAGATTTGTAAAGATATTCAAATTCTAATTGGTCGTCTATAGAAAACATCAATAAATTAGAGGCAGGATGTTGTAATTAAAAAACATTTAGCTGATAGAGTCATCAGGAATCCAGTAAGGTGATCCAACCTGGATGGAAATATGTCTAGGCTGTGCTGAAAGCTTGTCCCAGGAGAAACTTCAGTCTTTTTCTATTGCCTGTTAGAGAAGCTGGTTACTTTTGCTAGAACCAATCCCAGGGAAAGATGTGAAGCTATTCCCACCTCTAAGTAGTCCTCTTCTTCCCGGGAAATCACCTTTCCTCCACCCTCACACTCCTAAGCCCCACATTGGATGCCTGTCATCTCCCAAGACCCAGATGTCATTTACTAGTGAGAGAGGTAGAGAAGAAAGCAGATTCAGTACTATTCCCAGCTCTTCTAATATATACAACCTTGGGCAAGTTCTGTCACCTCTTCTTCCTCACATCAGAAATGAGTTGACTGAATGACCTCTAAAAACCTTCCAACTCCAAAAATTGCACCCTCTCTTTTGCCAGTGGGTTACCTTCTACGATTTATTTCCTCCTAAAGGCATTTTCATTTTTATATGAAGCATAATGGGGAAAAAAGATCTCTCTCGTGCAAGAGAACAGACTTACATGATGAAATTACAGACTTTGTCAATGATATTTGGGGCAGGACATCATGTAGCAATGCATTCCATCTACACATAAGGTGGCTCTGTCCATCGTGATGATTGTTTTCATATTTGTGAAAAGAAGCAAGAACAGTATGTGAATTATTTGTGATACCAGGTATTTGAAACAGTCTTCATTTATGTTTTCAGCTGTGTGTGCGTGAGTAGGCCTGCAGAGCATGGCATTATATTATTAGCAGCAGGTATTAAATATATTATTTAGTATTAGAGGTATTAGTCTCAAGCATTAGGACAGATTACATTTGATGTATTAGTTCTTTAGAGTGACAATTAAGGCTTGAATTCCTGATTGTTATAGCCAGTAACTGAATTGTGATTTGGCTCTTAATTCCACAGGGAGTTCATCAACATTGACAACCCACTACTAATTAGTGACAATTCTTTATTTGCGACGGTACCTGGGAATAGTTGGTTCATATTATCTGGGTATTATCTTAGAAAGTGAAAATTTTGACCAGGGGCATCCTTTTATTATTATGGCATTTCTTAGCCTAGCTTTCTGAGAAATTCTATGCTGAATTCATGGTTTTAAGCCTTTAACAGCCCCTTAAGGAATCCCGTCCATTCTTTATTTCTTCTTCTTCTTTCTGCCTTCTAGAAGCAGTCTTGGTATATCCATAGCCCTATTGATGAAGATGGTATCTTCTGGTTCCATCTCCCACAGACAAAGAGCTTGAGACACACCCTCCCACCCCAAGCAAGCAGTGGCTGAACTAGAAATAGGCAATAACTGTTCGTCCCTAGTTCACCCATAACTCTGCGCTCCTACCCTAGAAGACTTTAGGGAGTTGTGAAGAAAGAAATGCCTTAGGCTGCTTATCTACCTGGGATTTCAGGTCCTCATGAACTGAGAGATGGTTCAGGGATTAAATATAACGCTGGACTCTTCTGTATGTAATGACAACATGGAAGCTCTTGGGCAGAAAGACATGGTCATCCTCTCATTGTCTCCCAGTTCATTTCGTACCAACTGAGATGTACCACAGGTACAGAATGAGGTACTTAGTATTTATGTGGTGACTTCCGCTTGAATAAAATGGAGGTTGTCATGCCTACACATTGTGCTCAGGGCATGTGGAGAACAGATAGAGACATGGTTTTCAAAAGATTTGCTGTGAAGCGATTCCCATACCACCTAGGGAAGGCACTAAGGGGAGAAGAGGCACTGCCCTGTGTGGTGTATGTCAAACCTGCTTTTCAGGCTGGGAAGGTGGTGATCAGACAGAAGGAGGAAACCCATGCCAAGTCTGCATCTTTCCCAGTGTCCTCAAAGGGCAATCCCAGACTTTAAGATGCAGAGTGTGGAAAATTCTCCTGATGTCCGAAGCAGTGTAGGCAGAGGTGCCCCATTTAGCCAGCATTTGCCCAGCATAAAGGCTGCAGTTCCCCTAAAGAGCAAAGACTTTCATTCTCCTGATAGTGTAGGACCCGTGTTAGTCCTCACTCCTGGGAAAAAGGAGAGGGGCAGCCAGATAATTACCTGGGAGAATTCTGCCTCACTTCATCTCATTCCAATCTTTATTCTCTCTCTCTCTCTCTCTCTCTCTCTCTCTCTCTCTCTCTCTCTCTCTCTCTCTCTCTCACTCACACTCACACACACACACACACACACACACAAACCTCACACCCAGTCAAGACAGGCATGCATTCACTTGTGTATATACTATTCAACCAGCCTCCCACACAGCAATATCCACCATCTAAGGACACCCACCTATCACCTATAAAGCAATAAAAAACCCAGGCAACCCAGGAAACTATACACTTTTTTCCTCTTTTCCCTCTCATTTTCCCCCTAATAAAGGTCTTTAAAAATATATATTAAATCAGTTAAATTTTTTACTCATATGTTCATGTGGCTGGAGCAGATTGACAAGGAAAACAATCACAAAATAAATATTTTTGTTTTTGTTTTTAAAAAAGAACATTTCCCTAGACATTGTCTCTCTAACTGGACAGCTGCTTTCTTGGACAGATTGGGGGCTGTAGGAAGGGAGCTCTGGCTGAACCAGGGGCAGTGGGGGGGTGGGCATGGAACAAGCCCAGCCCCAAAACTGGGGTAGCCTAGGAAGCCAGGGGACCAGGGGGAGGGAGTAAGGTGAAGTGGGAGCAAGGCCACCTGCCCACCCTGAGCGTCCTCAGTTGATGTCACTTCCCCTGTTTCTTAAAGGAGCCGCCTTGGGGAGCAGTCAGCGTCCAGGAGGGCTCAGAGGAGGCAGAGTACAAAAAGTAGGAGCCATTGTGGGAATCACGAAACACCGTTGTTTCAAGAAACCTGGTTAAAAAGAATACAAAAGTGACTCCACAGAGGGGGAGCTGGAGCTCCCACCCCTCCTATTTGTCCCCTCTTGCTTCCTTGAATGATAAGAATCACTTTTAAGGATTTGTTTGTTTCATGGTTTGGCTGGTTCTTTTTCTTAATCTCTCCCTTGGCTCCTCTCTTTCAACTGCATTCATTTTGGAAAGCACCAACTTTACAGACAGGAGGCTGCTGAGTTGTAGCCTCCCCGAGGGAGCGCGTGCGTGCGTGCGCACGTGTACACGCGCACACGTGCAGGGTGAGTTGTGTGCATGTGCAGTAACTGTTTCTTTCTCTCCTGTCTGTGTCAGTCCAATCCCCGAGGTCCCATCTGCTGGGTGCAGAGTCTCAAGGGAGCACCTCGTTGGCACCAAGGTGAGTGCCTGGATGCATGGATTCCCTCCCTGTCCAGCACTGAAGTGGCCCCCCTCCTCATTAGCTACAGAGTTTGCCTGTCTCATACTCCACAGCATTTGGCAGCTTGGAATTGAAAGCCCTCAGGGAGGACTGGATCCTGCCCACCTCATTGTTGGCCAGCTTGAGCCGGTGCCGGAGCAAGCAGGAGAAAAGGTCCAGCCGGACTTTGCCAGGTGGAGAAAGCTGGTTAACCCGATCCCTAAGCTCTATGAGCTGCAAGAGGGCAGAGTCCTGGGAGCCTTGAGTGTATGGGTAATCCAACTGGAGGATTAAGTCCCGGATAGCATCTGGGTCAAAGGGCAGGCTGTAACCGAAGACCTGCAAGGTGTTGATTTTCATGTAGCCCAAGTTCTTAGAGGGATCTGTCATCTCCAGGGGCTCATAGTAGATAGTCTCATTGGAGCTGTCATCCAGGGACTTGATTCGGCTCCGTAAGTAAACATGGACTGTCTCAAAGAAGGTCTTCCACCTGTTCCCCAAGGTGATTGTCCAGTTCTGGCACTGGGCAGCCGCGTCCACGTTAGTCCTTTCCCAGTCCGGGAAGTGGGCCTCATTCACGGGCATGAACCAGCTCTCAGAGTGACTGCCTCCAAAGGGGTTGACGTAGATGGCCATGACGGGCTCCAGGGTGCTGTTCTTGGTGAGGCAGATCTGCAGGGACAGGGCCAGCATCACATGCACCAGCCCAGGCTTGTACTTGTTGCTCTTCAGGGTGAGCAGCATGCGCTTCCTCCAGGAGGGGTCAAACCAGCTGCCCAGGCGCATGTCGTTGCTGATGAAGATGGAGTGCACCTCAATGCGGCTGTCCCACTTCTGCAGCAGGTACTTCAGCTCCAGGTCCTGCAGGTCTGTCTCCAGTCCAAGAAAATTCTCAAGGGACTCAGCCACCTCTGGCCGGCAAAGCCCTTGGATCAGCACGTAGCCTGGGTTGCAGCCCCCACAGCGTGTACTGTTGTCCCGGGCACAGTGGGCACAGGCAGACCCTTCACCCAAGGCACATGGGATGGGGCCCTGGCAGGAAGATTGGTCATAGGGGCAGCTGCAGCTGTGGCTCTGCTCCAGGAAGGTGCCAGGGAAGGTGCTTTCTCCACAGTAGAGGAAGGACTGGATTCGGTTCCACCAGTAAGACAAGGACCTTTGGGAGAGGAGACAAAAATGAAGCAAGAGTCATAGGAAGCCACACACCGCCATCCTCCCTGAGGGTACCTGGACAGTGACCAGCAGATAGAGAAGACGATCAAGAAATTAAAGGCCCACGTTCTCTAAAAGATGGAAACCCTACTGTGCCACTTTGGAAAGACTGAATAGGCCCTGGGACTCAGTCTCTGACAGATCTGCCCCAGAAATATTTGACATCAACCTTGAAGTGGAAGCCGCCAAGCTCATCCCTCCCAGGTACTGCCTCACTCCCTCACTCAAAAGCCTGCAGAAGCTCTGCCCCATCTTTTGTGTCAAATCTGGTTTCCAGCCTGCTAAAGACGATCTTCTCACAGCCAGCTCTCCACTTTCCAACATCCTGCCAACTTCCTCCCCTTCTTAGTCGCTGTCCTTTGTGTTCCCTCTGCTTCTCTCACTCTTCCACCAAGAATAGAAATTTTCTAACATGGCTCCTTTTAAATTTCAGCTCTGTGATAATGCCTCCCTAAAGAGGTCTTCCATGACTTTCCTTTCAGAAGAACTGCCCGGTCACTCTGTCTCGTCACCCTGTTTCTGTGAACCCACAGCAGTGATCAGGATCAGAAATGATTGTGTTCTTTGGTGCCGGGTTGTTCACGGATGGCTTCCTTGCAGACGCCATGAGTGTAGGGACACGGTGTTATTGGCCAGCATGTTCTTAGGAGCTAGAATTGTTCCTGGTGCATGGTAAATATTTGATAATTATTTGTTGACAAAGAAATGAATTGGTCTTCAAAACCATCGCTGGCCTGCACTCCTCCTCCTCTTCCTTCTCACCTGTGCCTCAGGTCGAGTGGCACCTCTGGGTTGTTGCCAGGGCAGCTCCCTCTTCTGGAATGCCCGGCTCACATGCACCCGCCTTTCCATCTCCTCCCGTACAGCCTGGCCACTCCTCCTTCCCCATGGTGGCTTTTCTCCCTGGCCTTTGCTTCTACTAGACCATGTTTTTTATTTACACTCCATGAACATGAAACGAAGTGGCTTTAAGTGGCTGCCACATAGTTGCAATTTTTCAGTTTTTATGTTTCTGTATATTTTTTCAGTCTTCCCAAATATCCTCCATAGCTTAATCAAAGCACATGCAATGTGGACTTAATAAAAACTTGTTGAACAAATGAGTCAATGAGCAGATGAATGAGTGAGTGCCTAACATGCAGCCCCACTCTGTTCCCGAGGACATGGGACCCCAACTCTCTTTTCTCTTGTGACTCAGAGCAGTCACCTGTTCAAAATAATCCAATGTGTGTAGTTCTCATCCCAAGCAGTTAGTGTATGAGCTTTGGAAGACTTATCCAAATGGAAATAAGTGAGAATAGGAGTATTATTAGGATGGCATTTGATTCTACTATCATTTATATAAAAGTCCAATTAGCCTCTCTTTTTTTCACTCACTCACTTTAGGTACATCTCATAGTTGAGGATGACACATGAGTAGGTCAAGATAACAGGAACATCTAAAAGACCATGTGTGTAGCTCCCTATTCCTGGGTCTCCCATGTTGGGCAGAGGGTCCACTATGGCCTTAGCTGCTGGGGAGGTGCCAAGCACTGGCTCTGGGGTCTGGGGTGCTCACCGTTCCTTGGGCAGACGGAAGCGAGGCTGCCGGTGGCAGCGTTTGCAGAGGTTGAAGAGCCTGCTGACGATCCGATGCATCTTCTTGAACAACACTTTCAAGCTGGCTCCCAGCTGCTGGTAGCGGTGCTGGAGGCCGACATCCATGGCCCAGAACTGGGAGATGGCTGTGGAGTTCAGGAACCTGTCGTCAGGCAGCCTTTTCAGCAGGGCTTGGAATTCCTCTGTGGGCAAGGACACAGGCAAGGCTGAGGGGGGCCGTACACACCCCTGGAGGGGCAGGCAGGTGCTCCCTGGCCCTTCAGAGTCACTGCATACAGAAGGAGGCTTCGCAGCCACTCTCCCAGGCACTTTATTTATGTATTTTTCAATAGCTTTATAGAGAAATAATTAATATACCATAAAATGTGGCTTCAGGATTCTTTCCCATCCTTCCTGTCCTTAATATGCTTCTCAATTTCAAGACAGATCTCTGTCATCCCCAAGGGACCAATGACCTTGGGACACATCTCTTTTCCCCTTTCTACTTCCTTGTAAGTCATTCAGGCCAATCTTCAAAGACACCACAACACCCTTATGGAAAATGTGGCACTCTTAAGGGTGAACAGCATTTTAAGCTGGCTCCCAGCTGCTGGTAGCAGTGCTGGAGGCCGGTGTCCATGGCCCAGAACTGACTGGCCAATGGGGACACAGAGAGGATAGAGCACCAGCTGAGAAATCTTACTGAAAGCCTTTCAGTCTCTGAGATCAGCCACCCTCTCCCTATCCTTTTTTTTTACTCTAGGATATACTTCCTTTTTTCGAGCTTCCAGTCTTGGTCAGATACCCATTCTTTCCTGTAGCTAATCCAGAAGCAATGTGCTTTCTGGTTCTCAGCTCCTACTGCCAGTCTGAGATGTTCTCTGGGCTTCCTGGTCACAACATGCTTTCTGAATTCATGCTCAGAGATCTGCCCACATCTGCTTTAATGGGACCTGCAGCCACCAGTCTCCTGATGGAGATCCAGAGAGTCCTCGTTTACTCAGCAGCAGCAATTCATGGCGGTGAAAGCTCAAAGTCTTTTCCTGCACACTTAAAAGTTACAGAACAAATATCCCCAGTATCCCATAACAGCTGGGGTTGGAGGACTGGGATGGGATGTACTTCTTAGCTGCTAAATGCCTTGCCTAGAATTCAGAATGACAGGGGCCTCAGCTCATTCTGACTTCTCAAGCATCTGGTTCTGCATCCCCCGCAGAGAACTGGAGAATCACTCCTGTAGTGAAACTTATAACTATCATGTGCATTGTTCTGTTAAATAAAACATTTAAGTATACAAAGGGGTATGGAGAATAGCAGGATAAATTCCCATGTGCCCACTAGCTAGCATTTGGCCCTTTGCCTTATTGGTTTCAGATTTTTTTTTAAGGAAGTAAGACAAAGCAAATATACTTGAAGACCCCAAACTTCCCCACTTCTCCATCAAGATGTGGGCACTCTCTTGTATGTTTTCTCTATCATTATCACATAGATGCTGGAAGTCTGAGATTGGAGTTGCAGTATGGCCAGGTTCTAGTTAAAGCCCTCTTCAGGGCTGCAGATGGCTGACTTCTCACCGTGTCCTCACATGGTGAAAGGGTTAGAAATCTCTCTGGGTCTCCTTTATAAGGGCACTAATCCCATTTGTGACCTAATCACTCCTCAAAGTCCCACCTCCTAATACCATCACTGAGTGCATTAGATTTTCAACATATGAATTTTGGGGGACACAGACTATAACACAGAACAAGGATGCAAAACCAAGTCTTACAGAATCTAGGTCTCCAGGTTACATTGATATTAGTTATACATAGCATATCTGGCTCTCCTAGAACTTTTCTATTCACTTGACTCATTCAGCAAACATTTATTGTGCACCTTACGTGCAGGCACTGTTCTAGGCACCGTGGAACCTATAGCATACAAAACAGACAGAGCCTATGCCTCCCTTAATTTCATTAGCTTACTAAGTCCTTCAAACACATCTCTTTGGTACGTAGTATGTCCATTTGCATGTAGAACAGAAAGAAATGATTTGAGACTCAGAGTGCTGATAGAACCTGCTTGAAGTGGCTGAGCCAGGATCTGCGTAGAGTTCCCATGATCTTGCCCCGCACCTACAGCCACCTCCCATTGACAGGAAGGACGCCTGGGACTGGTGATTGCTCACCTGACTCCTCAAACTGCCGGTTATGATTGGCCCAGGAGTCCTGGATCTGCAGCAGGCTGTCCTCCATGGCCTGGATGTCAGCATCAGGACAGTTGCACTCGGGGAAGGTAGGACTGCATTGGCACCAGCAGTCATTCTCCTTGCAGATGAGCTCGCCCTCAGAGCTGCATGTAATGTAGCTCAGCGCTGCAGCCACGAAGCGCTCACGCAGGTACTCAGGCAGCAGCACCTGCAGGCCTAGGGAAAGGACATGCCAGGAAATCGCCAGGCGGAACCAGTGGGGCTCAGTTCCCCTCACCCCAGGCTGCAGGAGCCCCAGCTGGGGTTCTGCTGCCTTGTGCATCCTGGGCCCAATAACGGTCACCCCAGGGCCTGATCCTGCTGAGCTGGTTGGGAGAGAGGGTTGCCGCTGCCCCAGTGACAGATGGGGGAGGATCTGAAAATGCAAATGAGGATCATCAAAGCCCAAGGCTTAGTCGAACCCCTTATATCAGCCAAATTGAGAGCGTGCACATCATATGAACGGGCTTATTGGCTACCCATCAGCATTTCTAGGATGGAAACAGGAAGATGTTTCAGATAAAAGAAGAGCTTACAGCTCTCATGGGGGAGGAATCAAGCCTTGATGGGCTTTTTGCTTTGTCTCTGATAACCATCCTGTTTCTAGCTTCACTGAGATTAGCAGCAGGCATCCTAGGATGTTACTGAATGCTGATCCTCCTGGGCCTCCCACCCCAGCACCAGTGACGGAGGAGGTTGCCCTGGTTAGGAGGCAGGAACAGGTATTGTGGGTATATAGTGGCCAGGCACTACCCCAAGTACTTTCCATATACAATTGCAAATAACAGTTGTGGTCAAACTAAGCCTCTTAGAAGTGAGGAAATCCAAGCCCAGTGACTACGGTGACCGGCCCAGCTCACAGTACTAATAAGGTCTGCTTGGTGTCAGACCCTGCCCTTGTCCCACCAGGACTGGCTGCCCCATCGCAATGTAATTTCACTTTTGAGGAGATTTGAAAATAGGATGGTGGTAAATACCCAAGATCAGTCAGGCCTGGATACATGCAAATGGCTCTCAGCGCTCGCTCTTCTAATTAGCATCTTCTGATCTAGGCTGTAACGCTTCAGTTTCCCCACCCATCAGTGGTGGGTATTTGTCTACCAGTAAGTAGAAGAAGATACCCCTAGTTGGTTTCAAGCCACACAGAGTGGCTGTTGAAAGCATATTAAGGGATGAATGAGGGACAGACATGCCTTGGGACACAGCCTGAGCTTGTTCAAGATCAGACCTGCAGGAGACTCCCCTGCTAGGGACACTATGAGATCCTGTGTCAGGAGCGTGAGGGACATGGGGACTTCTGTATATAATGCACCCCCTTTTCTCAAATGTCTGCCAGCTGTTTATTTTCACACCCTTGACCTTGTCCTTGGCAGGAAATCAGAGAGCCCAAAGTATGTATCCCAGTCTCAGCAAATCAAAATATGTTAGAATTGCAGCCGCAGTGGATGTTTGGTGTTCTTGTCTGAGGCCTCCCTCCCATTCTGAACTGCTCCTGAATTTTCCTTTCTTGATGTTGTGCCTGCAGGGGCCTTAGAACCGCCCTCCCCACACTCCCTGTCCATAGGCATGCTCTCAACACCCACCCCTCTGCAAGTCCATTCCTTTCACCTCCCCTATCACCTCCCTCTGCCTCACCATAACTGCTATAAAATAAGTGCCCGGAGCAATGTCTGCATGAGTGATGGGCTATAAAATTAAATGGCATAAACTATTCCAAATGAACCACCAGACATTCTGAACTTCCCTCATTGCTAATTTCCAGACACCAACCCAGCCCACCCAGGGACGTAGGAGAAGAGGGATGCTAACTGCCTTAGGTGCCTCTAAATAAAGGAGTCTTTTACTCCTCTTTATTATCTATTCCTTGATTCCTAAAGCATTTATGGGTTGCATCCGACTTAGGTTGCCTGGAATTTGTAATCATAGATCCTGGGTGAGGGCTATTGATTTTATAATACAGAGACAATAATATCTTAAGCAGAGTCCAATTCAGTTAGGCCTTAAGAAAAATGAACTTTTCCTACTACCAAACAGCTCTGTCTGACTCAGTTTGCATGCCTGGGGGACAGACAGCAGGAGTGGGGCCGCCCCATCTCCAGCCTCCTGACCTAGTGGAGTTTTCCTTTCCTCTGGCTTTCCAGTTTTCCTGCTTGCTGCTCTATCTTCAGTCCAGGATCCCATTCCTCTCACACTGTCCTCCTAGCTTTGATCTCCCATGGAAGATTGCCGACTAATAATAGAAAGCAGGGCACTACTTTCAGGGTAACCAGTGGTCCAACAGTTTGTATAGTTCTTAATTGAGCTAGAGATGGTGGCCCCATAACCATTCTGCAAAGGCCAGCTGTTTCCAATGTGTTCTCAAGACAAAGCAGAGGGTTCTTTGGGCAACAAAGGAGATCACTGAACTAGGTCAAGGCATATAAAGATGGATGCATTGTTGCTGTAGGACAGTGACAGTGTTTTTGGATTTGGGGTGTCAAGTGGCATTGGTCTTAGGTGTGGGGCAAATCATGTCAGAAGTTTTCTTAAATGAATGATGGAAAGTTGGAAAGTTGTTAACCACCAGTCCCAGAACTCTCGGTCATTCTTGTCTTAAAAGGGGTTGAGTAAATGGGTGGGGTCGCAGGACTTTTCCCTGCTCCCTGGGGATCCACGTGTTTTACCAGCTGTGAGGAGTGTGAACACCATCTCTGTGCAGCTTACCGAGTAACTGCACTCTGTTCTCCGGACTTTGCACCAGGACTGAGCTGACCGAGTCCAGATTGTCGTAGTTGCTGCAGCCCAGAGGGCCGGTCCTGGTCTCCGTGACCTAGAGCAGGAAGGGCAGAGCGTGGGTTTACATAACAAGGGGAGACTCTCCCTTTGCCCTTCTCTCTCCAGTCACCCATCTCAGGCTCTGTGTCCTGTCCTGACCAGCCAAAGGAATGGCATGTGTTCCCCACCCCCAGAGCATAACCCCACTTTTCTTCCTCGTCCTAAGATAGTGACTATCTGTGGGGCATGGCTGGAAGCAACAGTTCTACATAGGGGCAGTCCTTCAGAGGGAGCCAGAAAGAATTTGTGTCGGGGAAGAGAAAATTCAACGTAGGCAGAGGAAGCTGCACCTTTAAGCTGGACCCTCCCCTCCCTGGAGGGAGACAGGAGACCAGATGTGGATGCCGTCAGCCTTCTGGTGAGCCCAGATGCAGCCAATCACTGTGGTGCTGCCAGGCTTGACGGATCCCTAAGATGAAAAGCACTAGAGAAATATGAATTATGAGTATTATTATTAGTATTAAACATTTAAGTCCCACCTCGGCACTGAGAAGTCCTTAGAGAAAATCAGCCATGGGCTTACTGCATATTTTACTAAGTATATTAAATATACATAAAGTCTTATAGCCATGTAATATTCCAAAACATCAGAGTCATTTTAAAATATCATAAAGTTGGCCTATCAGTTTTTTCCTGATGTTTAAAGTATAAGATAAAAAATGAGGAGCTTTAAATGCACTGAAATAATTATGTAATAAGAACGATGGGGACCTGAGGCCCTTTCTTCTCAGGATCTTTGAAGGCTTTTCCCACAATCAATCAACCAATGAACTAGTATTTATTGAGCAGCCACCATTTCAATTCCATGCAGTTCATCAAATATTCATAGTGTGCCTTTCCCAAAGTTCTTCCACGAAGTCTGCTCTGATACCTCTCATCCCCTCTCGGAGCTCTGGGCACCTCTGCTCAGCAACAGGCAGGCAGGCCACCCTATTCCATCCTTTGCTGCGAATATTTCATAATGTCTGGGTCCTCCACACACGAAAGGTTCCACAAAGTAAGCTCATATTGTCAGCAGCTGTTAAACACAGTGCCTGGCACATACCAGGTATTCAGTAAATTAGAGAATTTATGAGTGATAGGTTTCAGGCTTTAAGGGGAGGAGGGGTGAGCACAAAGATATATGCATTATATATACTATATTGTCCAAGAGATTACAATCAACTTCCCTCCTCCAAGTCCTCATCTATACCTGTAGTGGGAGAGGGGTAGGTACATATACAACTGACTGATACACATTCAAGTCTAGCAGAAGCAGTGTGTCATGGCTACTGAGGAAGGTATAGTTCTAAACAAAGAGAAAACAAGGGAAGAAGTAGCAGAGAAGACACCAACCGAGTTGGTTCTTAAAGCTAAGTAGAAAGTGGACATGAAGAGAAGGGAGGAAAAGGTACTCTGAGAAAAAGAAGGGGCAAGTGAGAGCTGGTATGATAATGACTTGAAATGCAGTGGTGTGAGAGACAGGAGAAATATTTGTAACTTAAAGTAGTCAAAGAAGGCTTCATGAAGGAGGTGAGCCAGATGCAGACATTGGTCTTGAAGGATGAGTAGGAGTGGGATGGAATGGAGATGGAATTGAGAGAAAAGGATATACTTGCAAAGACCAAGAGGCAATAATAGACACAGTAAATGAATGGGACACAAGACCATGACAAGGGTAGAAACAACAGTTTTCCAAGTTCATCCTCTAATATCATTCTTTTTCACCTTCACAGCAACTCTGTGAGATGAATCTCACTACTATCACTCTCCAAAGGAGGACCCCAAGGTTCCACACTGTTGAATAGCCCAATCAGGATTTTAACCCTTGAGTCCCCTGACTCCACTTTGGTGCCCCTGTGTCTCCTGTGAGGGCATGTCAACAGACTGCAGAAAATAAAGTTAAATCCCTTTAGATTACATCAATCTTAAAAACAATTACTTTAAACAGCATATTTTAGTGATCTACCTTCTCCTCCCAGTGTGAACCTGAGGCAAAACAAATTGTATAGCCTTGAGATTGTAGGACCCTTATATTATAAATGAGGAAGCCAAGACCAGTGAGCTTAAATGACTTATTCAAGGTAACACAGCTAGTCACCTGCTGGGCTAGGATTCATCCAACTTAATCATTCATTCACTTATTTTTTTCATTTGACAAATATTCAAGGAGCAATCAGAACTCACAGTGTGTAAGCCCCAATCACTGCCACAAGGATGCACAGACAAGTGGAAACATGTTTCCATAATCCACAAGTTCTGGCTGTTATACATGGGCCTGTGTCCCCTAGTAGGTGGGCATTAAGGGCTGAGTTGAGTGAGTGAGTGAGTGAGTGAGTGAGTGAGTGAATGAGTGGTGAGTTGCCAGACTGAAGTAGAAGGCTGAGCATTGCCTTATATCAAGTGAAATCTTCTTTATCTATATGGTATGAAAATCTCTGTAAGAAGAGTCATGGCTAAGGACTAGCTCACCTGTTCTGGAGAAGCCTGCCCCTAGTGGAATGGCTTGGGTTGAAGGGCTGGGTGGGATGGTGGGCATGGTATTTGGAAGACCTACTGGTTCCCAACACCAGGCAAGCTGGCACCACATGGTCACATAGTTCTGCACTGGATTTGCCATTTACCCACCGCTGAGCTGGTCCACTCACCAGCATCAGGTCTAGGCAGAGAGGAAACTACACACTTTATATAGGAACAGGATGACTCCCAAGGAGGAAAACCTGGAACAGCCACCTTCCTGTCCTTAGTCCCACCAGTAAGTCTTCCTCCCTACCACCCATCCACCTGCCTTCCCACCATCCTATTAGCATTGTGGGCTGCCTCGGATGGTCTTTCTGACATTTATTTTGCTATTACCAAAGGAAATTTCCATAGAGGACAATCAGCTAGGTAATTTATTGAGCAAGTGTGAGTAGCTTCACTTTATTAATTGTGGCACAAGGATAGGAATGAGGAAGTGACAATGACCATGATCTTCAAGCTTATTTCCTGTTAGAGGGAATGATCTAGGCCTGATCTCCAAGAGGGAGGAAGGCTCACTATGATTTTACTAGATCCCAAAGTCACTGCTCTTCTCACTGCTATTCTGCTCTGAGTCACTTCTGTCCTCCCTAGACAAGTGAGGAGGAGAGAGGGCATTGGAGAGGGTGCTCTTGCAGACAGTGCCTGAGCATGGACTTGATAAGCAGTATGGTCCCACCCCTTCCCCCAGTGATGGAGTCCCAGAGTCTCTGCAGGGTTGGTCCAGAGAGCCCTGTGCCTCTATCTGTAGAAGAGGCAGGCAGCTCCAGCAGGTTATACAGAGGTAATGGAAAGTGCAGTTCACTCAGGCGCACACGTTCAAAGAGTGTCTCAGATAAGCTTTCAGAAAGGGGAAATAATTGTGTGCTAATTGGTCTGTTGACAGAGACCAGCCTGCCATCAGACGCCCTGATGGATCTCTGGTTCATTAGCACATCCAGCTTTCCATATTTACCAGACCAAGCGAGCCCTCATTCTAACTGCCTACTCTCCTCCCCTTGCCCTTCACTTCCGGCTGCTCTTGTCCTACCTGATGGGACACCTGCCGAGCTGAGAGCGAGTAAAATGGGCTTCTAATTGTGAGCAGTGGGGCTGCTTGGGAGAGCAAGGCCGATGCCAACTGTGCCAAAAAGATCTGCAAACTGAATCGAAGGCTGCTGCCGTGAACAATTTGAACAAAGCCCTCCTAGGATGCTTTGTGAGAACCACTTCCTTTTGCCATCTCGAGATCCTCCTGAACTTGGTGTGGGCTCTGGAGCATCTCAAGCTACTCCCCCCCTGCCCCCCCGCCAAGTTCTTCCTCAGCCTTCCATTAAAATGAGAGTGAGTTGCAACTGAGGAACAGGCCCCCTCCCCTTCTTCATGCCTCTGATCCCGTCCCAACACTTATGGGCAGGATGGATATGTAGTCAGCCCTTTATAGTTTATAAAGTGTTTTCATGAGAACTATATCATTTGGTGTCACTCCAGCTAAGAATCAGGGGCAACATTCACAATATTTGTGGCAGGAAGGATAGAGTATGCCAAAGTAGGGTTCTGGAAGCCTCCTGAGGTGCATTAGCCCTTTGGTTACTACGGGGGCGGGGGTGGGCATCTGGAGGGTGAGATGGTTAGGGTGGCACACAGGGGATTGTGGTGAAGATCGTTTATCAGCCAGGATGGAAGTGTTTTAATATTTTAGTAACTATGTAGCTATAGCAACTGAATATAAGCCTGGGTATGAGTAAGTCAAATCATTGGCAACTCCATGTTAGGGAGCTCAGTGACTCTTCAAGGTCATAGAGATAGGAAGCTTCTAAGCTGAAACCTAATCCCAAATCTTCTCACTTGAGTAAGTTTGTTTCTCACTAAAACATGCAGCCCACTGTCACATGTCGAGCATTTGATTGCATGCCTCACTACGCCAGATACTGTGAAGGGACCCAGAACTGTATGCACTCCGCAGTCCCACCACTGTAAGCCATTTTGTCATGATGGGTGTGGGAGACAGAGATGCGCATGTAAACAGCTGTAGTATAACGTGCCACGCCCAATAATAGAGGTGTGTGCTGATCAGGGTCCACCTTGCTCTCAGAGGAACATGTTGGATAATCAAACGAGACCACCATCCTTGGAAGCCTGTTTTTGGAACATCTCCATTCACACATAAAATGTGAGATGATTATTCAGCTTCCACTGGGCTGACTGGCCTGAAGTTTTTCTGTTGAGGAGCACAATGGATTCTCCCATGGAATGTAATTCAGAGAACCATGAGAAAACAGATCATACAGTGTTTTTCTCCCATCTTCCCTCCTCCAAGTCCTCATCTTTACATAACTTAGTGATGTCTAGAGACCTACGTGACCTCTCCAAGGTTACTGCTAAACTAAGGAGCAAAGGGAGGTGTTGGCATCCCTTCCCCTGGTTCTGCTCACCTTAAAGGGTTGACCTGCCCATTTTTGTCCTGACTTAAAAGTGTTCCACCAGAGACCATTACTCAATACCTAAAATGTGGCCAGCTCTGTACTCTTACTGGGAACCAGAGATGAGTAAGATCCAGTCCCTTCCACAAGGACCTTATAATCTCAGATGTTAGCTAGCAATTGTAGTTCAACTGATAAGCACCATAGAAGAGGCATGTGCTTAAAACACTGAAGAGGGGCATTTATCTACCTTTTGAGTCAGGAAAGGCCTCATAAACGAGTTACCTTTTTGAGCTGATCAAAGAAGGGTGAGGAAGAGCCACTCAGGTGAACAGACAAGCTTTGTAAACAAACCAAATAGCAGATACCAGGGGACAAGCTTTGTAAACAAACCAAATAGCAGATACCAGGGGAGGAGATATAGAACATGGTATATTTGAATAAAGACTGGTAATTAGATAGGATTGGTTTCACGGTATAAACGGTAAGTGAATGGCTGGGGGAGAACAGGGGTCCAGAAGAATGTAAAAGGATGGTTTGGAGATGAAACTAAAAAGACAGTGGGGATAGCACTTCAATGGACTTATAGTTTTGTTAAGAAGAAGAGGAATTATCCCTTTTCAACCTCCAGTTGTGCTATTGCTCGTGCTTTCTATAGATTTTCTTATTTGATCTTCACAGAAATCCTTCAAGGTAGAAGTTATTCTAATTGTTCAACAATTTTAGGATGAGCAAACTGAGGTTCAGAGAAGTTTTGTAACTTGTTCAAGGCCTGGCAGACTCTTGGGCTCCAGCCTGTGTTTTTTCCATTGACTTACAATGCAACCCTGGCTGGGGTACAGTGGTTTGGGCTCTGTTCCATGAAGGAATTTAAGCAAGGGGATGATATTATTTGATGATTTTCATTCCTGTAAGAAGTATAGAGGGTGAATCAGGAAGAACAGCTGAGAATAAAGTCAGGAAGACTAGTTAAAAGGATAATGCAAAGAAGATCAGATAAGAGTTGATGAGATCCTGAATGAATAGAATGACAATGGACATGAACAGGAGGCAAAGGGCAAATGAATATGTGTAAGGGGGCAATTATGGATGATGAATGAAGGAATATATGTCAAGAAAGTGGGAATGATGCTATGAAGGGGTTTTAAAAGTGAAAAGTTGGTCAAGTCAAAGGATAAGAAGGAACATTAATGGGATCTTTGAGTTGTTGATCCTGGTCTATTTTTAATTTCTGGATAAGACCAATTCTTCTCTAACTTGGACACAGCCTAGGACTAAAAAGGGAGAGAGGCTTCTATACAGTTCTATGTTCCTAGTAAAACCCACTCCATGCTACTGATAGTTTTCTTTCATCATTTTAAGCTGCCTGAGACATTAGCCTCCCAAATGTACCTGACATCCCTGCCAACTTCAGTCATCCTCTTCTCTCAGACTCAGTCCAGACACTGTCCATTCCTAATCTAACCCCTTCCATCGTGCCCTTAGAAATCATCAGTCCTCAGCAAGATCCCCTATAGCCTCAACCTCTTCTCAAGAGTCCTCCTCACCTTTTGCACTAGCCACAGTCCAGCAGATCCCGAATACACAACTGGGAAGTCTTCTCTAGTAGTGGCTGTCTGCTTTCCCATACCTCACTCTCCTGGATGTGGAAATCAGATGAGTCTGCCATTATGATATCCTGAACCTGCTTCTCTTTCCTCTCTAAATGACCTCTGGCTGCTTGGAAGCTAGGACCATCAGGACTCTGTCACCCACTACTCCCCCTTGTTGCAGTCTATTTTCCCTGTTATTCACTTTCACTCATTGAGGATTTTCATCATTAAGCTTGCTTACCACCATCATTCTTACCATAATCACATCTGTATCCTTCCTATTGACTTCAGCACCCATGACGATGACCCTTCTTTAATCCCCTGACCTCTCAGTTCCCTGGCCTCCTCACCTCACCTCTTCATCTTGTCTTCCAACCCCATCTTAGCTACCCACACCCATGGCCATACCCCAGAACCTGAATTTTTAGTATCTTCACTCCCTCTATAACTTCAATATTAAGCATCACACATTTGTGCTTCCTCTAGTCTTTTTCCTCTAACAAGTCATCAAATTACCTAATGTCAACAATAATTTAAACATAAATGTAGAAGAACCCTACTTAGAGTTCCAAGTTTTTGACCTGACCACTTTTTCACTTCCTGTCACTTCTTAATGCTTTCACATCCCTTGGTCCCTCACTATACCCACTCCTTTTTATACTCAGGTCCCTTTCATATTTTTTTCATCTTGCACATGCACGTGTGCACACACACACACACACCTTGGTTAAATCCAACTCTTCATCTATTCTATGCCTGGCTAAATATGAAGTGCTGAATGTAGCTGATAAAACACAAAACTCTGCTGAAAGGTTTCATGTTATAACTATTACCATGAGTCTCAAATGGGCATCCAGTGCTGCCCAACAACCCACTACATTTATCTCATCAACTGACATACCTAATTCCCACTCTCTGAAAAGACCATTTCATGCTTTTTTTTCTCAACAATTCCTTTTCCTTTTAGCCAAGAACTTTGTTTCTTGTTTCATGGAGGAAATGAAATCAATCAGGCCAGAACTGCTGCATCCCTCCCTACCGCCCCCTTTCTGCCATCCCACTGCATTTGTCCTTGAGTACTCTGTATTGCCCACAAAGGATGGAGTGAGTGTTCATGCTCCTATGTGAGACCTACCCATCCATCCATGCATGGAATATCAACTTCTCTCATCTACTCAATCGCTTTTGCAATCATCTTATCTCTTTTTCCATCATCACTTTCTCCCTCTCTACTGACTCATTTCAATCAACATACCAACATTCCAGAATATCTCTCATCTGAAAAACAAAAACACAACCTCCCTTGATCCCATATCACTCTCTACCTAGCGTCCATTTTTCTGTTTGCCTTTATAGCAATTCTCAATCTCACTGCTCAACAGCATTTAGCACAGTTGCCTGCTGCTTCTGTGACACGCTTTCTTCCTATGGCTTTATGATCTGACTGGTTCTTTCTGCTTTGTCTCACCCTCCTTTGTCAGATCCTCTGCCTCTTTCCCATTTCTGAATATTGATGTGCTTCAGAGATCAGCCTCAGGGCCACTTTATCAGTTATATTCACTCCTGGAGTGATCGCATCTCATTCTTTCCCCTAGGTTTTAATACCTAGGTTTAAATATATGCATGTGTATATATTTGTATGTCACATTTATATATCCAATCATGATCTTTCTTTTGAAATCCTGGTGTTCATATCCAACTGCCTGTTAGATATCTCTACTTGGATGTCTAATAGAAATATCAAGTTCAATATGTTAAAAACCAAACTCTTGATTCACGCCTTTCAGATCTGCACCTCCCCCAGGGTGATCCTTTTTTAGCAAATGGAATCGCTGTTCATCCAGTTGCTCAGGCCAAAAATCTTGCTGTTAATCTGAATTTCTTTCTTCAAATTCATGAGTAGTCCTATAGGCTCTATCTTCAAAACACATTCTAAATCTTCCAACTTCTCACTGCTTATTTATAGCCAGCTATGTCCAAGCAAGCTACCATGATTTCTCACCTCCACCATTACAACAGTCACTAATCAGTAATGCTCATGATCGTGTGTCTACAACCACTTGTGCCATCTCCCACATCACCCCTCTTTGACTCCACCTCATATGGTATTCCACCAAGAACACTCCCACTTTAGGGCAATTGCATTTGCTCTTCCCTCCATCTAGAATGCTATCTCTCAAGATGCCCATATGGCTTACTCCATCACCTCATTCAAATGTCTGCTTAAATAACATTCCCTAAAGCACCAGGTCTCCATTATCCTTATCCTCTTTTCCCTGGTTTCATTTGTTCATATCAATAATCCCACTTGACATGGCATATTTATTTAATTATGTCTCTACTACTAGAATTTGTGCTTCATGAGATCATGGACTTAATATGTTTTGTTCACTCTTGGATTCTCAGTATCCAGAAGAGTGACTGACACATAGTAGGTGTTCAAAATATTGAATAATAAATTTAAAAACGGGACTTCTTATGAATTTTGGGTAGGATAAAGGCAGGGTATAAGATGAGACTGACCCTTATTTGCCACCCTAATTTTATATTTTGAATTTTAAAAATCCAGTATTCTCAAGTATTATCACTAATCTTCTCTTCTCTAAAACAAAATGAACTTTCCTAGAACTCTGCTAGATGTAAGTAGAGATAGTGGGATGGATGTTATAGTTACTAAGTTACAGTAATATTGATCTTTTCCAAACACATATGGTCATATCGCTCCTCTGCTTCAAACTCTCTGGTTGTCTTCCATTGTACTTTGAAGTTCTCTATCATGGCCATGTAATCTGACTCCAGCCTACTTCTGAACCTCATCTTGTACCAGCACCTTTCTTGTTCACCTCACTATAGTCACAGCAGTCTTCTCTGTGTTCCACCAAAGCACCAAGCTGGTTCCTGCCTCAGGGCCTCAGCACTTACTGTTCCCTCTGCCTGAACACTGTTCCCTCTGATCTGTATATAGTTGGGTTGGCTTCTTTTCATTCAGATCTCAGCCTCCACATATAGACCAAAGGTGTCCTCCCGTGACCAATATGCTGAATATTATCTGCTCCGTTCTCTCATCCCAGAAAATCTTTGCCTTATGACTCCGTCTTTTAATTTTATCATTATCTGAAATTACTTTGCTGATATTTAATTGTTTATCATCTCTATCCCCTACTATAATGTAACCTTGGGGGAGCAGGGACCTTGTCTCCCTTTCTCTATAGTCCCTCAGCTGAAGTCAGCCTCAGAGCAGATCTACATGAGTGTTTGCGGCAGAATGAAGACCTGGAGCATGTTTAGGCCTGACTGTACTTCTGTGAGAAAACTTCCTTCCCCCTCAATCGGTCAGGCCTGGTAGACATGGAGTTGGTTAAGACTCTAGCCTCCCCAGTGCCTCTCAGACTGTTACCTTGATGGCCCCTGTGGCTATCTGGATATGGTGCAGCCGCCGCAGGGTGCTCTCTCTGTCGATGAAGTAGGAGGCTGCCAGCTGATGCAGGGTCTCCAGGGACACAGCTGAGCTGTTCCCACTGCCACCAACTGTAGGGGCACTTCCTGCTGCTTCTGTCTTTCGGCTCAGTTTCCGCTTGTCCACAAAAATGGTCAGGGACTCTTCTCCTATAGCAAACAACATGGGTTCATTGATGAGGCCTTCTGCTCCCTCCTCCCCTACCAATAAGAACGTGAAATGTTTGGCCAGAATAGATGGAGCTAAGAAGGAGCCTCATCTCCTGCAGACGGCCTCTTCCCCATCCCTTACCATATTTAGAAAAATCTCAACAGACTGTGTCATAGGACAACAGACATCACACCTGAGAGGCCCTCCTTCCTTTCCTTAGTTCCGTATGTCTCCCCAAAGCTCCCTCTTGTCATCCAGCTTATCCATTTAACATCCTCTTTTGATCTCTATCTCAGGCATCTACCTAAGGATATAAAATTCTTCCTCTTAAGTTGTTTATGAGAAGTTGGCATGGATATTTATAATCCCTCCAAAAGGGCAGAAGCCTTGAAGTTTAAGGTGCCCTTTCCCCTCAAACACTGAACACCTACCACATGCAGCAGCTGGCCTGACCCATCAGAGAGCTCTTTTTTGTCCATCAGACAGTGAGCTAAATGTTATAATAAATCCTGTTTTCTTCTGCCAGGGCAGAGAGAACTCTGCCTCTTCAGAGCTTCTGATTCTGCCCAGGGTCCTAGCCAAGGTTGCATCATCCCACCCCCACTCTAGCCTCCATCCAGCTCAGAATTATTAGAATTGGTGTGTCTGGTCACTCATCTATATAAAGAGGAAGAGGGGTCAGGGACTCGACAGACATTTCCCTCTTTGCGTATAGATTTGGCAACTGTAGCCAGAGCAAATATAGGGATGTGGAGAAGCTTCAGAGTTAACTGGCTCAGTCAAAAGGGAACTGAGAGCACCCCCTGCTGGCAAGGGCTTGGTGGGATTCTGTATGTCCCCCAACCTCTTTATCCCATCCCCCTTCCAAGGAAGATGCTGAGAAGCAAACAGCAATGTTCTGGAGTGAGTTTGGATATTAAGAAGCTATACTGTTCTCAAAGGCACCAGAAAGGAGACAATTCTCAGGCAATAATAGGCCAGGAAAAACAAAAGATGCAAGAAGACTATTGAAGCTATACTCAGTGGGCCTTAAAGCTATATTAAATAACCTGGCAACAATTCACGCAGGATCATGGTGTTGCTTACCTCCAAGGGTGGCAGAAAGTAGGAAATGGGTGCCGTACTTTTTGATCAGGTTTTCGGTAACCTGTTGCAGGTTGGGTCTCCTTCCCAGGAGGCGGATGTTCCGGATAAACTCTGGGGCAAGAGGCAATGGCAAACTGAAGAAGTCTCTCCTTTCCAGAGCCAAGCTGTTCACTTTCCAACGGGCAAACTCCCTGGAGGAAAGGTTGAGGATAAGGAAAAGCTCATTGTATTCTGGAAAAGAGGCATGCAGTCCGAAGTAGGTCATGTTCTTCTTCCCTGGAACCTGCTCATCTGCTCTCAGCCCACATCTCCAGATGGGTGCACCCACTGCCTGAAAGAGGCCCTTTGGCTTCCCCTGACCTCTCATTCCCTGGGCTGTGAGAAAGGCTTTCTCAGCTGACCTCCATCATAACTTACTTTCCTAACCTTATTGGAGAGTAGCTGACCACCTCGTTCATATGAACGTTGTTATGGTAGTAGTGTAGTAGGGGAAACAAGCAATGCAAACAGTGGTTTTCAGAGATAGGATCTAGTCACAGTTGGCCCCATGTGGGTGGATAACATCACCTGTTATGGCCTCAGTTACCTCTTTGTAAAATCAGATGTTGGTGTAGAACAACAGTTTTGGTCTCAGGACCCCTTCACACTCTTCAAATTGATTGAATCCTCCATATTTATGTGGCTTACATATATTGATAATTGCCATTTTAGAAATAAAAACTGAGAAAAATAATTACTTATTTTACATTACATATCACATAAATAACACATTTTTATGACAATAACTGCATGTTCTGAAACAACTAATTCAGTAAGAAGAGCGGCATCACTGCATTTTGCAGATCTCTTTATTATCTAGCTGAGTAGCTGAGGACTGCATAGTCAGATTTGCTTCTGCACTCAATCTGTTATGATAGTTGTGTATGTTCTTCTATGGTGCCATACTAAACTCAACAAACATAGTTTCTTAATGGTTAGTTCCAGTGTTCAATCTGAACCCATATCAATGAACTCCTCCTCTGTTACATTAAAATCCAATGTTCCACATTGTTCTTTGAGTAGATCTTTCTACCCTTCTTATTTTGTAACATCATGCATTAGTCATCTGGAACATATGGGAACACTGAGTTATTCAGATCTTCCACATTTTGACACTTTTCATTATTTAATATCAAAACATTATATTCATTAATATTTCCACCAATCTCATCAGAAAAGTCTTCAAATATTGGAATGCTGTCAAGCTCATGGTGACAAATAGGAGTTCTCCAAAATTCTATTTTTTTTGGTTTGAAAGCTTAAATTTTATCATTGATAATAAATACTGTCAGTTGTTTTTCTTAAAGAGGCAGGCTTCCTGCATTTTTTTTTTTTTGGAGAAAATGTCTGCCAACACTGAAGTCTGAATAACCATGGTTTGTCTGTTGGTTGTCAAGAAAAAATTAGTTCATGAAAAAAGTGGCAAGTTCAGCTCACAACTGAATCACAAAAGTTCTTTTCCCTGAGACAACCATCAACCGTCATTCTTCAGTGTCCTCAGACATGTTTTATGTGCACCTCCTATTTTATCATATACAAGATTAAAAAGACATATACTCACGGGTCATAATCCAATGAAATTAATAATTTTACTGCTTCAAGGACATTCTTAGATAAAACTAGCATACATGTGCATTTATGTATGTATAGATGCAAGTGTGTAATGATTAAGAATACATGACTACTGGTGTCATTTGATAGAACTGCCTTTATTCAAACTAGATACCAGAGGTTTTATTTATGTTTGTTTTGGGATCTTCGGTGTAAATATCAACATGGACATCCTAAAAGGAACTCAGGGACCCACATTATGAAAGCCCTATTCTAGAAGATGGCAAAGTTCCTTTCCAGTGCCATCTAGAATTTTAATCTTTATGCTTTGCCCCACACTGAATTGTTTGTATTTGAAAGGGGACCAAGATTTCCAAGGGGGATCTTTGTCCTGGGATGAAATGTAAAGGATCATATCCATTAGTAAGGAAGGAGTTTTCCATACCTCTGAAATTACACAGTAAGGGCCAGCTCCACTGCCTTAGGGAACAACAGAATGTAGCATCTTCTCAATCTTATCATCCATCCCAACTCTTCTCCTCATGACAGTGCTAAGCCTTGGTCTAACCTTCCCCCATACCCATGAAATACAAATGATAGGGCTGCAAAAGAATAAAATAATTCAAAATAAATTTTTTAAAAATGCCCCATTTGAGGCTATAGAATCCCCACATCTAAATCTAGAGACAAAGACAGAGAGGAGGGGCCTAGGCCAAACATTACCAGGGAAACAAAAGAAAAGGGATGACTAATAATTCACAGTTCCAACAAAGTCTTTCAGAATTCCTGCTGTGGGGCTCTATTTAAGCAGGGAAGTCCATAATAATATATTATTATTTATGTCTTTTGTACATAAAATGCTAAACTTTAATAAAAGTACAGGGTACTTGTCAAAAGTGTTTTTATCCGAAATCCCACTACCATGTGAAGAATAGTTGCTTGATCTCATTTCTAAATTGCTGGATGGCCAATAAAAAGACATAGAGTAGCTTAATGTTTTAATGAAACAAAAACAAGACCTAATTACAATCTGCCTACAGGAAACTCACTTCAGCTTTAACAACATATATACTGAAAGTGAAAGAATGGAAAAAGATAGTCCATGCAAATGGACACACACACACACACTCACACACACACACACACACACACACACACACACACAAGCTGGGAAAGCTATACTTACACCAGACAAAATAGATTTAAAGCCAACGATTGTAACAAGGGACAAAGAAGGTCATTTTATAATGATAAATATATCAATTCATTGAGAAGATATAATTTTTATAAATATGTATGCACTCAACATAGGAGCAACTAAATATATATATCAAATATTAACAGATCTAAAGGGAGAAATAGGCAGCAATATAACAATAGAAGGGGACAGCAATACCCCATCTTCAATAATGGACAGATCATCAAGACAGAAAATTAACAAAAAAACATTGGACTAGATGGACTTAACAGAGACCTACAGAGCATTCCACCCAACAGCAGCAAAATACACATTCTTCTCAAGTGCATATGGAACATTCGCCAGGATAGATCATACATTAGGCCATAAAACAAATCTTAATAAATTTAAGAAGGTTGAAACCTCATCATGATCTTTTATGACGACATGCTATGAAATTAGAAATCAATTACAATAAGAAAACTGGAAAATTTACAAATACATGAAGATTAAATAATATGCTCCTAAACAAACAATGGGATCAAAGGGGAAATTATGTGTGTGTGTATTTCATTTGTAATGAGACAAATGAAAACACAAATATAAAAACTATGGGAGGCAGCAAAAGCAGTCCTAAGAGGAAAGTTTCTAACAATATATGCATATATTATGAAAAAAAAAATGAAGATCTTATAAAAGCAACCTTACTTCAAAGAACTAGTAGAAAAGAACAGACTAAGCCCAAAGTTAGTAGAAGGAAGGAAACAACAAAGATCAGAATAGAAATGAAAGACATGGAGACTAAAAAGCCAACAAAATAGATCAATAAAAGTAAAAGCTGGGGTTTGTTTGTTTGTTTTGAAAAAAAAAAAAATGAACAAGGCTGCTCAGCCCAGAGGAGACCAGCACAGGGAGTTAGCTCTGCTACCCCAGATTATGCACAGCTGCCTCAGGGGCTGAGGGCATCAACCTATGGACACAACTGTAACCCGTCTGCAGCACCTCCAGCACCAGCATGCATAGGGGTTGGGAAGGTCTATTACAATCACCTTATGTTAGGATAAAACCATGAAACAGAGAGAGAAGTGGTTTGTCTAAAGCAATATAACCAGTTGTTACTAGAATCAGAGCAAAAAGCTAGTGTCCGGGCCCTCCCCCAACAACTGTGATGATTTTGACAATAGACAATGAGAGCCAGAGAGTTAAGAAAGCAATTTACACGTAACCCAGTAAGTGGCAGAGCTAAGATTAAATCCCGGTCAATACCAGACTGCTGTTTCTATAACACTATTTTACTTTGTGTAAATTAGGTTAAATGTATTTTATCGCATTCTAATTCTTTTTAAATGTTTACTATCTTCTAACAAAAATATTTCATTGCCCAGAACATTTCATTCTTTTAATTATCTACACAAAACATGAGTTTAATGTGTTTCTACAACACAGTGCAACATACACACTGAAGCAAAACCTTTTTGGATTAAGGTGGCTTCAATGCACACATTTGCAGGAGGAGAAATTAAGCCCTAGAAAAAAATCAAGTCCATACACAGGGTACCACGGGAGAAATCAGAGAAAAGACCTAATTCCAACTCCTGTAAATGCTCAGGAAATTATAACACAGAATAACAAGGACTTAGAAAAATGGATGATACTGTCTTAGGAAGCTTTTTATGAGCAAATAAAAAATAAGGGTTAACATTTAATGAATTCTTAGAATGTGCCAGGCATTCCAAGCATCTTATAAGTACCAACCAATATAATATTTAAAACAATACTATAAGGGAGAAAATATAATTACCTTCATTTTATGGATGAGGAAATTGAGGCACAAGTAAGTTAATTTCCCAGTAAGTAATACCTAGTAGGTGCAAGAGTGAGAATTTAAACACAGGCTGTCTAGCTCCATGATCAAATCTTTACAACCCTTCCATAGCACCTCTCCTGTGAAGCTCCAAGGGGCAGTGGTTTTGTGAGTGGAAGAGTGTATGTGTGTGTGAGGGGTGGTGGTGAATTTCATTTAAAAAAGAATATATGCACTAGGATGAATTGGTCATAAGGCCTAGCAACTGCAGGAAGATTCAGGCTCTGAGGGTGTCCAGTGGTTTTCTCTTCGACTTCGCTAAGTTTCTTCCTGCCCTTTGGAGCCCTTCCTGGAATTAAAATAATGGGGGGAATGTCTGTGAGTGGATTTTGAGTCAGAAAGTGGTAAAAAATATGATTACAGAACTTATTAATCTGGTTCTTTGCCGCATCTTGAAACCTCAGAGGCAATACTGGAAAGCAGCCGGAGCTGTTCAAAGAATAAATGTTCGTTTCTGATTTTTCATTTAGTAGTTCTTTCCAGTAATAAAAGAATCCAGGTTTCCTTTTTCCCTCAGGAAAAGGATATTTTCTACATATTAATTAATTAGCACATGCTACTTCAATGAAGCCTTCATCTTTGTTTCAATTAAGACACCAAATAAATCTCCATTTCACTTCAGCCATTTTTCTTAAAACCTTCTCCCACTGAGTTTGGTTTGCAGTAAACAATCTGAGAAAGTAAACAGTTCAAACACAGGAAAGCCCCCTTGGAAAGTGCCTTTAGAACAGCGGAGGCCAGTCCCAGGGGCTCACAGGTTAAGCCAGAGGTGCCCAGAGCTCTCTAATGTGGACTTGACCTGTCAAAAGTGTTCACATTGCCCTCCAAAAGAGGCTTCAGTAACCTGCTATAATTACCAGAAGTTGGGTGCTTTCCCATTGTATTTTAGATTAGCCCAGAGTGAACAACACATATTTCTGACAAAGGCTTATTGACATACCCATAAAATGATTAATAACAACCAAAACAAAATTTAGGAAAGGTGTAATCCAGTTTCGAGGGTAAACCTCAGTGTGTTAAGTAAAGCAGCTGTACATACTGGCACTCAGAAGATTTGAGCTCTAACTCAAAATCTCGATCTCTGGCTATATTCTGAAGTGATTGTAGTTATCCTGGTCCCAAACTGCTTAACACTAATGGTCCAGATTGTCAAAAAGCCATGCTTCTGGCTGTATATGAGGTTAGGGATTTTCCCAGAATCCAGCAGGAGGAAAGCCGAACAGACATGCCAAGCCTCAGGCAACAGGAGCTCCTGGGGGCTTGGGGCCTGGGCCTGGGCCAGCTCTGGGTTTGCAACGGAAGTGTCTCCATGACAATACTAAATGGATCAAGGTGTTCCTAATTTGAAAGATGTAAGTGAAAAGGGTTGCCTCCCAGCCACAGTTCCTGACCGTAATGGCAGCAACCATCCTCAGCACTGTGTTCCTTCATGTTACCCGAAGTCAATGAGAATGCTGCCAGCGAGAGTCCCCCACAGGGTCCCAGCTCCTGGCGATTAAAGACTCAGAAAGAGCACAGCCAGGGTCTTCCGTTCCAGGTGCTGTCTCCAGCAGCTGCCTGCTGAGGCACCACTTTTCGGGCTTGGAAACTGAGAACATTGATCTGGCCCCCAGTGAAGAGTCATTACCTATGAAGCCTCCCTCCCTGGGAAGCCTTAAGGGAGAGAGTATTTAAACAACAACAACAACAAAAATCCATAATTTCGGAACAAAAACAAAGCTATACCTCAAGTGAGGCTGACATGTCGTAGTAATGAATCCTGCAGCCTACAGTGTGGGCAGTGGTGCTGAGATCCTAACAGCCGACTTACTCTGTTACCAGTTTCTAATCGACGTCTCTTACCCTCTTTGTGAGAGCCCGGTGAGACCCATTTCCAAGGCCACCGACATGGGAATTTGGAAAGGCCATTTCCTGTATCCTGAGTGTGCAGCTGCCCCTCTCCCCGGCTGTGCCCCGCTCTTCAGGCCGGACACCTATATCAATGTGCCCCAAGTGCCAAGAGCCCATTTGTTCCTCCTGAGTTAGACTCCAGGCTGGTTCACTGTGGAGGGAATCAATGTTGCTTTCAGCAGAGCCAACCCATCACCACATGCCAACTCAGGCAGCATTTCTCAGAATAGGATCTGATCCGAAGATTTGGCAGAGGTCGTAAGGCAGCCTTGGAGCACAGGATGCCCAGCTCCAGGCACCACTTTGAAAATAATGGTAGAAAGAATGGGCTGTTGTGGTAGCGACTAATCCCCTCCCCTGACCTATTTCAAATAACCTCTGTTTGGGGGGCTATGTTCCTCCAAACTTCCGTATTCAAAGGGATTGCAGTGCTGAAAGGGATTGAGCTATGGATTCTCCAAATAGTTATTTTGGTATGACCCATCTTGTAAGAAAAAATATGATTGGTTTTCCTTGAAAAATTAAGGAAGACACATGATGAGTTATTGAATAAAATATTTAAGAACTTTGAAGCAAAAAGGATGGATTGGCCTTAAGCCAAGGCCTTAGTTTTCTTGTCATTTTTCCTGTGACTTGACTTTGTCTATGTTAACTGTCAACCAGTATCCATAGGAAATTTTCTCTCATTCCAGCCAGCTCTGGATAAATGCAAATATCTTTGTCCTCAAAACCCCCCTTTCTTTTGGAGAGTTGCCTTTTCCCAAATAGCTTGAGACTTGCCAGTTTGATACAGTAGTCTCAATAAACCCTGGTGATCATTGGGCCCCTGAGGTCCAGACACAAAGCAGTTTTTCTTTCCTCATTTTCTGTTAACATATCTCATATCTTGGTCTGTGGCTTCCAGCACAGAACCCAACCCATCAAGCTAAGGTGTTAGCTTTTTCTTTTCACTGGGCTCACAACCTTCGTCTTGAAAAACTGACATGAACAAGAATAGCCAGAGCCAACACACACATAAAGGATGCCAGTTACTTGCCTCGGTGACTCAGCTACAATGGTTTCATATTCTCTAACTGGACATGTTAGAAGCTGAAGGATCTGTGGTGTTTTGGCTCCTGTATAGAAGGCAGTATTTCTAGACACATTACATCATCAGGAGATGCCTATCTCAACATCACATTATTGTAATGTACTTGGCTATTAGAGCCTTTACTGCTATAATGAATAGGACACCATTAATTTGAGCTATAAAGAGAAATTATAATAAACACCGTAACCTCTACTAGTAATATTGGTATAAAGCTTTCTTTCAGATTTTTTAAAAACTTGTACACAATTTTCACACATGCTCAACTATTTTATCTATACAAGGACCTTAGGAGGAATAGAAAATATCATTACTCAACTATTAACCTTTACAGGTTAACAAATGAAGTGACAGAGAAATTGAGAAAATGACCCAGTCTCAGTTGATTAGCAGTAGAGTGTGATGAGAGATTCCAGACCATGCTGTGAATGCTTTCCTGCCTTTGTCTGTGACCTGTGTTCAAGTTCAGAGACCACTGTACACCTTCGTCATACTTCTCAGGAAATACTTTTGCCCTGTTTTCCACTGTGGCTGGGAGAAATCCATAGGCAGGAAGGCTTCCTGGAACTCTGGGGGCACAGGAGCAGAATTGAGGCCAGCCCTCCCATGATGACCACAGTCCCTGTCTCTCCTCCTGTCTGGAAGAATTCAAGAAGCCTGGCATGGAGGTAATTTAACAGCCTGCTGTATTCTCACACAATGGCCTGTAAACAATGATTGGCCAATTTCATTCTAATCTTCCCAATTTTGCTCTAATTAAAATCAAGCTGCAGCTTTCAAACAGTTTAATTAAGGCTGATTGGGAGAGGAGACTCAAGCTTAAAGGAGAGGAAGAGACCAATGTTTAGGGAATCTCACACAACCATGTTAGGGCTCCAGGGCTTGGAGAGGGCACTGAGAGTTGTGTAGAATCAACATGAAATGCAAACAGACAGGTTGGAAGGAGGACCAGTGGATCTGAGAGAGTAGAAGGAAATGAAAAGGGAGCTAAGATCTGTGCTTTTCTAAGTACAGAAACCTCAGCTCTGCTCTGACCTCTCAACCCACTCCCCGCAGCTCCTCCATTCATCTGTAGAAAATGACTCTGGTCACCACTCTACCTCCCGTGTCCTTGTCTTTGCTCAGCAAGCGGACAGCCTGTGCTATGCTTGTCCCCAGCAAATGTCCATGGGCCAGCCATTATCTACTTAACTCTAAGAGAATTCCCCCAGACTGACAGTTCCTTCCATTATTCTACAAGTTTATTCCTTTTGCAATGAGATAGCCCTTCAGGTATTTGGGTGCATTTACTTTTTATATGGGCCACTCTTCTTTGGACTAAATATTTTTAGTTCCTTTAGTACAGTTTCCAGATTCTCTAGGCCCTTTATGTTCAACTTTATCTGCTTGCAATCTAGTTAGTGAATATATTTCTTTTTTAAAATGGCAATCCAACTTAAACACAATCCAGCGGGTATGCTCTGAGCCACTGAGAGTACACTAGGATATAACATCTGAATATGTACATCATTACCATCATCATCATAACTATCATCACAGTGCCTCTTTCCTGAGCGCCTGTGTTGCCAGGCTTGGGACTGGATGCTTTACATAGTTTTTAATCATCACCACACTCTTCCAAATACAGTGTATTATATTGACTCCTCATTCTCTGCATTAGAATGTCCCTAGACATGTGACTTTGCAGTATCACTCATATAAAGGGAGCTCATTTACCTCCACCATTGATATTAGACTTGGCTATGTGACTTTGATTTGGACAACGGAATATGGACAGAAGTGACAGTGTGCCAGTTCTGGGCCAAGATCTCAAAAGTCATTGCATAATTCCACTCTCTCTTGCATCTCTGCACTCACCATTAGAGTTGCTTTCCCCGGGTAGCTTTAGGTGCTGCTCTTTCAGCCTGTGCCCAGGAAAAGCATCATTGGAGTGAAGCCCTCATGACCCCCTTGCAGGCCTGCATCCAGAAGCATAGCTAACCAAGCCAACCTACAGATGCATGAGAATAAGTGATTCTTGTTTTCAGCTACTGAGTTTTCGGGTTATTTTCATATGCGTAGTCATAGCAGTAGTTAACTGATACACCCCGCATGCTTTAGTCCTATATAGCTAAGCTGGCTGAGACTCAGATAATTTAAGTATTTTAGTCAAGGACACTTAGTTAAGCAACAGATGGAGAAAGTCGATGATCTTTCTACTATACATATTTCCTTTATTAATGCACTTGAGTATTGTATTCTTTACATCTATTTATGCATTGATTGGTTGATTCTTATATGTGCCCTGACCGGGATTGAACCTGCAACCTTGGCATATTGGGATGATGCTCTAATCAACTGAGCCACCTGGCCAGGGTCATTGTATTTATATTTTAAAAGACGAAAGTATTCATGACTAACAGTAATGTAATGATCAACCAAACCTCATATTTTTTTCAGCTCCATATTTCTTTTTTTTCACAGCTAAGTCAGATTTCCTATATATTTGTAAAGTTGACATTTTGAACTTAAATTTAGGGCTTTGCATTTTACCCTCTTCTTGCATTCTGCCCCTTGTGGCAGGGACTGGAAAGTTGTTCTCTAAACTATTTCTACTTTTCTCCTAACTCACAGACACCCTTCCTTTTCCCCCACCCCCGCCCCCACCAGCTTCCTCTGTATTAAGTATAGCAATGTCACTGAACACAGGCCTAGCCCCTAAGATCTGCCATGAAGTCCTTCATGCTCTCTCTCTTTCCTTGTCCACCGGGACCCAGAGGAGGATCTGAGGTCCCAGAGTGATTAGGTAAAACAAACCTTGGTCCTGAATGATTTCATGAAGCAATCTACTTTTATTGACATGAACAATAAAACAAAACAACTTTTATTAAGTCACTGCGATTTGGGGACTGTTTGTACCTGCTTTAGCCTACTCCGACTAATAATACCTTGATTATGTCAATCTCATATTCCAGCCTGGCAAAATGATCTTCATTCTTGATTTTATTGCCTGTCTAGATTAGGGTCCCTTTCAATTACCTGACTTTTATTGTCTACGAGTCAAACACCCATGTCCCCGCTTCTCAGCTCAGCAACATCCCCATTGGGGCCTCTCTTTTTGTTTTATATGGGTGGGAAATGGTGTTGGCCTCGAGGCCTCAACTTTGATGCTGTGGGATCATGGCGTGTGAGTCATCTCTGCAGGGAAAGCACTTGTCACTGTTCAGGATTTATTTTGAACTATCGATAACGATAAAATCAATGGCTAGATTAAATCAGACTATAGTTAGGGAGAGTAGTGTGGATTTTAAGTGATAAATCTGATTAATTTATGGAAATTGCAGTAGGAAGAATTTAGTAGAGTAACACTGACCCATCTTTCTTTCCTCTCTATCCACTAATCTTCCTTCATTTTTTCTTCCTCTTCTCAAGATTCCCTATGCTATTGTTTTCCATATGTACTCTCAGGAGACCTGTCACAAAAAGAATGAACACTATCTTGAAGTAAACCAAATTTGTTTTTTAGTTGTCACCTAAGAGTTCTATAAAGAAAGGCCTATTTTAGACCCATTGTACTGATGAGAAAACTGAGGCACAGATACAAAACAACTTGTACAAGTTCACACAATTAGAAGTAGCATGACTGTAGTTTAAACCCACATAGTACGAGTGCAGAGCCTGGAGTCTCAACGACTTGCTTACTGCTTCATGTAATTCAGTCACAGGACATCCTATTCTTACTGAATAATTTCATTCAGCACATCTTTATATGTGGCAGACATGGTACTGGGAGCTGGATATATAGAGATGAAATAAGATGTGTTCCTTGACGGAAGGAGTTCAGAACCAAGTGAAGACCAAAGAGAATTAGAAAAAGGAAGGAAGGGAGGAAAGAAGAGGAAAAAGAGGGAGGGAGGAAATAAAGATAAATAGCAGAAATATGAACAGATTGAAGGAAAATCATAAGTAGGATAACTCTTGAAGGACTCAAAGAAGACTTCAGAGTGAGGTGATTTTAAATGGGTTTGAAAGGTGAGTAGGAGCTCGCTGGCAGAGAAAAAGGAAGGGGCTTTGCAGGAGGAAGGAAAGGAGCCTCCATGTCTGGGCCAAGCTGGAGATGTTCACCGAGACTGGAACAAGAAGAAACCGTGCCGTATGCTCAGTGATGCAGAGTCCGTATCATTGAATATTTGTTAAAATAGTGAAAGAGCGATTTTGAAGTGAACGTTCATTCTTTAAAAAAAAAATGCATTTGGGTTTTATCATGTGGGCACCAAGGGACCCACAGGAGACCTTAAGACAGATTGGACAGGAGAAAAGAGAGAAGTCCCAGTGGTAAACGATGAAGCCGGAGAAGAGAGAAGACTGGATTCTGAGATGGAAGCCTTCCCACTCCCATGGCAGGTGGGGATGGGGACGAGGAAGGAGTCCCAGCAGCCTTGTGCCTGGCAGCACGAGGGAGCACGGCAAAGGAGACAGAGATACAAATCGTGCTGTAGGAAACATGGCAGGGGCCGCATGGCTATGATTCTACCATAGAAACTGGGTCCAGCTGCACAAAATCAAACCAAGTGGGAGGTGGAGGCAATTCTTTCAGAAGCTGAGGCAAAAGTTAAGATTTTTCCCCCTACATTTAACTTGAATAGAAAATCTGTGTTCTTTCACCACGAGCCTAGCACTTATTTCCAATTTTTCTTGAAGCATTGATGCTTTGGTTCCAAATGAGAGTCACCACTCTTCTGAGGTGGCCTGTAACCTAGCAGCACCCTCACAAGCCTTAGAGAACTGCAGAGAATGCAAGGAGTTAAAGAAGTCTGTGGAAAGGACAGTGCCTGGCCTGAGCAACTCCAGAATGGTGACAAGATTCTTGAGCAAGCAAGGTCCTAGGAGCCAGAATTGGGTCAACAGATCTTATGTCAAAATAAATGTCTTATATTTCCTTTATGAAGAAGAATGAAAAGAGGGAGAAGAGCTTGAGGGAGAGAATGTGAAAGGAGGGGAAGAGAAAAAAGAACTTCTGGAGGGAAGTTGCAAGCGCACTGACAAGTCTAGGAATCAGGGAGAATAATAACCATCTTCAGATCTCTAGAGATGTGTTGTGAAGAAGAGGCCCTTAGACTTGTTCCACAGAAATAAGAGGAAGCAGAGTCAGGATCCATAAGTGGAATTATTGGAAGAAAGACTGTGACTCAATATCAGAAAGATTGTTATAGTGTTTGGGGCTGTCGAGTGGAAATTGGCCTCATGAACATGCAAGAATGGAACTGCTCAAGCCCAGACTGTTGACCGCCTTCTTGGGGATTTGTAGAGCGGTTGTCTGCATTGGGTAGGAAACAGCTGACTTTAGGTTCAAATATAAGGCATCCCTCGGTTCTATTCTGTCTCCGTCACCCATGTTGTTGGGCTTCCTTGCACACCTACGCACTGTCTTTGCAGCTTTGGCTTCCTGACCCAGGCCAACCCCTAAAGCTGTGGCTCCCAGATTTAGTCTCCCAGCCTTCAGGCACCCAATGGACACCACCCTCCTTGACGGTCACAGAAGACAAAAGAATGTGTTATCAGCTTCTAGAGCTACACTTCTATTGAGTCTCATTTGGGCATGAGTTTCTAGCTGAATGTTTGACTTCCACACACCCATCTTTTTCTCCACACTCTTCATCAAGCTCACCATTTAGAACACCCACAGAACTAACTGAGCAAGAGGCTGGCTTATCACACTGAAGTTTACTGCTGTTACTAGTAAACCAACGACGTAGCTTATGTTGAGGGATCATTAGGTGGTTTCATGCCTCTGGGCATCCAGGGGAACTTACTCCCCAGAGCCTTTCTTCCTGTCCCTCTTCCGTCACTAGCATGTCCCCAGGTAAGGCCCAGACTCTCTGGGCACGCAAGGAACATGAGAATCCTCCCAGCACTGGGGCTGGTAATGAAGACTTGGAGCAGTGCTGGTTCTGGCGACTTCATTTCTCTCCCACGAGGGCTCCTACATGGCCAGTGAAACTTCTTGCTCTGACTCATTGTGACTTCCAGAGCTTGTTTGTTCTTTGCATGCAGAGGGAGAAAGAAGCACATTCTGGGTTCAGGGGAGAGCCTGGCATGGTGGCAGAATCAGGTGCAGAGGAGAAAACACAGCAGGCAGAGGAAGCTCAGCCAGATCATTGCATTGTCCCCAAATCCTGTCCCCGTATAAGAGCCCTACTATGCCCACCCCCACACCTACAAATCCTAAAACTGAATTGGGAGTCCAGTCCTGGGTCTCGTTCAGAGCTTTATTGGAATCCAGTGTGTGCTGTGCATGCAGGGAGTAAGCAGGGGTGACCCAGAGGACATACCAATCTTGTCACTGTAAGAAACTCCAAATTTACAAGCTAAATAAGCAGTAATCAAAGATTTTTTTCTGGCTTTGTGAAAATGTTGCTTCCATGTAGATACTGGTGTTTATAGATCAGTAGCGATCTGATCCTAAAGTCAGGAGCTAGAAACTGATTTAACACTGAATTTTTATAAGCCAGGCCAAAAAAAAAAAAAAAAAGCTGCTTTTTGGAAATGGTATGAAGTGCCCCTCCAGTAGAGGATTCGAGTTACAGAAATTCAGTTTACAATGCCCCCTACGGAAGCACACTGGCTTTGCTGCAGGTGAGTTGCTTCCTCCCATGGAGGGTTCCCCTGCATACAGATGCAGGTGGAGGACTCTGGTGGAAACAGAACCACAGGACCTTTGTGTGGCATGTGCCACCCTCCAGCTCCTTGAAGCCCACCTTCTGCCTCCCAAAGCTCTGCAAGAATGCCACCAAGGGGAGCCGGAGGGCCAGGGCACAGGTGGTTGCAACTGGTTTTCCTCGGAGTGATGGGAATCCAGGCTCAGATTATTCACTTAATTTCAATAATAATTTAATGGTCAGGCACTCTATTTTATGGGTTGAGTGCTGGCTCTTCTTACCAGTCATGTGACATCCTCTAATCTCAGTGTCTTTATCTGTAATGTGTGTGTACAAATAGCATCTCCTTTGTATGAGGATAATTACATATCGCTTAATAAAATGTTGGGCATATGTGAGCACCCAGTGTATATTAGCTACTATTGTTTATGTTCTTTATGTTTCATAGTAAAAAGAGAGTCATGTGTGCTCTTTCCCTACGTTAAATAGAAACTTTGGCTAACTTGTTTGTCCTCCTGGAACCATCTATTTTCTTGGCCCCTGTTCTCCTTTTGTCCCACAGGGAAGTGGAGGAGATTGGTGACCCCTGCTGTCCTGTGGTCCACATTTCAATACTGTGTCGAGTCAATGCATTAAGCTCCCAGCTCACAAAAGGCTCTTGTCCCTTGGGTGCCATGCCCTCCAGTGGACAGCCCCACTGAGGCTTCCCCCACCCCCATCTCGCTGGTAGCTCACTTGCTGGAGCTCCATCGGAGGCCACGTGGCCGGCCCATCCACACCACCAGCCACGACCTCTCTAGGCTTCATTAGGATTGGGCAAGTCAATCCAATGGAATCCAGCTCCAAACCTGCATCTCCAGCCCAGGCTTCATGGTAATAAATCTGTCCCACTGGCCCTCAGTGCCTTGTGAGTACACTCCCATCTTCTATCCTAGAGGGGAAGGCAGGTGACAGATAGGGGAACCAGACCCCTCACATACCGCACTTTCCGGCCTCATAGACCCCGGGCCACTTCCAATCACTTGCTCCAGGTTCTTCCTTGAGGGCAGAGCTCCCTGAAGCCTGGGATGTATCCTGTTCACGCCGTGTCCCCAGCACTTGTGGAGTGGCCAGCACACCCAGATGCTCAATAAATGTGCCCAGTAAATAAATGCACCGTGTGCCCCTCACTGTTCTGAGCTTTCTGTGGACTGAAATAATTTTCTTGCGGGAGATGTGAGAAGCCCTCAGGGGGGATAAATGTGGCAGAAGCTGAATAAAGAAAAAAAATTGAGATTCTCTGACCCAGAAAAAGCTCTTCTCTCACAAAGAAGAAGAAAAAAAAAAGTGGAAAAAGAAGAGACCACATGACTAGCCAGTGTCCCTGTCTGCCTGTACCTGTGTCCTGACAATTTCTAGATGAAGCCCACCTCACGCCTTTCTAAACGTACATGTCTCTAAGTAGCAATTCATTCATGAATAAAATTAATTCTTTCTCAAAGCAAAAATTAATCCCCTTTTTTCTGCCTGGCTGATGCAAGATCTTTCTTTTGAATCTCAAACGGAAAATAAACCCAATTCGGCCTTCTCCCCCTGGCCATCCTGCATTCTTTCTTCACTTCTTGCACATTTTTATTTTTTCATTTATTCTTTACAGACCATCTTTGCCATCGTATTTCGAGCCAGGGTGGATAACCCGGTTACAGCCCCAAAAGACATGGGAAAATGTGGGGTGAGAGTAATTTTGTCCTGGGGGAACCTGGGACTGGCAGCCTGGAAACTCATTCTGACATCGCAATCGAGGGCCGAATCTATCCATCAATCATTGAGCATGTCCTAAATGTCCTCCTCTCTGCAGCACTTGAGATGTGACATTCTGATGTGTTTTCCGGTGTGTGTGCTGTCACTCAAACTGGGCTGCTGAATTCCCAGAAATCACTAAAACCCTGTTCCCTGTTCTCTCTCTCTCTCTCTCTCTCTCTCTCTCTCTCTCTCTCTCTCTCTCTCTCTCTCTCTCTCTCTCTCTCCCTCTCTCTCTTATAGCCTGCTACTGTGTCCAGAATGTTCTGCACAAAGAAAATGCTCCATAAATACCCATGGGAGAACCAAGTGAGCACATGCAAGATGTGGTAAGCTTCCTCTGAATTCAAACTTTTCAGCTGGATTCTCAGTTGACCCAGTAGGTTTACAGGACCTGAAAGCACTGCTTACCATTTCCTCACCTGGGGAATAGTCGCCCACGAGAGGAATAGCCTTAGGTCCTGCCTTCTCCAGACATGCAATGACTTTTACTTCATTTCCTCACCCCTAATGCAGAGAAATGACAGGCCCCACCAGATGAGTGTTTTGAAACTGCATTCTGGAAGAAACCAGTGTCTCAGGAAGGCTTTTGGCATTTTGGACAGACGAGTTATGGTGAAAATAACATAGTGGGGCAGAGCAGGGGAAGGAAGGACACACATAAGTGCATCTTGACATCGATCTCAGATGTGTGGGACTGGCTGCCCAGTTCCTGAACCACACCTTTGTCCCCATGCCTTGGGGAATACTGTCCACCACACCATCCCCCATGCTGTCTCCCTCATTCACTGGGTTTGGCCTGTACATCACCTTTTATTCCAGCCTTCCTTGACCTTTCTTTGCTGAGTGACCTGGCACTTTATCCAAATGTGCTTATCTGTAAGTCCCATCAGATGAAGAATGGTGTCCTTCTTGTTCATGGTTTATCATTAGAATCTTCCAAAAGCAGAAGCACAGAGTCGGCCCTCAAAAATGCTGAATGAACATTGCTCTTCGTAGACTCTTGACCTGCAGTTGCTTCTTTTGTGCTAGTTCTCCTTTTCCAAGAGAGAACACCTTCCTCTCCCATGTCAGAGAAGGGGCGGGACTCTGCTCCCTCTCCAGACGCCCTGGACTGAAATTCCTTTGGTAAAGATTTCACACCGGGTCTACCCTCTAAATGGCATGTGATATGTCAGAGGTGCTGTACACGTAGCCAGCGTAGAACTCTTGGTTAAAGCAAATTCTCAACATTTCATCTGTCTCTCTCTCTCACCTCTGTGGGCTGGGGAATAGTGCCTGTGACCAGACCTGCAGGCTCGTCATGGCCGCATTGCCTCCCCTTTTGCTCTCACTTGTTTTCCTCTGTTTGTGCACCATGCCTTTCTCTCCTTCCATCCCAGTGCACTCTCTGGTTGTCAAAATATAAACCCAGTGTGAAGTTCAGAGATCAACCAGTTCAGTCGGGTGACAGTCATTTTCCAGGAGACCTCCCCTCCTTCCCTGCTTGTCCCCCTCCCCCCTCCCTTCCTCCCCCCCCCCCCCCCCTCCCCCCCGCCCCCCCCCCCCAGAACCGTGGCTTCCCTCCCTCATGGTTCCCTGTAGCTGTGTGGTAGCAGCCTTTTGTCTGTACCCGGTAGCCATAATGAATGCCTAAGAAATCACTGGGATTTACCCAGGCAGGCTGAGGTTGCCTTTGGTTGTCGTCTGTTTACATGGACTGTGATCTCTTAATTAGAGATGGTGCCTCTCCCAGGGTTTGCTGTTTATCCAAATTGGTATTCGTTAGTCCGAGAGAAGTGGTTGGATGATACATCAGCTTGGAGCTGCTCCTGTGATTGCTTCCACAGCTGCTTTCTGCCTCCTCACCTCTCTGCTCCCAGGAGGCACCCACAGGCTGGTTCTAGGCCCTCCAGCCTTTTCTGCTTTTAAATTTTTCTCCCAGCTGCTGCATCTATTCTTGTGAGTTCATGTGCCTTGGCACTAATAACTCCTAAATTTAACTTTCCTTGATTATGATTCTGTTTCATCTGTAACATCTTGTCACTATTCTCACTACCTCCAGGGCATCGTGGGAGATGCTGCCTTCCCTTGAAGCCTTCTGTCCACCCACCCTGGTTGTTCCTGCTCTCCTCTTGGTCTCCTGAGCACTTAGTGTAACCAAACACAGAATCTCTCAAGCTTTAATGTCATGCTCTTGTGAAAATGCAGGCCCTGATTCCGCAGTTCTGGGCGGAGCCTGAGGTCCTGTGTGTTTTAGGAGCTCCAGGTAAGGCCGAAGCTGCTGGGTAATAGACCACACTTGGAGCAGTGTGGCTCAAATACTTGCTCTTGCCCATTTCTCACTTCCTACATACATGAGCTCTTACTGTGTCTTATTTTTTCATCCTGATGAACTGCAAACAGGTTTTCTTTTCTAAGGGTTATTGTGCTGGTGCCTGCTGATAACTTCTTTGGCCTTAACTGCCCTTGTCCATCACATCTTCTGATTCTGTGCCTGCTTGCCCCATTGGATGTTTCCAGATGCAACTGCTAAAACACATTCCTGCCTCGACACTGCCTACCTTTGGGTACCACTCCACCCTCTTGGCTTTCAGCTTTGTTGTATTTCGGTTCTCAAAATTTATAAACGTGGCCCAGAATATGATCAGAATGTAATGTCCTTTTTTTTTATCATTGAAGATAGCTATTTAATATATTTTTTGTTTATATTCCTCCCCAAAAGACTTCTTCTGTATCCTCAAATCCTTCCTTTCTAAAAAAAAAAAAAATGAGGCAGCTAGAAATGGAGGTAATATTGAAAAAGGTCAATAATTTGGAATTATACCCAGCCTTGCTCTCCTCCTAACCACCGTATTATACTCATGGTTCTGTATGGTTTTTAACTTTTTTCCTAATTTTAATTTATTCTTTCCGAGTTTTAAGTGTTTCATCATAGTGGCTTGGATTTTTTCCAATCCCATGATTATCTCTCTATTAAAGCCTTAATACAAAAAGAAATTTAAAAAAAACCAGACTGCTCATTACTTTGATTTGTAGCAAAGAGAGAATGGAACATTATCGCTAGAGTGTTTCGAGAAACCATATTTACATTTGCATCTGCTCAATTTAGGTGCCTGATTAGGTTGCGTGTTATGATGAAGATGCACTTACCAGTCAGAGGGAAGTGGCGTGGTCTAGATAATGAGCAGGAGACTTCAAGTCAGGAGCCTTGAATGCTATTTCTGGCTGTGACTCTCTGCCTCTCTGACCTTGAACAAATAAGTCCGTCTCATTGCCTTGGACCTAATAGCCTCTTATGCCTTATAGGGCTGCTGTGAGAGTTGGATCACCTAAGTGTTTATTATGGAGTAGGAGCTATGCAGTGAAGCAAGGGAGGGAGGTTGGGGCTCACAAATGGAATTGGAGATGGGAGCTCCGCTCTGATGGCTCTGACCACTAGCCTGCTAAGAGACAGTGTCTGAGAAGTGGGCTGACTGCTCAGATGTTGGTCTGACAGGGCTTGAGGACATGATGAGAGGTTGGTTAGTGGAACTTAAAAGCTTGCCGAAATATTGGGTGAGATGATCAAACCATCCTGTTACTTAGGAAGGCTTAACAAGAGTACATATTGTCTTTCTTCTCATAATGGTGCCATCCTGAGGTTGTCCATGTCACACCTGGGGCCAGGACTGGCAGTGACCGGCTTCTGTAGGACATCCTAAGGAAGGCCTGCTCAGCTGTCCATCTCTGACTTTAGGGGAAAGATCTTCCCCTGTGGTGACTCTAAAACACGCTTGAAATCAGTTAGTTCCCTCTGTTAAGCCTGCAAGACCAGGAAGAGTGTGCTCAGAAAAGATCCATGCATTCTTTGGTTGAGTTCCTCTCCGAGCAGAGAAGTAGATGGAAGGGTGAAGGTTAATATGCTTTTTAAAAAGAAAGAAAAATAATATTTTCTTTCTTATATAAGATGTTGGATGCTTAGCCCTCAGCAGACATCACAAAGACAGCACTTGGGCTCTCATCTTGTTACCATCTTGCATTGGCTACTATTTGTTTAGGACAACCTAGTAATGGTAGGTAGTATTGATTAAGCACTGTTCTAAGTGCTTTATATCAACCAACACATTTAATTTTCACATTAATTTATTAGTGTTGCACATTAATTTATCGGGACTAGTTCTATTCTGATATTACAAAGAAGAAAATTGGGGAGTAAAGATATTAAATAATTTGCTGAGCATTATGCAGCTAGGAAGCCGCAGCTACAGGCTTAGAAAACAGATCAGCTAGCTCCAGAACCTTCCCTTGGAAGCACGTAGGCCTACGTGAAAACAAACTTGAAAAATGGAGAGAGCAACAAACTCTGGGGGCCATGGTTAGAAAGGTCAGAGCTATTCTAGAGCAACAAGTCATCTCCTGAAAGTGAGAACACATGCTGATGTCCCAACAAGAATACGTGGGATCCAGAGCCTAACATGAGAACCTTGTTGTGGGCTAGTTCTGACCTGTTCACATCGCTACAAGGGGGTCTTTCTCCTGGTGCGAGAGAGCTTCCTGGGATTCTGTACCAAGCATCCCTCCTGTTGAAAAGTCTTATTCTTTGCTGTTATAGTTCATCTCCTTTCTTCTATGGAGAGCACACGAGAATACCATTTGTTTTCTATGGACCAAAAGCTTTCTTAGAGAATGGAATGAATTCTGTTTGAGACTGAATATTGCATCATAATACATTTCTGATACTCTCTGTAAGCTTATTCTCCTCCACCCTTCTGGATAAAGTGCCCTTCTGGTCATGTGGGTGACCCTCCATGTGTAGTTTAAGAATTTCTTGTGACCCTCTTTCGTCAGAGGAAGCGAGGTCATGAATTTGTCAAAGGGAGTTGCCACTAGAGACCAAAGGGGAAGGGGGATAAGAGGGAATTCCCACAGGAACAGGGAGGTGAATCACAATACAGATCCTACAACAAGTCTCCATGGAGCCACCACTTCCCTTGATAACTAAAGGCAAAACTCCCAGAATTCTCCTGGAGCAGCTATGTGTGAACATTCTTTGGTCCCCTACCAAAGGGTCACAAATCAGAATGCTGCATGTTTGTCAGAATGAATGCTTACTGCCTCCCCAAGTACAGGTTCATGTGCAAGAACTGATCCCCCCAGAAACAGAATGGCACCGTGTAAGAGCTTGTCACATTAAATGATCAGAAAGCCATTACCGATCAATAGAACGGTTGATAGTGCAGAAATGATTACACACTCTCCTCCCCATGGGCCAGCTCAGAGCTTCCATCAGGCCCTCCATGGCTTCCAGGCTGGGGCTGGGACTTGATGAGAAGAAATCTCTGTCGAAGAAGGAAACTGATGGTTGAATCCCTCCAGTTCTTACAGCCCTTGAAGTGGATGGTGGTGTTGGGATTCTCAGCCTATTTCAGTTCCAATATACTTTTAAAAAATATATTTGTGTGATAACAGTGCTTCTGAAAGATTTGGGGTAAGCTGAAAAATCTAAAGTAAATTAAATCTCTTTTTTGTGGACTGGAGGAATTTGCTGTTAAACTCACTCAGTGTGTTTCTCTTCCCCCCCCCCCCCCCACCCTCTCTCTCTCTCTTTCTCTCTCTCTTGCAGGATTTTGTTTCTGGGTAACTCTCCAGCCCCTTTGTTTGCATGTGCCTATGAGAATCACATGCCAGGAGATAGGCCTTTATAAATGTATGCTCTTACCATTTGGGAATCTTCCAGTGCTGAATACCTTAAAACCTTGTTTCTGAGACACCATACTGACCCAAACAGACACCATGGTTATTGCAGACATTAAAAAAACAAACAAACAAACAAAAAAATCCCCAACCTCTTAGAAATAGAACAATGCCTAAATATATTTCAAGAACCCAGATTCTGGAGTCTGACCATTTGGGAACTAATGCGGGCTCACCATTTACTAGCTGTGTGTCCTTTGGTAAGTCCCCTAACTTCTCTGGACCTCAATTTCCTTATTTGTAAAAAAGGAGAAGAATTGTTCTTCCGGCATAGCGTTGCTAGAAGAATTAAATGAGTTAATGTACTGCCCTGGCCAGGTGGCTCAGTTGGTTGGAGCATCACCCCATGTACCAAAAGGTTGCAGGTTCCATCTCCTGTCGGGGCATGTTTGGAGGCAGCTGGTTGATGTTTCTCTCTCTCTCTCTCAAATCAATACAAATAAAATAAATGAGTTAATATACATAATAAAGTGCTAGATCTAGCAAGAGGTCCACCCCTAGAGTATGTTCATATGACTAGACACACATGTGCCACATGGTTAACAACCTCTAAGTGCTGAAAGAATAGGCTTTGTTTCTCCTTGTGCTTTTAAGGTATTTTCTCTCACATTTTTGCCTTGGGAACTAATTTGTAATTGGAAAATAAATGTCTTTGATAAGAGAAAATAAGTTCAGCCAGGCTCCCAGGATTGTTTGAAGACTAGGGGCATGGTGAGGGGGGAAGGAGAATAGACGAGAGGGCAAGTGGGCAGGGGGATGAAGGGGACGTGGGAATTCAAGGATGCACTCGTGGGACCCTCGACGTGAAGATCTTGAGGTGCCTCCTGCTTTGCAAGTGCTGGTCCAGCAGTGGGGATTTTATCCCTGCTTTGTCCCTTGTCATATGGGCCAGATGGGTCTCATGCTTGACTTTCTGCTCTCTGCTGCTTCTGAGGACGGGCACTGACGGACCAGGAAGTACAGCCCGGTTCCGTAAGCAAGGCTAGCTGAGGCTGTGGTGTTGACAGGAATGAGGGCAAGTTCGTCCCTGACCCCACGGAGCTCCCCAGACCTCTGGAGTAGAAGCAGGAGCTATCCTGCCTTCATTTGCATGTCTGGGTAATTACAACTCATAAAAGTATCTAACCCATTAGTTAAAACCCGGCCCCAGCATTTGACTCTAACCTCCTGCCGCAGCACTGGCCACATGCTGACTCTTGCTGCCTCATTTGTCCTCAATTTATAAGCAGCGGAACCTATAAATAGAAACCCTTTTGCTAAGTTCCCCAGGAGGCATCAGCAGGTTTTCCAGCATTTATGTGTTTTCTTCTTTCTTTTTTTAAACACCAACATGGTAGGCTTGTTTTTCCTGCCCGCTGCTCCTCCAGCCCTCACTTCTAGCTCAGTCTGCGGGCATTCCAGCTGGCTCAGCCGCCTGCCCGCAGGGCCTGTCCAGGTTGGGTTCTGAAGGAGGCCCCACTCACCTGTAGATCCTGTACCTGGTGGTGAACCCCTGGCGGTACCGCTCCACGAAGTCAGTGTACTCCTGAGCGCGGTGGAAGGGGCCCCGGTCTGTGAGCAGCCAGTCCAGGGGTGGCTGGCCAGCTGAGGACGCATGCTGCTCGGGGACTATAGCAGCAGCCGTGGCCGAGACAGCCAACACCCAACCAGGGAGGCCCAGCACCAGCAGGGTTGCCCATGGGGCCGCCGCCGGCCGGAGCCCTCTAAACTGAGTGCCGCTCTGCCACCTCATGCTTCTCCCGGGCGGTTGGTGTCTTCATTCTCTCGCCACACTCTCCCCCTCTGAGCCTCTCCTCCAGGGCCCCTGGAACCAGAAAAGTACACACGGAGATGTCAGGTGAACACCCTGGTCTCACCAATGGGCCTGTGTCATCAAATATCAGTGGGCAGGACACATTCTAGGAAGAGCCCACTCAAAAGTTGGGGCCAAGGATCAATCCTGGATATTACCAGCTTAAAGGCTGGCCCAAGTTAGAGAGATCTGAGACTCAGCATCTGTATAGGATGCTCGCATCAGTCCCTGGTCATAGGATGGAGGGACAGAAGCATGAGTGCCTGGACCTCCAGAGTCACTCCTCCACTCCAGCTAGGAGATATTGACCACTTATATGTTCGGGATGATTTTGAGAAGTTGCCCCAGTTAACACACAGTAAGAGAGTTGTGTCAGCATTATTATTATTATTATAGGTTTACATTTCAGTGGGACTCAGAGGAGTTGAGCTAGGAAGTTGCAGAGGTAGAATATAAACCTAGGTCTGGCTCCATGTCCAGACCTTGTCAAAGCATGCTTTGTTCTCTAAGGAGCTAGAGCAGGCAGACCCAGGCTTAAGGGACTAGGTGAGAGAAGAATAATGAGGCCATGCCTGCCCTACTGGATTTTAAAATATATTATAAAATTCCAATAATTAAAATAGGTGATACTGACCCACAAATTAAATGGGCAGATCAATGATATAGAACAGATGGCTTAAAAATAGAGCTCATTATACATGAGAACTTAATATATATTTAAAAAAGCATTACAGACTAATTGGGTAAGGGATGGAATATTTTATTCATCATATTGGAAAATTAGTTCTAGATGGATTAAAAGGTTAAATATAAACAGTAAAATCATAGAAGGGAGAAAATTCCCCAAATGTTTTATAATAACACTAGAGTCCCGATGCACGAAGATTCGTGCAAGAATGGGCCTTCCTTCCCCTGGCCCCCAGCACTGCCTTCACTCCGGCCGGAGCCACCTTTCCACCTTCCCACGCTGCCCAGAGGCCCTGAGCAGCTGGGGTGGTGAGGAATGCCTGCGTTGTCACCATGGCGACGACACAAGCATCCCACCCCACCCCTGGCCACTTGGCACCTGCATATGCAAATTAACCCACTATCTTTGTTGTGTTAATTTGCATACTCACTCCTGATTTGCTGGTGGGTGTCGCAAAGGTATTGTCAATTTGCATCTTACTCTTTTATTAGTGTAGATTCATTCCTTTTAGATCATGGGGGAAAGTGATATGAATAAAAGGGAGGAATCAGACTTACACATGGGTGTAGCATATTTAATAGGATATAATCTGATGAGGATGCCCAGAATATTTCTCATTTAATCATTTATTGAGAAACATCAATTGAGGGTGCTGTGCTAAGCATTGACAATACAGAAGCAGGTGCTCATACTGTTATCTGAAACTCTACCATTAGTGATTAATTCCTCTTATAAAACATTGTTTCTAAAGGTATATTGTTGGAGGGGAGAAAAGGATGCTCATTTTGGAGGCTGGGATACTTGACACAGTAGTCAGGTAGATGTGCATGAATAGGTAGGCAGTCACAATTCTAAAATGGCCACAAGTTTCCTATCAGTGCATGCCCTGTCTAAGGCCCTCCTCTTGAGTGTGGACAGGACCTGTGAATAAGATGAGACAACACTCCCATAATCAGGTCACTAATCAGTTGATCATCAAATGGGAAAGTATCCTTGGTGGGTCTGACCTAATCAGGTAAACCTTTAACCATAGATGACCTTTCAGAGAGACAAGCTCCGGCTGGCCTGGATGACAGCAAAAACCCATGCTGTGAATGGCCTGTGAGGGCCATGCGGCAAGAGATTTTAGATGGCTTCTAGGAGCTAAGAGCAATTCCCAGTCAGAAGCTAGTAAGAAAATTAGAATGTTGGTCATATGGCCACAAGGAAATGAGCTCTGCCAACAGCCAAATGAGCCCCTGATCCCCAGATGAGAACTGTTTCCTCTTTTCAGTCTGGTGAGCCCCTGAGCAGAGGACCCAAACCCATACCTGGACCTGACCCACAGAAACTTCAAATAGTACATTTGTTTTTATTGTTTTATGCCTTTAAGTTTGTGGTGATTTGTTCGACAGCAATAGAAAAACAATACAGACATAGAAAAAGACAATGCTACCCCTCCCCAATTCTGCACAAGGCCTGGCCTGGTGAGGGTTCTTTGTGTTCCCTGAAGACTAGCTATTCTTCTCGCATGAGAAAAAGTGAGTGTGGCAGTTTCTGGGGCGGAGTGACACCCCTAAATCTGATCACATCCAGCCTTCTCTGTCTGGATTATGGATCCCTCTAGATTAGTGGCCAGGTCTCTGTTTTGTAATTCCAACACTCAAGGGCCCTAAAAAAATTGTGAAGAATCAATTGCATGCATTCCATCCAGGGATCACTGTGAGCCAGTGACAGTGTGTGGCCTCGGTCCAGCCACTGAACCTCTTGGTGTCCTGTGCTGTAATCTTGGTGTCCTGTAGCTGCCACCTCACCTGCGAGTCAAGGGTTTTGTAAGGACAGGTGACAGCGTGTGGGGAAAAAGAGAGCTCTATTGAGTCCACACGTGCTTCTTGTCATTCTTTGTATCTAATCATGCTTTCTGAGAGCTCACATTGTGCTAAACCTGACTGGGTGTAGCAGTATCGGCTTTAGAATCAAATGCTTGTGATTGCGGAGCGAGTCTGCTGAGCACAGCAACAACGCCCAAATCCAGAGCCTACTGCACATCTGAAAAGGCCTGCTCCATAGGTTTCGTCAAGGTCTCAAGACATTTTCACTAAAAAAAATATTTTTAAGAAAGAGAGGTTTTAAACTTGTTTCAAAACTCTTTTAAAAGGAAGTCCTATACTTTGTTGATTTGCCTTAATTTAAAAAAGACAAAATAATTGCTGCATTGACAGTTATGTAAAAATTAAGCTCCTCCAGGGAATAGCTTTTGGCCATTTCCTGTTCATAATCCACAAATAATATGACTAGAAGTGTTTTTATTAGTGACCTGTGAAGGAATTTTTAACCGTCTACATTCTCATGACTTCTGGTGGCATCGCTAATATTCAACAGGTTAAATAATTAGCACCTTCCCCGTGATGCTTCCATGTGTCCTTTGTCCTAATGCTGACTGTGTGAGTAACCCCCCTCATTATATGCCCGTAGATTAAAATGATGGTGAGACTAGCTCTTTTATAAAAAAAAAAAAAGTATAAATTTACTTGTGAAAGTCCAATAATTTCATTTACTTAGACCATATTTAAGACAGAGTTTTACACAGACCCAAATGATAAATTCTCTTTGGAGATCCAAGTGAAGTAAGTCCTGACTTTTCCTTTGTGAGTACATTAGCTCAGATCTGTCCAGGAATTAAACACATTATAGTTTTGTCAGAAGAGAAAATCAGGTGCAAATGAAGTCACACGAGAAGGAGCCCATGCAGTCTTCCAAACATGGGAGCTTATGAGAATCCTGTCTCCGCTTGGAGGTGATCCCCGGCTGTAGCCTTCTGGGGACTCTTGTGTCCTCCTGTTCATCTCAATCTACGTTTATATTAGGTGTGTCAAGACAGCCAGTTAGAATGTGGGCATCCACAGCTTGTGTACTACATCTCAACCAGTGAGAGAAAATTCCCCCTTAGAAAATGACTGCAGAGTAGGGGTTACATGTTAGAGGAGTTAAAGATATGGCTAACCTATTGTTAGAGGCCAGAAGAAAAGGAGAAACAGGTGTGAAATCAGTATTGTAATTAACAAAATTATTAACCTTGCTAATAAATATCATTGATAAACACCAGAATAAATCATTTAATATTTGTGTGGAACTTCCTGCTTATGAAGCACGGATAATAAAATCACACTCAATCTTCGCCTCCTAGATTGTCTGCTCCCCCTTTAACAGATGGGAATACTGAGGCTAGGATTACCAGGTCATGTATTTCAGTGGCAGATCCAGGTCTACATACTCCAGATCCTGTCGTATTTACTCCTCACTGCACCACTGACATGATTTATAGTTATAAAATCTTGTGGGCTTTGCCACTTATAAGTTGGTGCCCTTGGGAGTAAGTTACTTCCCTCTGGGACTCTCCCTTTGGTCATCAGCAAAATTATTTAAGAGGTGAGATGACCCCTCTGGTCTTGCCCAGTGCTGAAATTCCATTATTCTAGGCAAATGCAAGGGTCACAAATAGAAGGGGAGAGGCATTAAGATTTTATTTTTAGGAGGAAGCTCTGTGTTTCAGAAAGGGAGTGAAGCATAAGAGAAGGGAGGGATAAAGCAGAAATCCCTGCCTGATGGAGCAGTGACATTTAATAAAGTGATTAGGCAGTGACATTAAATAAGTTCTCAAGCCATTTGAGTGGTTAATTGGCCAACTCTATTGAGGAGGTGTTTTCCTGAATACATCTGAGGATATCAGTGGTAAAACTCACAGAAAGTGTTTTGTTCTGGTCAGCTGCAACATCTTGATGCAAAACCTCTTGTTTTGAGCAGAAAAAGAGGGTGGACAGGAGAAATGGCAGAACTTTCTGGGGTGGGGACTCCTACAGGGCAGGGGTGGATGTGGGTGCTATTAGATCAATGACTTTTATTCTCCCCTGCTGTTGGGATGATCTTCAACAGAGACAAAGGATGGTGCTTTTACTCCAATAATAGGCCCCCAGCTGCAGGTCAGAGAGCTGCAGCAGGGCCATGATTCCCCTACTGAACCCAGGCAGAGGTTACATCCAGACCACCACTGCCCTCTCCAGGCTCTGTGATATGACCTTCAGTTTCACCTCCAGATCTGGCGTGGAACTGGCAAGCAACATTTCATGCATTTTCCCCATCGCTGGTCAGGACATGACTTAAAATAGGTGAGACACATGGATATCTTCCCTGTGTAGAATCAGATTACCCACATTAATGATTATTCAAGCAAAGATAAGAGCTAATCATAATTGCTATTTACTAAATGTTCTTTCATTCATCAGAGATCATTAAGAGGAGAGGCTGGGAAAGGAGAGGGACTTGCTGGAGCCACTCCTCAAGGAATGAAACTCGAATATTCCCAGTCCAAGGTCTACACTTGGTTCTCCTCTTCCTCGCTCACCTCTGTCCATCAGTCAGTCAGTTACTAAACAGTTTGTGTGCATGAGGACTGTACTAGGGGATGCAGTAAATCTGATGACCAAGGTGGTCCCAGCACTTGCCCTCATGAAACAGGACTTGAGGATCGTGTGATGAGCTTAAGAGTGATGATATATGTTCTCTCTCTCTCTCTCTCTCTCTCTCTCTCTCTCACACACACACACACACACACACACGCAAAAAAAACACACCAAACAAACAAAAACAAAAACAAAACACACACACACATGGAGCTTTAGTGACATTAGACCTTGTAGGCACCATCCCCTCAGAGCCCCACATTTATAGGTTTCTGCTTAGTGATAACCAGCCCTTCACATGCAGAGGACAGAATCATGTGTCAGTCGCAGGGGTTCATACTTGCCAGCAGGTGTCCTGGGCACTGTTCTTGGAGAGACAAACTAACTGTCAGGCTTGCCCAGAGGCTTGTGTGATAAAGTCCAGGCCACGGTGTGCAGACCAGGGAGGCCCCTCTGCCCCAGAGCTTCCCCTGAAGCCATAAGAGTCTCCCATATAGAGAATGAAGGCACTGGCCATCAAATAGAACCTCTAAATGAAAAATTGCGTATTTCAGAGCCTTTAAAACCTCACCTCCATGCAGATGAAACATTCTCAAACCATGACACATTTCCATGGTACTCCTTCTTTAGAAACCCCAGCAGCTCTTGGGGCCCTGATAACAAACCTGCCTTCCTCTGCCCTGCACTGAGATCCCTCTATCCCCATCAGCTGCTCCACAGTGGAGGGTCATGAGCATGGACCACCAAGCCAGAATGTCTGGCTTCCACTTGGCTCCACCTCTGTTGCCTCCACTTCCTCATCATCTTGAGAGCTACCATCATCATCATCGCCAATTATGTTTAGATATCGGTTTCTCCATGCAGACAGTGGTCTAAGTCCTTTCCATTCATTGACTCATTTAATTCTCATGAAATCTCCATGAAGTTGATATTGTGAAATTCCCATTTCACAGAGAAAACTCAAGAACAGATAAGTCAATAATGTTCTCCCAAGGAAGCCATAGTGCACCCTAACTGACCTCTACACCTCAGATCCACAGGCTTTACTCTGACGAGGGAGCCGTAGTCACAGGAGGTTACCTAGACACCTCCAGGTGACTTGTGTTTAAGAAATTGCTATGTTTTGACAGGAAGTCCAGAGTCTTAGAATACAAAAGTAGAAGTTATCTAAAATCATTTTCCTGGCTTGGAGAAGGCCATCTAAGCGTCTGATTTGGAGAAGCTCTGTGGATCCTGTTTAGATGGCCCATCAGCATGCCCTTATGAGGAGGCAGTTACATTTCACTGTACTAAGAGCCCCAAGGTCAAGAATGTTCCCCCAACCTGGGCCCTGGTGGATAACCCACAATTGCTGGTTCCCTGCGTGACCCTGAGTGCCAGTGCTTTTTCCTCAGACCCCAAACTGAACAGAGCCTGTGCCCAAGTTCCCCATCCCCCTCCTTAGGGCCCAGTCTCAGAGGGTCCATCTAAGGTGTAAGCTCATACCCTTGCTGGCCCCTGCACCTGCTTGCAGCTCCACACTTCCTGTTGTAGGGAGACACACCACTCAGATTGGCCTGCCCCTTTCCTTTACCTGGTGCTAATTGCACCACCACCCCTTTCTTCGTGTATTCTGGCCAACAGGTCTGTCCTCCCTGAACCAAGATTACCTGAATTATGCCAATTGGCCCCTGCCTCTGGGTATGCCCAGCCACTCTCAAGCTGGCTTAGCCAGTCACTCCACACCCTTGGCAGACAGTTGATTCCGTCCTCCAGAGAGAAACCCTTTGCCCCTGCCTCCTTCCCACCAGCCTGGCTTCCTCTTCTTAAGCCCAGCTCACTCCCCAGCAGAGCGAGCCTCTGTGTACACACAGGATGGTTAGGGTTTCACTCAGGCCTGAGAAGCCAAACTAAACCTAACCCAATCACATAGAAATTGCTCATGGCTCTGCAGGCTGCAGAAGGGAGGTGAGGCTGACAAGCCAACTCTCCCTCTGACCCGAAGCCTACAGTTCTATTCCTGCTCTTGGCCTTCTGCCAGGCCTGTCACCGAACCTGAACTTTTAGCCCTAGCTCTGCCTCATTTGGGCCTTGGCATGGAGCAGAATGTAAAATGATAATGCCCTGCCTGAGCTGTGCCAAACAGCACGCAGCTCCTGAGATGTTACAGATGCAGCTGTGACCAGCAAACACATTGTTTCCGGGATTGTGTTTGTAAATATATGAGTTGCCTGACAGCTTGTGGAATTAAATATAGATGCTACATCACCAACCCTAGCTAAAATAAACTATATGCTGCTCGATGAATGTCAATAAGTACACTGAGAAAGAATCATTACCCCTTTCTGTAGTGCAGTCCAAAATACCCATCCCTAAGTGGCTTTCTTTTTGTTTTTTTAAGTTGTTGGGGTTTTTTTTTGTTTTTGTTTTTGTATATTACAAAAGTGACTCCCCCCACCCCACAAGCTTTTGTCTGGCACTGCTGGACAGCTGGGGGGAGGGTGGTGTGAGGACACAAGATGGGTGCAATCAGTAAGATTGCTGCATTGGGTATGATGTGTATAGTATGTGGAAAGCCAGCTTGGAGGTTGCCAGTTAGATGAGGGAGTCACAGTCAACCTTTGGGGATTGCTGGACTTGTAGCAGCATTTCTCAGTGTATGGTCTGAGGTGGGTGTTTGGAAAGACCTTCGGATAGAGTGCAAACTTACCTGTCACTCAGTCTTCTCAGCAGTTTCCGAGCCACATGACCCTCCTTTCCTTACACTCGTTTTCACAGGCTGCTTGTACATTAGCAACTGCTGTGATTAGTAAGGGCAGGGGACTTGAAGGTGGTCTTCCCACACTGCAGTCAGCACCTGGAAAAGCTTCCTGAGCACTCTCACTTGGTCTTAAGGGGCGAAGGCTTGTTGCCATGGAATCCTGGGTGTTAATGCTAAGCCTGAACTGCCCTGTCCAGGTCACCGAAGCCCGCACTCTGGGAAGTGGTACAAAATGAAGGCCCTATGAATTCAGGGCAACCGCAGTGCTGTGTTGAGGAGTTAAGGTTTTACTTAGGTTATCATTAGGAATTTATGCAATTGCTATGTTTCTGCCAATTTTATTTGTTTGTTTGTTTGTGGTGTTTCTCTCTAGTTCTTTAATACCAAGTCTTGTCTCCACTAAAAAGTGGAGTATAGACTTAGATAGACTGAAGATTGGGCACGTTGAGTGGTCCCTATGCAAAAATATTTAAGAGCCTCTAATGGGAGAACCAGAATAATTCTTAAAAACTCTTAATTCATCATTGCTGGGTAGCTCAATTGGTTGAAGCATTGCCCCAATGCACCAGGTTTTGGGTTCCATGCCTGGTCAGGACACATGCAGGAATTAGCCAATGAATGCATGAATGAATGGAACGACAAACCTCTTTCTCTCTCTTCTTCTTCTTCACTCTCAAATCAATCAATCAATAAAAATCTTAATTCAGACTTCATTCTGGCTTACACTTACTAACTACCTAAACTACTGATGACACATTAAACCATTTGTAAGATGTGGTAAGAAGTTTCCACTTCCTTTTAGGACATGTAATAAATAACTACTCATTCAGCCATGTAATGTTTATTGGACAACGAAGAGTCCATTTAGCTAAAATATAAAATGCATGGACAGGACAGTGGGAGAAAATACTAGAAGGTAAAGCTTGAATTTCTTTGAACATGCAAACCCTTGTTAGAATTCAGGCCTTATTAGCCAAAGCCACGTTAGGAAGACTCTTTGCTGACCAGGATCTGCCCACATTCACAACTCAGTGAAAAACAGAGGCTCCCATCAGCAATTTCCAAACCAAAAATGAGATTAAATTATTTTCAGCTTAATTTTATATTGTATCATTGATTTTCAGTCCAAATCTTTGGAAAAGTAGTATAAAGTAACTTTATTAAGAATTTTAAAAATTAAATCAAACATTCCATTTCTCAAACAGGGAAAAAAAGAATGTAGACAGAGGCAACCATTTACTCCAGTGGGTCTCAACTGGTGTGTGTGTGTGTGTGTGTGTGAGAGAGAGAGAGAGAGAGAGAGAGAGAGAGAGGAGAGAGAGAGAGAGAGATAGATTTTGCCCCAGGAAACCTTTGCCAATTTCTAGAGAAATTTTTTATTGTAATGATTTGGAGAGGGGTGCTATTACTAGTGTTAAGGCCCAGCAGCTGTTGAACATTCTATAATGCACAGGACAGCTCCTCACAACAAATTATTCTTTGACCCTAAATGTCAGCAGTGCTGAGGTTGAGAAGCTCTGACTTATGCCAACAAATTCTAATGAGCCCTGACTCATACAATGTCTGTGAATAATGGATGGTCAACTTTTTAGGAAAGGATTTCATGCATATCTAGTTTGCTAACACATGTCATAGTGTCAAAGACCAGAATTACTCATCTCCACAGTCTCTTCATCTAGAACCCCTGTTTCATGCTGAATTGGACCTTGATAACAATAACAACAAAACAGTAAAAGGTCCTATTTATTGAGTACTTATTTTCTACTGGGCACTTCCTTTCAACAAGGTAGGTATTATTAATCCATGAGCAATTATTATAAAGAAAATGAGATTCTAAGAGAATTAAGAAGTTTGTACAACTTCCTTTCTTCCTTCCCTCCCTTCCTCCCTTCTTTCCTTAAATCATCATATGGTCAAAAAGCTAATAGGCAGGCCTCAGGGGTGGGGAGTAGGGGGTGGGAGGTGGCAACCTAGTAAAGGTGTGTATCTATATGAGGTAGGTGGTTGAATGGGCAACAGCCCAGTGGACTCAGGAAATTGGTTACACGCAGGGGGGTTTAGCCAGTAAATAAATATATTGAAACTAATTGGAGCTAAGATTCTTGTGAAAGAAGAGAGCTATAAATTTAGGAAGGACAAAAGCTAGAATAAACCATGCAGTGTGGCTTTGAGACTCAAGACATGACAACTGCCTGCAATGTGCAATTCTGGGTTGGATCTTCTGTTCTAACAGGCAGGATTAGGTCAGTTGCAAAACTTGAAAGCGGTCTCTGGGTAAAGGGCATATGGGAGTTATTTGTACTCTTGTATAAATTTCTAGTAGATTGAAATTATTACACTGTGCAAAAGCAAAAAGAAAATCATACATGGTTACACAGCTCTTGCAGCCGACATCGAAACCCTATTGTTCCAACTCTGACACCTATGCTATTTACCAATCCATGATTCTAAAATATATTTGTTGCCCTGGCTGGGTGGCTTAGTTGGTTGGAGCATCATTGCCTGCACAAAAAAGGTTGTGGGTTCGATTCTTGGCCAGGGTTCATATGGGGGGCAACCGATCAATATTTCTCATATTGATGTTTCTTTCTCTCTAAAATCAATTAAAAACATATGTACTGATTCAGCCAACTAATAATAATACAATAAAACATAATTGCCTATTAAAATACCTGTGGGGTATCTAAGATATGGTTTTAAGACAGACACTCATTGTTTACATTTTAGAAGACATAACTGGAGACTTGCTACATGTGGCTACGTCCAGTGTAGTTCAATAAAAATATAATGCAAACTACATAGATATTTTAAATTTACTAGCACCAACATTAAAAAGGTAAAATGAAATAGATGCAATCACTTTTAACAACATACTTAATCTAAGGAATCTAAAATATTGTCATTTGAACATGTAATTCACATAAAATTTATTACCAAGATATTTTATATTTTTTTCACTAAGTCTGAAAAAAATGGGGGGGGGATTTTACACTTGCAGCACATCTCAATGTATATGCTAATTAAAATTTAAAACTTAAGTTTCTTAGTTGCATGAGCCACATATTAAGTGCTCAATAGCCACATGTGTCTAGTCGCAGTGATGGCCAACATATGACACGCGTGTCAGCACTGACACGCGTAGCCATTTCTGATGACATGCGGCCGCATGCTGAGGATGAAACATTTGCTGCTCCTGAGATGAAACATTTGCGACTAGAGTCTTGGAGTTAGTTTTTTCCTCAAAGTGACACACTTCCCGAGTTATGCTCAGTTTTTTGGCGAAGTTTGACACACCAAGCTCAAAAGGTTGCCCATCACTGGTCTAGTGGCTACCATATTGGACAACACAGGCTGATTCATCTGCTCCTATGTATTCCTGTGCATGCATATTGCTTACTCCATTTCCATATGTAGAGATGCACTATAACTTTATGAGAAGCAGTATACTCTTTTCTAAAATTTAATTTTCAATTACAGTTGACATACAACATTATATTAGTCTCAGATGCACAACGTAGTGATTAAACATTTATATAGTTTGTGAAGTGATAATTCCAGTACCCATCTGATACTATACATAGTTATTATAATATTATTGACTATATTCCCTATGTTGTACTTTACCTCCCTGTGACTATTTTGATAACTGCCGATTTGTACTTATGAATCCCTTCACCTTTTCACCCGTACTCCAAATCCCCTCCCATCTGATAAGCATCAGTTTGTTCTCTGTATCTATGAATTTGTTTCTCTTTTGTTTATTGATATTGTTCTTTAGATTCCACATATAAGTGAAATCATATGGTATTTGTCTTTCTCTTTCTGACTTATTTTCCTTAGCATGGTACCTTCTAGTCCATCCATGTTGTTGCAAATAGCACAATTTCTTTACTTTTATGCTGAGTAATATTGCACTGTATACACACACACACACACCATATCTTCTTTATTCATTTGTCTATTGATAGACACTGAAGTTGCTTCCATATCTTAGGTATTGTAAATAAGGCTACAATGAACATAGGGTGCATATTAGTGTTTTGGATTTCTTTGGATGAATACCCTGAAGTGGAGTTGCTGGGTATATGGTAATTCTGTTTTCTACAGTGGCTGCACCAATTTACAATCCCCCAACAGTGCATGAAGGTTCCCTTTTCTCCACATCTTTGCCAACACTTATTGTTTGTTGATTTATTGATGATAGCCATTTTGATAGGTGTGGGGTGATATCTCATTGTAATTTTAATTTGCATCTCCCTGATGATTAGTGATGTTGAGCATCTTTTCATATGTTTGTTGGCCATCTGTATGTCCTCTTTGGAGAAATGTCTAGAAGGTCCTTTGCCCATTTTTAAATCAGATTGGTTTTGTGTGTGGGGGTGGGTGAGTGTTAGGTTGTGTGAGTTTCTTATATATTTTAGATATTAACCCCTTATCAGATGTATCATTGGCAAATATCTTCTCCCATTCAGTAGGTTGTCTTTTCATTTTGTTGGAGGTTTTTCACCTATAACTACTAGGTTAACCTCCCTTATCTGATGGCTAGAACTTGGTGAGTAAATATGGAAAGTACATAGCAGGATGGTACCACAAGGGAAAATCCTTTACAACTGAAAGGTAGTAGGCAAATGTTAATTGTTCAGATTATTTCTATTATTAGAGGCCAGAAGCAGTGGACAGAAGACATTGTCATTGAAAAGACTGAACAAATCAGTGGATGTGCCAGTTAGAATTCTCTGTAATGATAATACAAGGATGCACTACCCTCTTCCAACCACCCGCGCACCTGCGCGCAGAATGGATCTGAATATGTCTGCTCCACACTGTCTGTGCTCTCCTGAGAGAAAAGTGTTTTTGGTGAATTTATATTGATAACTGTTGCCAAGTACTGCAATTCTAGATGCATTTTATTTTATTTGTTATGATTTTATGTTCCTTTTTTTAATAAAACAGTGCATTATTTTTGTAATCAGAAAAAAAAAAACTTAGGAGTACTCCTCTGCCTCCATTTTTCTCATCATCTAGATGACTGAGAGAGGCCTGCCTTAGCTGTTTTTACTAAAGAGCTTCAGCCACCCATTCGAACAGCTGGTCAGACAACCCTCTCATTTTCAGCCATCTCAGCCCCTCACACTTGGTTGCTCCACTTGTGTGAGGCGGAGCTGGGGCTTAGTTGAAACAAACAAACAATTCATCATACTCATTCACAGACATGGTTATCGCCTATCTCCACCATCCCTGATAGCCTGCCTGCTCTGCGGCCTGTGCTTGCTCATTCCTTGGCCAGGCAGCCAGTGGGCACATCCTGGAACTGGCAGTGGTGATTCAGCAGGATGGGGCTTTCTGTCTGACCCCACTCATCCTCACCCCCTGCCCTAATGAGGTGCCCAGAGGCTGAAACTGCCTCCTGACATCGCAGCTGGCATGGAGGGGCCTGGAGAGCAGTTACCCATACATTTTCTGGGGTTGTCATCCTTTGAAGTTTCAATTAAACTTGCCCTCAGTTGTTATGTGTTTATTTTTTGCTCCCATCCTGACATAGAACCCTCCCCTCTCTTTTAGAACTGTTGTACACTATGATTCAGATTGTCTTTGCACAACACCAAGCACACCATTCACACTGTAGTCTAAGTGAATGGCATCCTGAGTTGTTAAGCAGAACACAACCTGTGTGGTCACACCTGGGGTCCTGCCACATCCTACATTTTCTCTTAACCTCTAGAACAACAATTAAGCCTCCCTTTTGGTGGGGCAGCATAGTTACAAAGGGGTAGGGAGCAGATGCGAGAAAGGGACGAAAAGGCAAAGAAAATGCTAAAGGTAAAATTTGTTTGATCATGTAGGACATCTTTGTGCACCATCAACTCACCCTAAGAGATGGCTTGTCAGGGTTAAAACATCTGAGCTATGATATAAATATAGAATGTCACGGAGGAGGGTCCAGAGAGTAATACACCTGCTTGTAGATTCGTTTTGTACCTGGGAGCTATTTCTCTGAAGGACCATTACTAGTAGTTAGGAGTTCATAACTATCGCCACACTGGGACAAAAGGAATGGTAAGTGCACTTCTTAAAATGCTTATTTTCCCGTTTTTATTTGATTTATTTGAGAGACACAAAACTGCTTCTCCACTCTGTTCTTGAACCTGCTCACATACAGCTCGTCCCCCATTCCACGAACATCATTAAGCTTGACTTCTGCAAAACCCACAGCAACTTTCTAATCTCCAAACCAGAGGGACTTTTCAGTGCCTGCGGCTAATACTTATTGAGTAATAACTGGGTACCAGGCGTTGTTCTCACTGCTTTACATACACTGTCGCATTTGATCCGCAGGACAATAAATAGCTTGCGTTCCACTGTTATTTTCTTTTTATGGATGAGGAAATTAGGACCTAAAGAGATTAAGTAATTTCTCAAGGTGCCAGTGTTTTATGGCCAGGGTGGGTTGTCTAGATCCAGAGCTAGAATGGTAGGAAGATAGGACCTTGGTTCAGAGAGAAAGAACCAGAATCCAGACTGTGGTTACAAGATTGAGGCTTATGTACCAGTTAATGGAGAGCTGTGGTTAGAATCAAGGCCGGTCTGTGCCACCCAGCCCAGAGGCCTTCATGGTACCCCACTCCTCTGACAAACCTATGGTTCCCAAACAGACCCAAGGGACCCCGTTATCTATGCAGGACTTCCACAAGCCCTCCCTGACATACCCAGATTCTGAGATTACATTTATGTTCCCTAGCCCCACTCTTCCCCTTCCCAGCCTCTTTCTACCCTGCATTTCTCCTCTCCCTTTGTCTTAAGCACTGAGTGTTTTCAGTCTGTCTCCTGTCTCCCTGCTCACCTGTAATCTTGTTTTTTCCAAGCTGTTAGCCACTGGGCTCTAGGTAAACATCTTTCTTCTTCTATAGGGTTGTTTTCAGCGGGATGCAAAGGCCATTAGTAAATCAATAACCCTTTATGAAGAAAAGGGGGGAGGATGGGACCTGGAGTTTTTAATTCAGATCTAGCAACTCCTGGGCATTAGCAGGCATGTTCTAAAATTAGGCCCTTGGAAAGCATGCCGCTGCTACTGCTGGAACTTTATAGCTTCCTGCCCATAAACAGGAGCAGCTTGCTATGGGAGGGATCATTAGCTGAACTCTCCCTCTCCTGCGGTTGTGATGTCTTTCTTTAACTCTGACACCATATGTATTAGCTGTTGCTTTGGGGCTCTTGGCTTCTTTTATTCTTGCCTCCTCTCTCTTCTCTCTCTGCCACTCTTCCCTGGTCTCTGCTTCTGCCCTTTTTCTTCTTTCGAGGAAGCTTTGAATTTCCATCTATCAATGTGTTTCTAACACTGCAAATACTTTTGCAAGTGCATAAAGTCTAATTTGTTGATGTAGCCACTTTGAGCAACCCTAAACACAGATCTTCCTGCTATGTTTACAAAGATGATTCTCTGAGTCAGCACCTGCCCAGGACCCATCGTGTTTCTTCCCTTCTATCATTGTTCTGTCTCACTCTTGTCCCAGTCTAACTGTCTCCATGCAGAAAACAAAGACACAGTTCTGAGACAAGCCTGTGAATGGGACAAGAGCAGTGATGGTATGACCACTCCCAAGGCCAATCCCATGATGTCTAAAACAGCACACACATAACATTGAGTGTATACAACCTAACTGAGTACTTTAACTGAATGTCCTAAAACTTGCTCAAATAGCATACCCCAAACAGCCTCATGGTTTTACTTGGTTTCCTTTCAGAGTGAAGGGCAAAACAACCCATCTATTCTTGTGGTTCACAATCCTCAGTGCATATTGGAATTATCTGGAAAATCTTATTGAAAATACCAGTGCCTGGACCCCCAACGGTTCTGGTTTAAAAGTTCTGGGGTCAGGCTCTAGAGTCAGTATTTTTTAAAATACATTTTATTGATTTCAGAGAGGAAGGGGAGAGAGAGAGAGAGAGATAGAAACATCAATGGTGAGAGAGAATCAATGGTCGGCAGCCTCCTGCACACCCCCAAGTGGGAATCGAGCCCACAACCTGGGCATGGGCCCCAACAGGGAATTGAACCTCGACTTCCTGGTTCAAAGGTTGGTGCCCAACCTCTGAGCCATGCTGGCTGGGCTGGAGTATTTTTAAAAGCCCTCCCCAATGGATTTTAATGAGAGTGTTACATACCACAGATCTACTTACTCAATAGGAACCTGGTTGTAATTGTTGACATCTTCCTCTTCCTTGCCCTTTGTGTGAACAATCACTAAGTACCATCAATTTTAGCTCTAAAATATTGCTCAAAGATAACCATAAGTCTTTGTCCTCACTGCAATGACCCTAATATAAAAGGTCACCTCTTATCTGGGCTTTTTGATACATTCTGCATGATACATCAGATCAGGACTGCCATCTCTTCTTCCCTCTTGTGGAGGACACACTCTAAGGTGTGTTTGTGTATTTACTAGTGCATTTTTTTTCAGGATTAGGAAGGGAGATGTCAGATATGAGCAATGGCAGAGAGAAGAAAATAAAAATATATTTTTGACTCTCATAAATCTCCTAATTGCCAATTTTGAAGGCCAATGGATTCCTAGAGTTTTAGAATCTATAGGTCTGGGATGGGGACTGAGAATTTGAATTTCTATTAAGGTCCACTTTATTTAGAGAGTAATATTAGCACGTAACTCAAAAGTTTGTCATTGGAATGGCAAGATGAGTTACAGGGGAAAGTATTCAGAGTAGTGACTGGATATGCTAATTGTCCAATGAATGTTAGCTGTCAATATTATTCTCTGCCTGGCAAAACTGTACATGTTTGTCATCATTCATCTTAAACTTCACCTTTGCTGAAAGCTTTTGTGAGACTGCCTGGCAGAATTTGTAGTCTTATGCCTAGCCTCCTTACTCCATTATAGAACTTACCACGTGGAACCGTATCTGCTTACACTTTACACGAATACTCATGCCTTTCCATGGACTGAACTGCTTAAGGATGGGAACTTTGCATTAAATCTCATTGACTTCCCAGAATATGCCTGACCCAGAATGGCTGCCCAATGAATATATTTTGATTGGAGAAATTAATGCCCAGAGTGTCATTTTCCTGTGAGTTGCAGGGTTGGCGGGACTAAATAAGGGCTGTTGTCTGGCCATCATTTAGATTTTCACCGAAATTCCAACATAGGAGATTTCCTCTTTGGACAGTGGAATCACATTTTGATGATGATCAATGGCAGAATCATCTTTTCCACCAAGACATATCAGTATAGCGTCTCTGGGTGTAGAACCTGGGCACAGGTAAGTTTCAAAGTTCATCACGTGATTCTAATGTAGAGCTAGGGTTGTGAACAACTGATCTAGAGGCATGCAACCTATTAAAATGGGCAAACCATTCAACATTATCAAGCTTCTGCTCCCACCCATGAATTTGCTTCTCTTATCCCAATATAAATTGCCAGCTTGGAGCAGCTTTGAAAAAGGCTAAATAGTGAAATTAGCAATTGTAGTGCACTTTACAGTTTTCAAAGCACTTTCATACTCAGTGTGTCATCAAAATCTTAAAATAACCCAGTGAGGAAGGTATCATTATTCTTTACAAATGCAACAGCCTAGGGAGGAGGTTACACACCAAACCCTTTTAAAAGAAGCAACAAATCAGCAAAATGCCATCTGCCAGGTTCTTGCGCTTTGGGCCTATCTCTTGTCAACAATGCTACCTACAGGCCATCTTTGCTGTTCATCTAGGACCTGGATTCCAGATATTTTCTCCACTTAGCCACCTGGTCCACGGCTGGTCAATGACTTCTACATCCTTCTTGGCCTCCTAGGATGGCTTGGCTCTTTGCCAGCTGCTTTCCAGGGGTTTTCCTCCCCCACTTTGCAGGCACTGGTGTTGGTTTCACTTCCTTCTGCCCACAGGCGGCATCCCCCAGTTTTCCCAGTTAAGGACTCTTCAGTTCAGAGGACTTAAATGACTTGCCTAGAGGCAGAGTCAGTGAGTGGCAGGACTGAGACTCGAACCCAGATTGTAGTAAGAAACAACTCAGGAAGACTCAGTGCTTTGAGGTCCGGTGTGGGCAAAGAGGAGGAAGGATGCTGTAAGGAGGCAGGGCTTTCCCTTTACAAGGCTGCCAAGGGCCACTTTGGAATTTGTGGGCATAAGATTGGGTTATAAAGTAATAACAATGGATTGATAAATATGCTAAATGTAAATATCCAAAGAGAGTATTTTGCTCATCAGCGAAGTCCTTTAGGTACACTATTTTATTCCAGTGATGTGGCAATGACCCAGAAATATTTTTTGAAAGTGCCTCCCAAACCTGAAGCACATTCTTGTAAATATAATTAATGGTAGCAAATATTTGTCCTATGAGGGAAAGTTTGTTTAGATTAAAAACTCACTTGGGCCCTTGCTGGAGTGGCTCAGTTGGTTGGATGTTGTCCTGGGCACCAAGCAGTTGCTGGTTCAATTCCTGGTCAGGGCACATGTCCGGGTTCTGGGCTTAATCCCCGGTAGAGGGCATGCAGGAGGCAGCTGATCAATGTGTTGCTCTCACATCAATGTTTTTCTCTCTCCCTTCCTCTCTCTCTCTAAAAATAAATTAAAAATCTTTTTAAAAACCTCACTTAGTCCCAAATATAATGAATAAGAGAGGTGCTGAAACCGGTTTGGCTCAGTGGATAGAGCGTCAGCCTGCGGACTGAGAGGTCCCAGGTTCGATTCCGGTCAAGGGCATGTACCTTGGTTGCGGGCACATCCCCAGTGGGGGGTGTGCAAGAGGCATCTGATTGATGTTTCTCTCTCATCGATGTTTCTAACTCCCTATCCCTCTCTCTTCCTCTCTGTAAAAAATCAATAAAATATATTTAAAAAAAAAAGAAATAAGAGAGGTGAGTATGATTTGTTTAGGAAAACCTGAGGCTGTAAGCGCCTCATGAAGAGTGAGCATGTAATTTTTATTTTATACCTCCAGGCTCTGACACCTTGCTGGACCTATGACAAGAGGTGTTTGGTGCAACAATGAGCAAATGAATGAATGAGTTGAAAATATTTTGGTATGGGGCCCAGATTTTTAAAAGAATACCCCCAAATGCTCTAATTATTGGAGTATCATTGAAAAGAGTGTTGAACCTCTCAAGGAGACTAAGGGTTAGTTGAGGACCTGTTCTCATTGAGTCATACAGGTCTTGATGTCTTTGCTGCACGTGCACGTGCACGCGCGCGCGCGCGCACACACACACACACACACACACACACACACACACACACGGCCTCATCACTTTATAGTCCTACTTTTTCTATCCACATGCAAATATGTGTGAAACATCCTATATGTATTGAGAGAGGGTTAAATCTCCTTAGTCATGGGTAGCTGTTCAGGAGACAGGGAAAAATGAAGGCTTATAAAAATCAAAAGGGGATAGAAGGAGATTTGATACACTAAATGGTTAGACACAAGGTTTTGCCTGTAAATTGAGAATGTATCTTCTCCCTCTTTCTGATCCCAGGCAAATGATCAGTTCTCATCTTCTCCACAATCCTGTCCATTTAAACCTTAGGTGTCCTGGGAAGGTGGAGTCCAGGGTATAGCACAGCATCCTCAGTCTGGACCTAGATTCTCAGAAACATTTCACTGGGGGAAAGAATCCCCTGATCTAGCCTCTTTGAATTGTGGATGACAAAACCATGGCAAAGTGGAATACTCTGCTTATGGAAAGATGCAGAACTAGGATCATATTATAGAGACAGGTTTCTAGAGTGTTGAGATGAATAGAAAATTTGATTTCCTACCAGTTACTTTAAAAAATGTTATTAGGAAAAGGAGAGTACGAAAGAACAAAACAAACCCTCCCGTGGCTCTCCTATTGAATACTGATAGAAGATAAAGAACAGCAGTGTTTTTGTTTCTGCGTGGTACAAACAATAAGATACAGCTAAACATCTCATCAACATCATTAGCAGCAGCTTCTAATGTCAGTCCCTCACTAGTCCTAACACTAGCATTTCTATTGCAACAGTGGCATGTAAAAAAAATCCAGGGCCATGGGCCAGGAAGAATGAGGTCTGGATTCAAGTTGCAGCTTTTGTCAATAACTAGCTCTGTGACCTTGAACAAGCTACCCCTCCCTGAACTTCAGTTGCCTCGTGAAAAAAATGAGGTGATTGGAGTAGACAACAGCTTGGGCTCCTTCCAGCACTGGCAGGCTAATAGTTTTAAACACGGTTTCACCATATGATGGGAAAGATGAGCATAGAACAATACTATTCTGTGAATACCCCAGCAGTGTCTGCTGAAAAGACCACACCTTTGTGCAGGGTACATGTTGGACATGGCACAGTGCTAGATGTTATATTCTACCTGAAGGATGCTTTAATGGCATGGCTCAAGTTCAAGAAAGGACACACTTTTATTTCCTCCCCACGCAAAAAGAGACAAATAAATAAATATTTTGCTAAATCTCCCAACAAGGGGGAAACTAAGAATTTCATGCAATTATATAGCTCCTGTAGGTTCTTTTAATTGAATTACCACAGGCGCCTGTTGGGCATTCCTGGCCATGTCCCCTATAATTCCAGTAGTATTACCCCTGAGGATCTTATAAATGCCATTAACATAAGGCAGCTATTTGCTTTCAGTAAGATAACAGAAATGATTTTGTCTAATTGTCTCTCTAATCCCTCCCCCTCATGGCCTGGGAAATTGCTTCTAATTGCTCAAATCCAGGACTCTATTATTGTTAATCACAATTGCTTTGGAAACACGTCAGTGTTATTGAGAAGGGTTGCCTCCTCCTTTCACCCATCACATGCTCTTGTCTTCCAGGCAGGTGAAAAGAACCATTTGTATTGAGATCCCCACAGAGAGGCCTATAGGGAGGAAGAAGAACGGTAGACAGAACTAGCCCCTGTCCTCACTACACTGGCTATGGACACAGACTGGACTCAAGAGCAGTTTATGCCTCAGAGCCTAGGTGGGTTTCCTTCTCTGAGACTCTTGTACCTGACGTGGGCAGGGGTTTGCTGTTGAGTAGTTGTTTGTGTCCACTGGACTGGAGTCACCATCCATGGGCGGCAGTCAGCTACTGTTTGGTAGCTATGTCCAGTGGAACAGGATCAGTCTGCAGCCCTTGTAGGCTGGTCTTACCATTCAGTCACATTTCTGATGTTCTTGGGCTATTCAATCTTGGATATTCCTAAACTGAGTCTGTTTTTAAATTATTCAGAGCCTTTGCTTGTTTACCTTACGTTTTTGACTGTCTGATTGCTCATTCATTTCCACATGTTGGCTGAGCAGGGTGAAACTTGACCCCCTTCACCTCTGTTCATTGCTCCAATGAGATATTTGTAGGAAGGCTTAGGAAAAACTAGTTTCAAGTGTTCTTTGAATTGCATTTATGCATGTTCAGTCTTACCACTATAAAAAAAAAATCCAAAGTTGAACATAGGTCTGGCCACTGGTCAGTGGTAGTAGTAAAAGTTGACACTTAGTTGTATCAGATAATGAGATATGTTCTTAATAAGAGTCAAGCTTGGATGGACTCATTCCCTCTCCACAAACCAACATACTGGTATATGCACAGACCCAGGCTATGTTATAAAAGGAAAAAATAAGTTAGACTAAGTTGGGGACCAGATGGCTCTCACAGTGGGTCTCTCTAATCTCTCTCACCTATATTTCTGCAAATCACTTCCCTCTTAAACTAATCCTTTGATAATTACCAGGCCCATCCACCCACAGCCAACGTGGGCGCGCACCGGTACACTGAGAGGCCCGAGGACATATGCAGTGGGCTGCCAATTAAAGACTACAGGTCTCTTATCTCTCATTTCGGCTGCAGAAGGTCTACCCTTCCCTTGTTAAAGAGGTTCAAATCAGAACACTCCTAACTTTACAAGATTGGCGAGGAATCTCAATCAAACATGGGAAGTAATAAGAGGAAACGAGCTTTGCAGGAGACCCCTATTATCTCTGCTCACAGTGCAGCAATAATTGGAATAATTGCTCCACTGTGAACACGAGTCTCACAGTTAAAGTTGTTTCCCCATTATTTTCATTATTCCAATTGATTGATGCCACTTTTAAATCTATTCGAACGAAATATGGTCTTCCATTATAATCTTTTATTTTTTAATGTAAGATTAAACCAAGATGTGTAGTAGTAAAGAAAATATAAGAAAAAATACATATTTTACATAACGTAGAAAATTGACCTGATCTTTGTAAGAGTTATTCACTGCAAATTTTTAACTTCAAAATATGCAGCTAGAGAACTGTCAGTGTTTGGTCCTTCCAGTCTGGGTCTCCTCTGGACACATTAGAGGTGAGGCACATGAACCAAATGAACAGGTCTTGGAAACGGACCACCAGGCCATTAAGTCCTGTGTCCTTAAGAGCTACAGTAGTTTGTCCTCATCCTCCTACTCTCCAGAGTTCTATCTGGTTTCAACTGAAACGTCTTTAGAAATGCATGTCCCAGAGGAAAAGGTTGGTCTGGATAACAGAGCTTAGCATTTAAAAGCTTTCCAGATACAAGGTTGCGCTTTGAAATTTAGCTCCAGAAATCCTCTATGTGCAAATTACTACTTGTTCAATTAGTATACAAGTTTTAGGGCTTTCTAGTGATGAGATCCTGGATTAGTAAACTAGTCCTCTGTGGCTAAAGAGACAGTGGAGACATTATACTTTCCTGAAGGGATGATACTCTCTGGACAGATAATGACACAGCCAGGGCCCTCAGCACTAGGGAGGTGCCAGGTACTTAACTCTTGACTGTTGAAGGAAACATTGAGCTTTTGTTCATTGGTCTGGGATGGTATAATAATGTGAGCTAGAGCTAACATTTACAGGCCAGGCAACTGTGCTAAGCTCTGAATGATCTCATTTCATCTGACCATAGCCCTAGGAGGAGGACACAGTGACCATCTACCTCATTTTCTATGAAGAAGCTTAGCTCTGTGGCGCGACTCATGCGTGATCACATAACTAGGGAAGCCTAGCGCTGAAACCAGGCTGTCTGACCCTTGAGTCTGTTCCAACCACACCCAGCTGTGGGCCACTTTGCCTGGGTCCAAGAAGGCAGACTGGTACCCCAAAGCTCTCTTCCCATCAGAGGAGTTCAGTTTGCTTACAGCTGCTTCACAGGGGCCCAAGTGCTTTTCTTGACTGACTCCCACCAGGGAATGAAAGAGAGGAGAGAACAGGAGCCTGCCAACCTCGACAGATGATGTGTGGGCTGTTCTGGAGAAGGGAAGGGAGAGGTTTTTGCTGGCTGACAGAGAACAAGGGGAAAGAGATCGGAGAGAAGAGTGACATAAACAGAAAGAGCTAAACTTGAAATATATGTGGAAGAGAAGAAGATCGAGGGATAAGGACAGATCTAGGGGACAGATGGGCAAATAGTCTTGAAAGGACATTTTTTAAAATGCCACTTAACTCCAGTCTAGTGAGAAAAAGTGAGCAAGGAGACACGGTCAGAGAAACAAGCTCTTTTCTATGGTGTTTGCAAGTCTCCCAGTGGGAAGATTCAAGAGACATGTGATTCTCCCCCGACCCCTGCCACCAGCAGGGAGTTAGGGATCCATGCTCATGTCCAAAGGAAGCTTGCCCTGGTCGTTTTAGTTTGGAATCAGCCTCCAGAAGAGCAAAAGATGGGAACATTCTTAGGAAGCTTAGAATAATATCAGTCTCCATCCACTGTCAACTGGTTTCCAGAAAGGGATCAATAAGATGCAATTGGAATTTCTGTTTAGTTGACTGTTACAGATGTGCTACCCGTTACCAAGCTCCAAAGACCCTCCCAAATCTTGGCCGAGAGACTCCTGAGAGTGAGACCAATGTCCCCCATCCTTCCCTTTCCTTTTCCCTCACAAGCCGCGCTTAAATTATTTATGCACATGACTTCCCGTTAAGATGGTTTATGCATGAGCTTGCCTTAGGAGACAGGAGATAACCTGCTTTTGTGAGGGTCCCTCTGGGGAGGGGCAGAAGCACAATCAGGTTCTGTGAGGACAGAACACATCTCCATGTTGAGGCCTCTGTTTAAAATAAGGATCAATGTTGCCCAGGTCCCAGGTAAAGAATAATTTATATTGACACAGTTGCTGGAAGAAAAACATCAAAAGGTTATTGGGCACCAGACAGGGCAGGTCTGTGTTAAGTAGGACAAATCAGTACCTCCAATTGGTTGCATCAGAAACAGGCCTGAAGGTAATGTCCCATTGTTGGCTGTGGTTCTTCTCTGGAAGGAATCAGGGGCAACCAGGTGAATCGTTCTGCCATCTTTACACCATTCGCTGTGGATGGGGCTTGGCCAGAGGCCTATCTTGGACCCTTTTCTGGGAGGTTTGGTTACTAAAGAAACCAATTACCAAATGGGCCTTACTGCCGGTCTCACCAGTCAGATAATTCTACTGCATCATAAGAAAATCTTTTTCTTCAGGAATCTTTGTTCAACTTTCTTAATTTGTTCTTTGGTCATTTGTTTTGATTTTTTTGAATCAAATCTAAATGGAATTATTGCTTTCAGTTAAGATCACATGATGAATAACTGCAATTCTTAATTTATGTTAATGCTTTTGAAATGTTTTGTCACAGTTAGGACTGCATTAATGACATGAGTTTTGTCTCTCCTTTATCCTCCTCTACCCGGGCCCTTCCCACTTCTTCAAGAATTCTCTTGAGCAACAGATTTCCCAACAATTAATTTGTGTTTTGTCCTGAGTTAGCTTAATTGAAAACATCAAGCTAATAAACCTTGGAAAAGGTGTGTGTTTTATAAAGGTACAGGTGACAGAGGTATGGTTTTATTATAAAACTATACACTGCAATTTCTGCTCTTAAAAACTATTCTTAGGAAAGATAGGTGTGGGTTTATTTTTTATAAACAATTGCTGAGTTTTTAACCTACGCATAATACTGAGAGGGAGCACTGTGAACTAGCACAAATGTAAACTGTAATATATACTCTAAGCAATCAAGGAGCCTACCGTGGGATAATACATGCATACCTTGCAAGTTACATGGTAATGTAAGAATTCAGTAGGTATCAAAGGGTGTTACTGAGAAGTTACTAGACAATATGTATTAATTTCCCACTGTTGGGAAAATTCTACAGATATCCACATGGCTCACCTCCCAACCTTCCTGTAGTCTTTGCTCAAATGTTACCTCCTCATTTACTCTCTAGTACTCCAATTTCCCCTGCTATATATTATTTCCGATAGCACTTACTACCTTCTAACAAAAAATAAAACTCATTTATTATGATTTTTGTGCTCTTCCCACCAAAATATAAGCTCCATAAGGGCCTGGATTTTATTTTTTTGTCTACTTAGGTCACTGCTATATCTCAGACTCCTAGAAAGTGCCTTGCACCTGGGAGGAGCTCAATAAATATTTGTTATTCTTGTTAAATGAACTTGGAATTGAACTAGATAGAATGAATACGCAGCTCAATAAGTTACAGGGCCTGCTGTAAGAAACTCGCAAAATGATACTAACAGCAAAGATAAAACCGTAATAATAGCAACAATGATAGTTGTTATATATCCTGCACTTATTGTGGACCAGTCATTGTGCTAAGCTCCTTATTTCACTATTTCATTCAATTTCCACAATAGCCCTGTTATATAGATAATATCTTTATCATATTGATGAGAAAACAAAGACTCGGAATATTTCAATCATTGGCTCCAGATAACACAGCAAGAAAGCAATTGTGCTGAAATTTTTCAGCTCAAAACACTTTCACTCCAGCATCCACATTTTTTCAAATCCTTTTAATTATAGACCTTTCCCAAACACATATAAATTTGGAAAGAATCATGTTATCGACCGCTCTGTACCCACCACTTGGTTTCAACCAACAATGATAAATCGACAGCCAACCTGGTTCCCAGGTTCCATGATTAACCACTGTTATCTGATCAGATAAGTGGAATGGAAAATTTACTCCTTATGAGCAGAGGTAGAGCAGAACTCTGCACACAGGAGTGGTTAGGAAAGCCCTCAGGAGGTCTGCTGTGGTTAATCTCTCCTCTCCCTCCTCCTCCTCTCCAGCTGATCACCCAGGCTTCTTGTGAAGCCCAGAGGATGGAGGGCTCAGTCCCTGCTCCACGCCTATCCTGTGCTCAGGATGTGTGAAGCCTGATCCAAGCGAAAATGGAATGAGAACTCAATTCAGTACGTGTACATGCTTAGTTTGGGAAGTAAGACTTTCCCATTAAGCCTCATTACTGTCAAGGGGTTTGGAGGTACAGAGGAATAAGTTCAGAGCAGAAGACCTTTGAAGTATATGTGGCCCAAGACCAGCTATCTCTGTGGGCTTCTGGAACTGGTGGCTAATGGTTGGTCCATCAGCCTGGAGGCGGCATAAGGCATTTTCTGTTAAGAGATGGGTGGGCACAAATGATGACAGTGGGAAATAATTGACTTAGGAGAGCCACAGAACTTGAAATATAAGAGAGGGTGCTGGGAAGGCTTGTTTCCAAAGATCCTAGTGTGATTTTAAGTAGCTCTAAGTTTCCATCACTGAGAAGCTAGCCCTCAGTGGTCCTTCCTGCCTTCTTCCTTCCTCCTGCACCTTTTCTGAGAGTTTGGGAGGAAGAATCAGGGATTTGGGTTAAACAGACCTGACTGGTCTTCAACCTCTGCTTCTCTGTGTTGTGTGACCTCAGGCTAATTATAAACTTGCCTAAATCTCAGCTTTCTGATCTTAGATGAGGCAACTGTGTTTACATTTGTAGAGCATCTAAAATGATGTGTGGCACATGTGAGTTAGTTCTTTGGAAATCAGGGCTGGGAAATTCTCCACGGTTGCTGTGGGACACTTCTCCTGCTTTCATTAATGAAGATGCAGAGTTCTCCAGTGGGATGTGCCCACGACTAGTATTACTCATGTTTAACAAAGAAGGAAATTAAAGTAACCAAGAATCCTGGTTGGATTGTAAACCCCAGTGAGCCACATTCCACATGTAGTTCGGAAAAGATCCAGGGCATCAGAGCCCAGGTGTATCTTCCTCAATTCCCTCTCACTCTCACTGTAGACCATAACATTGACTCTTGTTATCTCCTCATTAACATCTTGGAAGGTCCTGACAAGGAAAGGTCTCCTACTGCCACCATGTCATCCCCAGGCCCTTACAGTACAAGAGGCTGAATATACCTTCCCTGTGCCAAGCACTGGGACAAACAGTGTGTGTGTGTGTACAAATTTATTCCTTATTTCTGTTTTTAATTTATCTTTATTGTTGAAAGTATTACAGATGTCCCCTTTTTCCCTCCCATTGACCTCCGCCCCCAGGCCTTCACCTCACTACTGTCTGTGTCCTTTGGTTCTGAATATAAGCTCTTTGGTTAATCTCTTCCCACCAGTTATCATTAGTTTTCCTTCTACTCTTTTTAAGATTAGGAAACAGAGGACCAAAGGGGTGAAGTAACTTTCCAAAAGCCAAAATTCAGCCCAGCTAGCCCCTTAAAGGATAGCTCCCATGTTGAGGAACCATGAGGGGGTTGAGAGTTGGTACAGGGACAAGGGCCAGGCTATCCTATCCCATATTAAGGTGTCAGTAGGCTGGCCAAATCTTCAGCCCAATTTGGGATTTTGTAGGCACAGAATATGCACCTAATTCGTCTTCATGAATCCGCCTTCTCAGGTTGTTTTGCTAAGTATATCTTGTATGTAAGTACAGCAAAATCTTTCAGAAGTTCAAACCGTTTTCATAATAATTCTCTTATAAATAAGGGGCGATGAATCCAGGCCCTCAGGTATGGAAGAGAATCCTAGAGCATGTCTTCTGTGCTGTCATTCCTCCCTGGCAGAAATGTCCAGAACCTTGAGGGGGCCAGCCTGGGTTCAAATCCTACTCTATCATTTTCTAACTTTGTGATCTTGAGCAGACACTGGCCTCTCAGTATCTTAGTGTCATCCTCAGTTAAATGATTATACTAAAAGTGTCTGACTCCCAGGGTTGTTTTGAGAAGTAAATGAGTTAATACATATTAAAAATGTAGAACAATGCCTGATAAATATTAAATGCTTAACATACGATTGCTAATATGACAAACACTTCCCCAGACTATCAGGTATCTCCCCTGTTAGCAATTTTTCCCAACTCCACACTCATTTTGTTTATTCTCTCTGTTGGAAATTTAATAGTAGAGCTGGGCTGTAATACCTTTCTTGTCCAGTAGGTGCCACCCATGCCTTTATGGCAATGTTTCTTAGACAAAATTCATCGATATTGAATAGGTTTTTAGCCATAAAATAAAATAAAATGAAATGAATAAGAGTTTCAAGATCCACACATACTGGAAATATTTAGTTAAACTTAATTAAAATATGTTTCTTTACTGCAGAAATTTTCAGAACCTCTGACATTCTAAGTACATTGTAAACCTCCAATGATCTATGAGGGGATGGGTGAGAAGGGAAAGAGAACCATGTTCCCCAAATTCTCCAAGCACAGACCTTTTTTTTCTTCATGATATTTTTTAACCATTTAAGTGACACTAATGTTCTATCAAATTGAGTTGGGTAACTTTCTACTTGGATTGCCTTAAAATGGTGTTCCTCAAAGTGTGGTCTTTTTATATCACCTGCTATTAAAGGCAGTTTTCCACATGTTACACAAGACCTGCAGAATGAGAGTCTCTGAAGGAGGGGCTGAAGATTCTGCATTTTACTTAACAAGCTCCCCAGGTGCACATTAAAATTTGAGAACCACTGCGTTAAAAAAACACACCAAAAAACACTTCCCTAATTTTGGAATTCTTTACATTTAAAATCCTGACTACTGAATTTTCCTGTTAACTCCTAGAAACCCATATTTTAATGAAAAGAGGGGGCTATGGTGAGGTTTGTTTAATTGCATAAATATTAAAAGATTCCCCTGTGCGAGGTGTCATGTCAAGGAACTCGGAATACAATGACAAATCAGACTTCAGGGTGTTTAGACGCTAAAATAAAAAATGGATCTAGGGCCATGGTTAGAGCCTAGTGGCTCAGTTGGTTAGAGCCTCGTCTAGTGCATCAAAGGGTCTCAGGTTTGATTCCCGGTCATGGCACATACCCAGGTTGTGGTTTGATCCCCAGGTTCGGCATACAGGCGGCAACCAATTGATGTTTCTCTCTCGCATCAATGCTTTCTCTCTCTCTCTCTCTCTCTCTCTCTCTCTCTCTCTCTCTCTCTCTCTCTCTCTCTCCTCTCTCCCCCTCCCCCCTCCCTCCCTCCCTCCCTCTCTCTCCGTCCCTTCCTCTATCCCTCCCTCCCTCCTTCTCCCTTCCTCTGTCTCTAAAATCAATAAAAACATGTCCTTGGGTGAGGTCTTAAAAAAAGGGGGGATCCAGGGACACTGCTCAGTCTCTTGCCGAGCATCACTGTAGGACCTCAGCTGTAGTCACCTTAGTGGTCAAATTCACTTGGGATACAGTGGGTTGGGAATTAAAGTAGGGAGAGGAAGAATTCGGTTCTCTTCTAAATGGCTCAGTCACAAAAGAACCACCAAGATACTGATTTTTGTTTTGTTTTTTGATATCCTAAAAAAAAAAAAAAAAAAAAGGCAGCAGAAAACAAGACAAAGAAGTCAACAAAGCAAAGGATGAGAGTTGGAAGTAAGGGGAGGGGAAACCTAATAGCTAGATGAGTTATGGGCAGAGAAAAGCCCCAACCCTGCTGACTCTGTTCAGTTTCAGGTGAGAAATAACAGGATTAGAATGTCAAATTGCTGAGTCCTGCAGACCTGAACAGTAAACCTCCTCTAAGCTACTCAGCTTTCCCCCTCTGCAGTCACTAATTAAATATTGTCTTGAAAGAAATAAAATAAAATAAAAAAGCCTTTTGGAGTCAAGTAGAAGTGCATATCATCAGCCTGAAATAGGGCTGGGTATCAGGCTGACCCACACAGTACTAGGAGCTAGCTGACAGTGGAACGGGACTATAGGAGAGATATCAAGATAACAGACAGCTTATCTCTGACTTTTTACAATCACTTCTGGTTTCATATGCAACCTTTGTAGCATCTTATTTTCCTATGTATTTTCTTTGCTCTAACTAGCAGTAATAAAAAAAAATACGTGGGATTCCCCTTTCAATTTGATTTATGCAGAGATGTAGACCAGAGGATCCAATCCAAGGACATTATAAGTAGCATTTGAAGTTCAAAAATCATCCATGTGTCCAACAGAAGGAATGCTCAGGAGTCGCTCCAAATCAGGGTGACTCAACAATTCAGTATCCTTTGCACTAGTCCCACCTATTATCCAGATAATAGTTTTGTACACTCTTTACTTTCTGGCACATAAAGCTTGCAATATGGCTGCGTTCCTAAGTCTCCTCTCACTCATGTCATGTAAACACCGTGTCTATGTCCCACGCTTGATGTTTGGCATCTTTATGCTTGAATATATGATTCTAGCACCTGAGGCCATGCCAGGCATTGTCCACTGTACCGTCCTCTCCGTGGTGGAGAAGGTCTGCCACCAAAGAATGTTACCAACTGAAGCCCTAACAGAGACGTTCCGCTCTGTCTTCTTCTGTTGTTTGCCCGAGCAAAATCTATCATTTCTCTATCTGCATATGGCATGTGTCAACTGCTTTAAAATTAGCCAATTTTCCTAAGCATAAAAATGGATTTTTGTCATATCACACAAACCATATATCACAGAAACAAACCAGTTTTTGTTGTGGCTTTTTTTTCTTCCCAAAATGCATTAAGTCTTTTTAAGTCACTGCCAAGTCCATTGCGCTCACTGCATTTGTGAGATACATTTAAAGAAACCAAGCGGGGGGGGGGGTTGAATATCCCCTACACTGCTGTCACCTAGAAAGAAATCTAGTCCATTACCAAGCCAGCCACACCTAGGAGGCTGGATTGCTTCGCCTGCTTGTAAATAATAAAGACAGCATTTGGATGCTGCCCTGCACGCCAGGCTCAGGAGAGAGCAAAAATAATAAATGTAACAATAAGATGATTAAGAGAAAAAGTGCCATTTATTGAAGCACTCCTTATACCCCAGACATTATGGGGAGGGCTAATTCTGCATAATTTCATTTCATACTCAGAACGATCCTGTGATTCAAAGTTTATTATATCCATTTGACAGATGTGGAACCCGAGGCTGGCGTAGCTAAGTAATGTGGCAAGGTCACATAGCCAGTACCTAGCAGAGCCTGCCAAACACTTGAGCCCAAGTTAGTCATCCCCGAGCTGAGCCTGTTCTCTCGGTGCTGGTGCCACGGGCATCTCGTGCTTCAGGGAAAGCCTGTTAGACAACAGCAGGCACCTCTCTGAACTCTTGCATTCTAGGCTTCTCCTCTGAGTGAAGGCTATGTGGGTGTCTTCATGGACTCGATTGCCTTGAGTTTCTCTCAGTCAGAGAAATCCCCATTTAGCTTTGGAGGAGGTGGAAGAAGGGGGGTCTCCTGTGTCTCCTCCCACCAGTACCGGCTGTCTGACGGAGTGTGGAGCGGAGCGGCCTGCTGCGGGAAGTTCTGCCTCCTCCCTGCACAGTGCCTCCTCACCTTGCTCCGATGAGCAGAGATGCAGCGTGTGCCTGAATGGGCAGCTGTCTGCATGGTGCGTTTTGAAGGGCCTACAGTTCCTCCCAGGGAGGAAAGAACATGAGTCTCCTACTTGGCTTAAAATCTGTGAATTTCTCTTTCTAAATGCTGGAATGTTAATTGAGAGGGCAGCATATTAAATCATTACTAGTCATTATTGCTTCAGCACAAATTAGTTGATCGGGTTACTGAGAGGTGTGCAGGGCCTGGAGGGAAAGGTATCATTTTGACGGAGGTGGTGACTGTGGGGCTGGCATTAAAAGGGAGGGAGGGAGGACCATAGTACCGCGCGCACACACACACACACACACACACACACACACACACACACACTCATGTGTCCCTGTGGAGCTTGCCAGGATTCCACTTATAAACAAGGGTTTTAGGAAAGGTACCAGCCACTCCTCAGCAACCTCTTCTAAGAACCTTGACTGCTCCTCCAAGGCCAGGGGGCATGTAACACAGCTTTTGGCCTCTAGGGGTCTCCAGTGCCCCGAGGCTTCAGGAGGATGCTGACCTTGCTCTGTTTTCCTGAAGGGCCCAAATCCCAAAGAGCTGAGATTTTGGAAAGAGACAGAGACATGGGCATGGAGTCCCCAGGACCCCACCACCCACAGAACACTGCTCATCCACTCGCCCTGCTCCTGCCTGAAGGCCGATTTATAGTATGCTGAATGGTTGAACCCCAGGGGCGCAGGGGACAGAAGTTAACTGCCCTGCACTCCTCACTGAAGCTTGAGCATTCCTTTGCATCAAGGGGATTTCAAGGACTTCCCTCTGCAGCCCCACCGCACACTTTTCCAGTAAGCCCCATCTCCAGGCTAGGAGACTATAGCTGTGCAGAAATCTTCACACCGTCCCCCCGCACCCCCCCCCCCCCACACACACACACAGCACCCCAGACCTGCACCCTGGCACTCAGGATCCTGCATAAGGCCTGGGAGAGCAGGGCAGGGCAGTGTCCCTTAATCATCAACCTCCCCGCTGTCACTGGAGCTGGACACCCATGTCAGGAGGTTGGGGATGAAGATGGGAAGGGATAGTGAGGGAGAACCACAGTCTGGATCCTGGGAGACCACAGTGCCCTATGAAAGCAGACCCATTGAAAGCCAGAGAGTCCAGGGAGAATTTTTTTCTATAAAATCACACAACTGAGGAGTATTGGAAAAAGAAAGTTGGAGAGAGGTACTGTCATTGCAGGTCCATGCTTAAAGAGGCCACAGCGGTGGATGGCAAAACCCTGGCCCTCTAGCCCCTCTGACGGCTTGGGTTTGAATCCCATCCTCACAAGCTTGGGTAATTGACTTAACCACTCTATACTTAATTTTTCTCATCTTCAAAATGGGGATAATGAGATCTACTTACTAGGGAGTTGTTAGAATTGACTAAGATCTTACCCCTGGGTGTGCACTGTGCCTGATCCGCAGCAGGCATGGAATTTCACGCATCTTCAAGCATCCAGAACCAAGGGGGACAACAGCGATTTGTCCCAGACTCACTGAACTTCACAGGTGTGGGGGGAGGGTTGGGAAGAGTCTCACTTTAAAATCAATTTTGGAATGTCACCTGTCATTTGAAATGAATCACAAGTCTTGCTTTTTAAAGGCATTCTGTAGTGTGGTGGTTTCCAGTGTGTTTTGAACAACCTTTAGGTTCCCAGAAGGTGATTCAGGGACCACTGTGGGTGAGGAAAGAGAAGTGGTAGGTAGGGAGCTCCAGGCCCCCAGGCCTGCTCTTTTACCTGCTTCAGGTAATGGGGTTCTAGGTAAGGGTTTGTTTGCTCAGAGTCTTCTACTGCTTTTATAAAATGTTAAAAATCACTGATAAATCCTTGTGTAATTCAGGGAAACCTTTTCTCCAAGTCTAAGGACACTCCTGCTTTGAAAGCCCACTCTTTTGAAAAAGGGCACACCTGTGTTCAGAAACCGAGGCACTTGAAATATTCAGCCCACCATACTACATACCCATTTGAAACTGCGGCATTTTTTAATGAGCACCAGCCCTCTTGACCTGCCTCAGAAACCGCGCCTCCCCCCTCTCCCCCCACACACACTTCCAGTGTCTAATGACGCTTCCATCCCACTCCTGACTGATGTAGCACAGACCTTGGAACAGTTACCTTGACCTTGACCATGGAGGTGCCCTTCCCCTAGATGTGGCCTAAGACCGTAATCACTGTGCAAAGCCCAGTATTGAAGGGTATGTGCTTTGGGATCTGGCAACATGGGTTCAAATCGGAGCTCTGCCACTTCCCAGTTGCATGACCTTAGTTTAGTGACTCAGTCTCTCTGAACTTTAATTTCCTCATCTATAAATAAGATAACAACCCTGCTCAGTGGGTTGTTAGATGATTAAAGGAGACAGTGCCTGGAAAGCACTTAGCATGGTGACTGGCATATGGTAACTATTGCCAGGAAGTTCCGGATTCCCTGGCACCTAACAGCATACACTGAAGCTACTGCCTGACACTGGCCACAGCTAAATGTCATTGTTCTCCATGAAAGTCCGTGTTTTATGTGCTTTCCTACTTGGGGACACATACCAAACATCAGCTGCCATTTTCTGAATGCCTATCCTGTGGCAGGTAACTTTACTGAAATTTTTAAATTATTTTCTCTACTCTTCATGATGTTTGTACAAGATAATGGTTTATGGTTTCCATTTTACTAGCAGGTATACTGCAGCTCAGAGAGGTTTTGTAACACATCTGAGGTCACACAGTAAGTAACCAAGATTAGACTGAAGCCCAAATTTGTCTGAGCCAGAAGCTGGAGTCCTTTTGTGCCCACCTTGCTGACTCTCAGTGCTTCCTGCAGGGTCTGAATGTCAACTCCTCTGGGCTCTGTCTTCCTCAGTATCATTCTCTAAACAGGAATGATACTTCATAAGGTTGTGAAAAAATTTAATGAGATAATGTAAGTAATAATGAACAATTTTATCATTATGTAGGCTTTGGATGTATATCAAATATGTATAAACTTGCTCCACCTGCTTTACTTACTCTCCAGAACATTTTTTAAGCCTTATTCTGAGAAATATTCATAGAGAAGATAATATGTATGTATGTGTATACATGTATTGTGTTGTGTGTGTGGATGTGTAGGTATGCATGTACAGGTGCATCTATGTGTGTATATATATACATCTATGTACATTATATATGGAAAGTTATAGCACAAACTACCACCCAGGTCAAGAAACAAAACACTGTCAGCATCTCAGAAGTACCCTCATCTGTATGTCCTCCCTGAACAAATTCCCATTCCTCCCTCCAGTCCAATTCATTTCTCCTCTTGTTAAAGAATAATCTTCTGTCCCCCTTTCACTCATGTCTCTGGGTTGTCTCCAGCCTTTTTGATGTGCCTGTGCCTGTCACTTCACTAAAGTCCCGAGTGACACATCATTCATAGGAGAGAAGTGAAATAAAGTGTTTCTGCAGAGCGGGGACGTGTGTGTGTGTGTGTGTGTGTGTGTGTGTGTGTGTGCGCGCGCGTGCGCGCGCACGCGTGTGTGTATGTGTGTGCACACCTCCCACCTTAGTGGAGAGCAGCAAACCAGAAATCTCGTAAGATATGACTTAACCCAAAAGAACTGAAGGAACAGGTGGTCTGACTGGGGAGAGGTTTGGGAACATTCAGTGTGCTGTTCCCCAAGACCACCAGGGACCAAGTCTGATACCTCCAACAGTGAGGGGCCGAGGTCAGGGCCACTGGAGCCTAGGTGACACAGAGTACAGTTTCTCTCCCTTACTTCCCAGACCCTCCCCTCCCTGGGATTTCTACCTTCCTTGAGGGACAAATCAGGCCTCAGTTAAAAGTCCCCTCCTGAGGAAGCCTTTCCTTATCACCTCAGCTACCGTCTCCTATTCTATTTTAATAATCTTCTTCGCTATCAGTACCTGAAATCCTTGCATTGATTTCTTTGTTTACATGTTTGTTTGTTTTCTGGATATCATAGTAATAGGCAGTATGGACTCAAGATCTAAATTGGCTAAGTATGCCAGCTACTCACTTGCTAGCTGTGTGACCTTGGACAAATGCTTTAACCTCTCTGGGCCTCCAATTCACCATCTATAAAATGAGAATATAGGATTTATTAAAATGGGAATTACAGGATCATTCGGTGAAGTAAATGAGTTAATGTATATAAAAGCTTTCAGAACCGTGCCTAGCACATAAGTACTATTAAAATGTTAGCTCTAATCAGCAATGTTAGTAATGATCATTATTGTGGTTATCATCCTATCTTCCCTCTAGAATGTGAGCAACTTGATGGCAGGGCTTTTATCTGTTCTTCACTGCTGACCACCACCCCCCTCCCTGTGCCTAAGAAGAGTTCCTGGCACATATTTGTAATAATATACTGAATAAATATTTCCTGAGAAATATGTCTTACCACCCAATCCCAACCCTGCCTCTGAGGAAGAAGATAGCCACATAAACAAATCATTACCGTGTGGTGGATACAGTGCAAAAACTGAGTTTACGTGAGATGTGTAGGAGTACAGAGGAGGAGGCAATTAATTCTTTCCCTGAGTCTCAGGGAAGTCTTCACAGAGGAGGTCATTTTTAGAACCTTGATGCTCAGGAACTCTCAGCAAACAAAGAAGAGGGCAGTGTTTTGCAGAAAAGCAGCACAGCCTTGGGGTGCTGAGGGAGCTGCCACTGTTTGGAGTTACAGAGGGGAAGGGGGAAGTGGAGAGATGCAAGGAGAGGCTGTTAGACCAGCTCATGAAGGATCTGTTTGCCATGCTAAGAAAGTGGGATTTTATTCTGACAGTAATTACACTGAAGAATTACAATAAGGGGAGAAGCATAAACAAATTTACCATTACCACTGAGGAGGAGGCTGGCCTGGCTGGCCTTCAAGGGAAGGAACCCGGAGACTAATTATTGGGAAATTCCAGGTGAGAAGGGACAAGAACCTGTCAAAGAGAGTGGCAGGGGGAGGGGATTGGCTTTGAGAAACCACTGGGAGGTGAGCCTTGTAAGATCCTGGGAATTGATTGCATTTGGAGGCGGGGGGGAGGGGGGGGGACCTGTGAGAGAAAGTGGGGCCCAGGACAACCCAAATTTCTTAATTATGTCTCTGGGGGTTTGATTGTGCCATTAACCAAAGCAGGGAACTTGGAAAAGGGAATCGTTTTATGTGTGAAATTGATGCATAATGAGTTCACCTTTGGACATTTTCATCTTGGCCATATTAAAGTCAAGACCTTGGGTAAGAAAGGAGGCTGACATTTTTTGAGCATCTACCATGCACCTGGAACTGTGCTTGCCACCATATGTATTTTATCTAATTTAATATTGAGAACAACCCTTTGAAAGATGGGGCATGATGTTGTTTATTTATAGATGATGAAGCACAGGCTCAGAGAGGTAATGATTCCCACTTTACATAGTTAACGTTGAAGAACAGTAAGTGGGCCAGTTTGATTAAGCAAGACTGAATGCAGTGCATACAAAGAGAAGGATTCAGTTATAAAGATGTTTGGGGGCAGATCATGGAAAACTTTGAATGGAGATATCATCTATTCCACAGGGGTGTTGTGAGAATCAGGTGAGAGAAAGCTTGTAAAACATTTTGTAAACTGTGGAATGCTGAGCAAATAGGAATGCAGGTTGTGGCCACACCTTGTTGCAATGAGAAATAACAATGAGTGAATGATGACGTTCAAATCTGTAAGTATTAAGTAAAATTCAATCAGGGTGTCTTCTCCCCATTCTTCTTACTCATAGGCCCACAAAAGAATCTTGAACACAGCATGTCTTTTGTTTCTTCCCTCTCCCTCACCCCAACCACACACACACACACCTATATGTCTGGTTTGAAGAGAGCTCTCAGAATGAGAGATGATAATGATAATATGGCCAAGATGAGGAGGAAGAAAGGGATTGGAAAATCAAAGGCACCCAGCCGATCCCAGCTATTGTGTCCTCACACTTTGGAGTGAAATCCTAAAGATAATTTATTTGGTTATTTCTACTGTCAGACAGAAACTCAAAAATATTAGGATAAAATTACCGGCAGCCTACCTGCTAATTGTGTGTGTGTGAACTGACAGCTTCAATGCTTTTTAAATGCTTTGGGTGGGATGAGTCAGTTGAGGAGGTCCCTCAAGTATAAGCCAATGTAAGCCACCTGTGCTCTCCTTGCCCTTAGACTTCAGAAACATATGCCCAGGTGCCCTGAGCTGCTTGTCACCCCTCCCTCCATGCTCTCTCTTCTCAAATCTCTGGCTCCTCCTGTCTCATGCCTCTGCAGGGCCTATGCTGTTGAAAAGAAATATGTGAGCCACATATATGATTCAACTTTTCTAGTAGCCTCATTAAGGAGTAAAAAGAGATGGATGAAGCTAACCTTTATATATTTTATTTAACCCAATCATTTTTCTGTGTAATCAATATTTTAAAATTACTGATCAGATATTTTGTTACCTTTTTTTAATACTAAGTCTTCAAAATTCATCATGTGTTTTACACTTAGAGCACACATTTAAATTCTCACCCTCTACATGTGGCTGGTGGCTAGTGTGTTGGTAGCACGCTGCAGGCTAGGGCTCAGTCTTGGGGGATATCAGATTGCCACACCCTCTGTTCAATCCAGTACTCCCATATATGTGCATTTCATGTGAGCTTCCGTAAAAGAAATGATGGAACTGTAAAGATTCCACACTGTCATCTCAGTACTCAACTTGACTCCCATCCTCAAGGCAGAGTGACACTTGCAAGAGAGATCAAACTGCATCCTAATTGGTCAGGTGAGACCTGCCCTCTGCAGCCCCCAGTCTGAAGCATAACTGAGCTGACAGCCTTCACTCCCAAAAAAGAAGAGGCTTTAACCACAATCACAAACCACAGGCACACGGGCCTGGACCTCTATCTTAGCCCCAAACATGGCCATGGACACTTGCAAAGAATAAAGAAAAAAGGCTGTGGCCTCACCATCCAGCTTCAGGGTCATTTCATGCTGGAAAGAAAGGTGGAAACAAGGCCCAAGGGCAGGATTTTCAAAAGAAAGTGCATATCCCTCAGGACTTGTCCCCAGGGCGAACTCAGGGAGGAAGCAATCAAACAGACTGGGTTCTTGGGCATTTTCCTCTGGACCTGAGAGCAAATAGGATGTGACTTTAAGCAAATCATTCATTCTCAGTGCATGATAGGGACTTCCTCCAGGCTGAAATGGGGCCACCCAATCAACCAGGGACCTGCAGGGTGAATGGATGTCTCCAAACCCAATGCAGAGCAATGAATAGGGTGGTTGTGTCTCAAGGGACCTATGCTTTGCCTTGACCTTTCTCCAAGGAGATCAGGCTCAGTGCTGGAGCAAATGAGTGTGGCTGACAGGTCACAGCCATCTCCTGGTGGTCTGCAGCCCTTGGCCCTTCCTTGGCACTGCGCTGGTTGGCAGACTGCCTCTCCCCTCTGCTGCTCAGCTGAGCAGTCACAGTACTCGGTGGTACAGCTGCAGGCAATCCTGCACCCATCCCTTCTCCTTTTTTGTGGCTGCCTCCTTTGTGACTGCTACAGCATATGTTTTATTAAAAGGGAAAGAGGAGGGGAGACAAGAGGTTATGTACATGGGCATGCTCAAGAATCTTAAGATTGAAAATCTGCTCAATGTGAAATGCCTAAGGGCTTTGGTATTTTGCTGGCTCTAAGTAAACCCCAATAGGGACTTTTGGGTGGGGAAACAGGAAATGGAAGAAAAGCAGGGTTCTCTCTTAGGGGAGCCTGATTCTAAAAATATGAAAATATTTTCTCATGTTCTCTTGAAATCTGCCTGTTGTCCCTCAATGTCTTCATCCAGTTTTTGTAATATGGTGTTGATTAGCTCTTTGACCTTGAGTTCTGTTTTCCCAGAATGTATGACTTAGGCTCCAGAGTGGGTGGAAGGCTAGGTAAATTTCAATGCCTGATGAGATGTCCAACATTACAGTCCTCTGCCTGGCCCAAGGACAGCTTCCTCTAGGTCAGTATGTGCTTCAAATAATTAACCCAAGTGTATGGTCTTCCCATAATACAAGTGGGGAAGTGGCAAACCCCAGGGAATCACGCAAGCATGATGTTTCCAGGCTTTCAGCTTGTGCTGCCCTTAGCGTCCCTGTCAGCTAGAGTCCTTTCCCCACTTCTACCTCTTCAAACAAATCTCACCCCTGCGTAGCACAATGGTCCCTCCTTGCAATTCTGATAGCTCTCATTATCTGGACCAATCAATCTTAGATTAATTAGGTCAGCCTCTCAAATCTCTTTATTGAACTGCTGTTTAGAATGTATAGGGCCATTTATCTTTTCCCAGATGTAAGCCTGTTTTCCTAACTAGACTGTAAGATCATTGAGGGCAAAGGCAGGATATTATAAGACTTTTACCCCTCAAAGTTCAGGGCCAGAGGACAAGGTGTATGTCACTGCAACCTCCCATTCTTGTAGAGTTTAGGAAAAAAAATGAATCAGATCACAGGCATGAGATTAAGCCAGTCCTTAGGAGGAGTCAGGGAGCCCGAGATTGGTTTAGCAATGATGAGACCCACACCCCACCCCATAGGTTCCCTTAATTGCCCTGAGTAAGAGCAGTTGGTTCCTCTTCCCGTGTCCTTTGCCCTTGCTTTTCCAAAAAGGAGGCTAAAATCATTCTAGCTCTACTTCTTAGGGTAATCAAAGATTAATGAGACAATAAGGCATGTGAAGATTGATTAGATGAGCTCCCTACAATGCCCCCAACCCATTGGAAAAGGATGCCATTATAAAATGTAGACAAGGTCTTATTTAAGAGAAATACTTGAATTGCCAAAAATACACTGCACAGTGGGGAAAACAAACCATTAAACAGGAAACCTCGACTCTAAGCATCCCAGTCAGCAGAAAGTGCCCACATAGATGTCACAGTCCCTCCAGGTTACCTCTTGTTTGTGAGCAGGGGAGGGATTTTGGAGCACAGTCCTGTCCCCGGAGGGGATCTCTTTTATGTGAAGCTCCCCAGTGGCTAGCCTGGGGATCAGAAGGAGTTAATGACCAGGGTTGTTCTTTGCCCTCTGGCCTTGCTCAGTAAACAACCTGTTAGGAGGCCAGAAAGAAACACCCAGAGGATGATCTTTAAGGGCCAAATAGGAGAAAATGCTTCCATCCTTGAGAGTGGCCTAGTGCTAACAGAGCAGGAACCCTTCCCCCTCCCCAGCCATCCCCTTCTCTACTCCTGTTGTGCCCACACTGCAGCACACCTCATCCCATTCCAGGCAACAAGCTGGCCCCTTGTTTGGTGAGGAGGGAGAGGCCAGAGTCAGGGATGCTTCTGTCTTCTCCATGCTTGCAGCCCAGCTGTCAAACCCTTGAGGCAGCTTCCCTCCATAAGGGAAGACCCTGGTCTGACATTTGCTACCTTTTCCTCAAACATCTCACAGTATCCATGCTCTGCACCTACCCAAATCATATCCCTCCTCAAGAAGCAAAGCATGCATCTTTCCCCAAAGTAGCAGCAGCAGTGATATTGGTAAAAATCTAGGACCACTGTGGTAGCATTGCTTGGTCATGCCCCCAATGCTGCAAAGCATCTTATTCTGGCTGAGAGGGAACTCTGAGAGTCCTGCCTTAAACAAATAACATATGCACACTGTGTGAAGTCAAAAAAGAAAACACCAACTCCAGCATCCCTTTGCTGTTGCCTGATGTCATCAGACTGCCCCCCAGGGGATTCTGTGAAATACTTGAACTGCTTGGTTAATACTGGCATTGAGGCATTCTAGAGAGCCTGGTCAGAGAATATTACTTCCACATGCCCATGTCTGGAGAAGGACAGAGGCAGAAATACTTGACTGACAACATACCTTTTAATCTCCTGATTGGTCTATGCTGACATACTATTGTCCCTGCAGGAGAAGGCCCAGATTACCCAGCTATAAGCAGGCCTGTTTTAGTTGCTCCCCTTTTCACAAAACATTTCTTCCTGCTTAGGGCACTGGCTCCCCGGGATAGGAAGAGTGCACACACAGTTCTTTACAGAGGGGTCTGTTCAATCATGTTACAGTGCATTAGCTTGATTATTCGTTAATATTTGGCTTAGGTCTATATACCCTGGATAAATATGTACCAGGCATTGGGACTGCCTGGTGAGGAGGAAACTCCTCTGGGCTGGAACAGCAGCTCCCAAGTTCAAGCTCCTACTAGGAAGGAACCCTCAGTCTGGGGCCTGGGCAGCAAGCTGCACATGCATGGTTTTTCTGTTGGCAGCCCGCTTCCTGCATACAGCTGTGAGCACAGACACACACAGACACACACACACACACACACACACACACACACACACACACAGCATTAGACTGTGTACTCAGGTGATCACAGAACCAGGGAGAGAGATGGCTAGATAATGTTAGCACACCCCTCCTCCCAGTGTGCAGCCAGGCTCAACTCAATCAATGGGCTCCTGCCACCACCCTGGGGGAGACTATTTGCAGCCTATGGGGCTCACTCTTCAGAATTTTGTTTCTTAGCTGTGTGTGCATGGGAGGAAGAGACAGGACTCTACAGGCATGTCACTGAGCCTTATGAACATGTGAGTATAGATGTATCACATAGCATGACCTCAGCTCTTTGGGGTCCTTCTCAAACATAGTGAACCACGTACAGTCTCAGTTCAGCAGGCAGAAGTCCTCGGCATTTTCTGCAATTATGCAGCTCAGTTGAATTTTCTGAAGCTAATGGGAGTTGCACTAACTTTGAGGACTTAGCCCAGGCAAAAGCAATATAGGTCAGGCAGAGTGCCCAAGCGGGGTGTCAGTCATGCACACCAGGAAGCAGTAACAGGGCCATCTCTAGCTAAACCCCAAATTGTATTGCTCAGCTCCACCAGACAGAAACTACCAGATGGGGTCATTCCTTCTGCCTGCAACTGCCAGGCAACAAGGCAACAGGGTTGTAAGGGGATAAATGATCCCCTTACCAAGGAACATAACAGAAAGGGCAAGGAAAAGGGAACAGAGGAAAACCATCCAAACCCTGCACTGTTACCTTGGATCCTTGCAAGAGCCCTCCTGGCTGTATCAGCTGCTCCCCAAATGTCCACCGACTGGGAGGAGACTCCTAAAAGATTCCAGGTTTTTGTGCAACATCTCCAGTGGCAGCTTTCCAAAGTTTCTACTTCATGATTTCTTGTGGCTTTCTCATTTGGGGAAACCCGAATGCCTCTACTTCAGCATGTGAGAGGGAAAGGAAGTCTTTTTTCAAATTCTCTTGCTCTGGGCTTTGCCTCAGCCGCTGCCTCCGCTAGACCATTTGCAGGCTGCCTTCCGCTAAGCAGCCTGGATCCCCGGCACCCAAAGCAGGTTGGAAGTGGGTTTCAGCGCACTCGGGTGGGAGAGGGAAGGAAAGTGCAACACCAAACCTGGGGAGTCCCCTGTCCGTCCACCGAAGAGGAACCCAAGATCTCGCCTTCCTTGCAACTCTAAAGGGATTCACCCTATTGCTCTCTTCCCGAAATCACTGCCTGGCACAGGGGCAAAGCCCGTTCCGCCGGCTTCAGCGCTCGCTCTGCAGCCCGCAGACCTGTCCCTGAGCTCGCACCGCACGGCAGGTGCCCAAACCCGGGCCAGTGCGAACGGGATGCTCCGGCGCTGTGGAGGTGCTGCCCCAGCCGCCGCCAGCAGCTTCTGAGGCGGGCGTATTCCAGTCCGGGCTGCAGCCGCGAGCCCCAGCTCTGACTCCCGCTCCGCACCTAAGCAGTGTCACCTGCAGACTCAGACACCAGATGAGTGTCTTAAGATAACAATGCTGCCCGGCCTGCCTCTCTCTCTTTCTTATGCACGTAGGTTGGCAGCCAATGGGACACAGCGCCATCGTCCCCACGGGCGCCCATTGGCTGGCGGCTTGGCAGGGGGTGGGATCGGAGCCTCCCCGCTATCTCCTTTGGTCCGCGCCAGGCCGGGCACCAGCTCAGTTAACCCTCCCGGCCTAGCCGCAGGGACTTTTTGGTGTGGATAAGGAGGGCTTGGCTGGGAGTTGGAGAGTCTACCCAGGCTGAGGAATGGGGAGAAGCTTGGGAGCTAATTAGGTTTTCGTCTCATCTTCCTGAGTTACAATAACCATTTATCCCAGACCATTTTGTTTGCTTAACTAGAATTCCCAGAGATAGGGACCCATTTGAGTCATTCTCCTTCTAATTTGAGGTTTTATTCCGTTGTTTGTGTATTTTAGCCTCTTGGTCCTGAATTAATTAGAAATGAGCCCCCAAGTGAGAAATACTTAGGTCTCTCTCTCTTTTTCTCTCTCTCTCTTTCCCTCTCTCTCTGAGGGAGAGAGGGAGAGAGGGAGTGGGTGAGGGAGAGGGAGAGAGAGAGAGAGATCCAGGGAGAGCAGAAAGATAGGAGACACTTAGAAGAGTAGAGAGAGAGATTTAGACTTTGAACAGCTACTTATAAATCTAGAAACATTCTGCCCCCAAACCAGGATTGTGAAAAACTTCTTAGGCCAAATTAAGGGGGGTGGGGGTGGGCGATGCCCTGCTCCCAAAAGAGGGAATTGTTCTGCCTGCACTGTTTTCCTTCTGTGTGTCTCCTTTCACATCAGTGAGTGTAAGGAAGAGGGAATGTGAACTTCCACTTGGTTTTTAAAGGGAGACCAGAGATTCAGAACAGGACCAGCCTTGTTTCTGTGAAGCAGGTGGTGTAGCTGAGCCTGTGAATTGAGGGTGGGGGAGGGGAGAGAGAGCAAGAAAGAGGAAGAGAGAGAAAGAGAGAGAGAGAGAGAAGAGAGAGAGAGAGAGAGAGAGGAGAGAGAGAATATTAACTTTGAACCAAAGAGTGTGAAATATATCCCTGATATCCTAATGAGGAAGCAAAAGTGAATTACGTCCAGCTAACTAGCATACTACACTAAATATTGGCAAGAAAAGGGACACTAATAGTTGAAGAAAACTGCAGTTCAACAGAAGAGCTCAAGTTGGGGCTGGCAAAGGAATTTGGGGGTTTCACAGTAAGTCAATGTGGTGGGAGAAATATAGAGAGAATACACAGAGAGGGAGAGAAGTGTTTTGGTTTAGTTCCTTGAATGAAGAGCAACAGCAAAGATTATTTTATTTTTTTAAAAACTGGGAAAATAAAGGAATGCAGAGGCTTAATGATTGTCAAAGTAATATAAATCAGTTTTTAGCCAGAAAGAATCAAGGAACCAGATGTTCTGAATGAATGGGGGGAAATTAGAAATATTCCAAAAATACACAGCCTTAGTCCCAACGATCCATCCCTTTCACCTATATTCTCTCCTGTGCATCTTATACAGGTTTGAGTGTCCTTCTCCATCCTGTAGGTATTTGTTTGCCTAACCTACAAAATGTGTCAGAGAGAGGTGGTCCTAGAGGGTCCCCAGCTCTTGTACTGGATAAAATATCCAAGTGGACCAGTGAAAGGCTACATCTGTTGCTGTCCAACTGCTGAATTATTTACTCCTGTGCTTCTTGGAGACAGAGATCCCCTGAACTTGTCCCAGGAGCTAAGACATTATGTGCGGAAGCTCTCATAAAATTGGAGAAGGGAATGATTAAAGGGAAAGAGTAGTTGAACAAATTGTTGTCAATTTCAGTGGAAAGATAGTTAAATTTTCCAAGACCTCTAAGGAAGAAGGAAAGGGGGTGAAATTGGGAGACGAGAAAACAACTTGAAAAAAGAAAAACTTACTTGTACTTCCTTCTCTTATGGACTCCTAAGCCCTCTAAAAAATCTAATATGGTATAATATACATTATATTCCACATGTGTACAGTTTTATGATATTTTGCCTATACATGTATCCATTGGAACACTACCCACATCATTTCTGGCACTCAAAGAAGTTTGTCCTGCCTTTCTTAGTCAAAACCTCTCTCCCCATAGATAACCACTATTCTGATTTCCACCTTCAAAGATTAATGTTACCTCTCCTTGAATTTCATAAATATAGAATCTTGGACTATACACTTTTACTCTTATGGCCTGATTTCTTTCATTTATCATTATGTCCATGAGACTCATCCATGTAATTACATGTTTATTTTTATTATTGTGCTATATTTTGTTATATGACTATAATGACATGAATTTATCTCCAATTGATGCATATTTGGATTGTTTACATTTTTTGTCTAGTGAGCAAACCTGCTATAAATGTTCCTGTACATGTCTTTTGGTAGACACATGCAATCATTTATCCGGCATATATAGCTAAGAGTGTAAATCACTTAATTTGCTTTTGGCTACTAAAAGGGAACAAAATCTCACAAAGAAGATTCTGAAGCCTACATTCTTTTTGAAGTAATTGAATAAGGGGATAATGGTAAAAGTTATCATGTTGAGCACCAACTAAATGCCTCAAATGTGTCGGTTCCTATATATATATATAATCTCATTTCTTCTCACATCTATTCTAAAAAATTTGTATCATTATTTCTATTTTGCTAATAAGAATATCGAACACATTGTCTCAGGAAATGGCCCTTGGCTCCTAAAGTTGTGTGTGTGTGTGTGTGTGTGTGTGTGTAAGTCCTCCGCGAGAGGAGCTATGAGCAAAGGAAGTGATGGAAGGTCTCACTGCATAGAAGAATCTGGGTATTGGTCTGCATAGATGGGAAGATCTAGGGAACACAGAGTGGTGCATTCCAGGTAGACAAAATACATGAAAGCAAAAATGGGCTTTAATTTGATTGGGGTGTGTATGTGTGTTGTTGTGGGGAGGAGGGAAGGACAGTGTAGTAAGCAATAAATCTAAGAGAATAAATAGTATGAGATTTGGAAGAGTTTTAAATTTCTAAACCATGCTTGAACTTATTCCCATAGGGGGGAAAAACTTTATAATGGCATGATGAAAGCAAGTTTTCATGAAGATAACCTGGCAGCTGTGTGAAGAATAGGTTAATAGCAGAGGAAGCAGTTGGGAGCTATTATGAGTCAAGGAGCAAGGCCACTTCCTTGAATATAGGAAGATGGATCTCAGGAGAAAAGTCAGGATTGGGGATAACAGAACCTGAACCTGGTATTTTATAGTGTCTTAGTGAATATAAACACTTGCACTTAAAGTATCTCTAGCATATGTGATGGGCAGAGATCACTGACCGCATTTTATTGATGAGGACATTGAAGATAAGATTGATCCAGGCTCACCTACAAATAAGCAAATTATAGAGTTGAACTTGAATCCAGGTCTGTGGTTTCACTACATCGTGTTTGCTATACACAAAGGTAATGCTTGAGAAGCATACAAACTTCTCCTAGTCCCATTTAAACTTAAGACATTACACTGTACAGATGGACTGGTTTCTGTGAACTTCCAATTCTCCCCCATCTCTAGGTATTTAATTCCCTAAATGGAGGCCATGTGACATTGTATCCAAGTTTACAGGAATCCACTGCTCAGGCAAAATACTATCTCTTTTTATTTGTACAGTTTTCTTGCTCAGTCATTCCATAGAGAAAGGGGTATACAAAGGCCTAGACACCAAATTCCAACCACATATACATTTAAAAATGGCCATGTACTATTTTTCTTATAAATGTCAATAAGCATGTAAAAATAACTATAGATAAGCATAGAATACTAAATATCGATTTATCAGAAAATCAACCCCAAATGGTTCACTTGCATTTTCTAAAATGATTCAAGACACTTCAGAAAATTAGAGAGATTTCAAAATAATTGATTACATGCTACTCAAAAGCAGAGTAGATTTTTCCCCCCTAGTATCTGTCCATGCCTAGCCTAATGCCCAGCATATAATAGGTTTGCATGTTTACTGAATGAGTTATGATGACCCACAGAACCCAAAGATAATTCATGGGTGCTCTACCATAACCACATAGTGGAAAGAGCACTAAGGAAAAAATATTTGTTATCTCCACCCCTTCTTAGCAGATTGATCTTGGGTAGATGACCCAATTATTTCACTGGCCTCAATTTCCTCATGTATTAAACAAAAGACTGGATTAATAGATGATCTGGTAGTTTCTCACTATTTCTCACATTCTAGGAACAAGTGTGTTTTCCTGGTATTTACCCTAATTTTTCAGTGATAAATCTTGTATAACTAAGTTTAATATTACTTTTTATGCTAGTGAGAGTAGGGAAAAAGTATTATGGAGTCTTCCTCTACCTCACTACCTCCTTGGGGAGCAATGAAGATGAGAAAGAGTTTTAGAAAGGTCATTAGCTGATAAATCTGCTTTGCAGGAGTTTGCAATGCTACATGGTAATATACCTCTGGGTTAGTTCCCAGATACATCAGATTCAGACTTGCAATAAAGTTTTTCTTTTTCTTTTTTATGGTAATCATGGCTCATTTTCTCTATTCCCATCCATCAATTAGAGTAACTTTGTTAAATATATGGCAAAGCTTTTTTTTTTTTTTAAGGCCATGCATTCGCATATGCCAATAAATTGACACCAGGAAGAATAAGAGTGAAATTGTTTCTAAAATGGGGGGTCCTCTTTGAAGAGTGTGGTCCAATAAATTCCTAGGGAGTAAGAATTACCTATAACAGCCTTATATCACTAGTATTTAAGTCAGCATTGAATCAAGATGGTGGAGGGGCATACCATTCAAAAAATTGTTTGTTATCATGTGAAAGTTCCATTAGAGATCAGATTCCAGCACACATAAATGTCATTTTCTACCGCTGTTTATTGCTTAAGGTCATCACTCTAAGGCGATACTGCCCAGCACTAATGGAAACGTAAATGCGTTTTTGCTGTTATTGTTGCTTTTATCTGTTCAGTTCTGCTCTTTGATTGGACTGGGCTTGACTTGGCCCCTACCCACGGATATTCTTTTAGTCCTTTTCCATTTGTTCAGAGTGCTTTGAAACTTTAGTTTGTCTCTTTTTCTCCCAATTCCTCTCACTTTACTGGATTCTCTAAAATTAAAGGCTCAACATTTATTCCAGCACCCCCCCAAGTCATCTTTATTAGTATATTGGTTATAACAGATAACATTTATAACAGAAATGAAACCAAGAGGCAGAGAGAAGTTACAAATGAAAGTTCTGGTCTCCTGCTCACTGTGTGCAGTAGACTGGCTTTGCTCTTTGTTGTTCATATCTACCTCTCCATCTATATTTATCTGTATAACTAACATTTTCTTTAACTGTTTCTGCAAAGTTAGTGTTGAGTAAAAAATACACAGTGTGTTTATCCCAGCACCGGCTTATCCGGTATACAAGTCCAACTAGTGGTTTAAACAAGACAGAATGGGACCACCTATGTCCACAAAATAACTGGGGCTAACACCCCCCCACACACCTCCACCACTTGCTCTGAATAAGCACCTTAAGGCGTATGCGTGTTTGTGCCCTTCCCAGCCATCCGGATGATGTTGCTAGAGGGGAGATTTTAGACCCATTTCTAAAAATGCCTTGCTGGTAGTTAATGGCCAAGAGTGAGCTCCTCCTGAGGGAGGCAGAGGAGGAGAAAGGCTTGGGCACGGGCAGCCTGCTGGGGACGGATCTGCTCCCCTAGAATCCTAGGCTCCCTTCCTCCCCATGTCCTTCCTTCCCGTTTTCTCCCCTCCTACCCCCTCCTTTTCCCCTTCCCCGGATTAGCAGCTCTGAGAAACAAAGAACGCGGGCTCTCCAGGCATCAGCGCCCAAGCCCCGCGCTGCAAGCAGCCTCCGGTGGGGGAAACCTGGGCTCCCCCGCGGCGCGTCCCCTCCCGACCGCCCCCGCCTCCCGCGCGCGCCCGCTCGCGCCCTCCCCGCTCGCCTCGCGTCCTCCCCCACCTTCGCGGCGCTGGGAGGAAGGCGCCGGGCTCAAGATGGCTTTAGTCGGGCTCTGCGCCCTGCTCGCCTGCTGCTGGGGGCCGGCGGCGGTGCTGGCCACGGCAGTGGGCGACGCGGATCCCTCCAAGGAGCTGGAGTGCAAGCTCAAAAGCATCACGGTGTCGGCGCTGCCCTTCCTGCGCGAGAACGACCTGAGCATCATGCACAGCCCCTCGGCCTCCGAGCCCAAGCTCCTCTTCTCGGTGCGCAACGACTTCCCGGGAGAAATGGTCGTGGTGGACGACCTGGAGAACACGGAGCTGCCCTACTTCGTGCTGGGTGAGTCCCGGGGAACGTCGTGGCGGCCCGAGGCGCTGGCCGGGCACCCCCACCCCCCACATCGGCTCGCTCTACCCACCCACATGCCGGCGACCTCCCCTCCCCCACCCTCACCTCGCTGGATCCTCCCCCTACCAGGCGTTCTCCACACCCACTTGCAGGTTAGCGCCTCAGTGCACCTGGCTTCTTCCCACATCCTACCTGGACACTGGGCCCTCAACCTCCCTCAGCTGCCCTGACTCAAAGGAACAGGTTGCCAGTCTCTCAGAAACCTCTCCCCATCCCTGACCTCCCAGCTCTCATTCAGGAGCACATGGACAGCACTTGTGTGCTGCTACCAGCGCAGCCTTTCTCCGGACTCCCTGGCCACATGCTCAGTCCTTCCCTTCACACCCCTTGGATACCCACTCCACTCGCACATTTCCTGGGGGCGTAGGAGACAGACATCCCTTTGTCACCTTGCCAGGCATGTGCAGGCCACATTGCATTGGCTGGATCTCTGGTCTTCTTGAGAGCTCCTTTTCTGTCACCATGTACTGACTGACACTCTCTCTGGCCTTTCTTCAGAACACTCAAGTTTCCCATACCCCTGGTGTCCATCCTGGCACGTCCTACCTTCATACCTACATATATAACAGCCATGTCCACATCTCCATGCCACCTCACAAGTCCATGGATAAAGAAGTTATCCAGCTGAACTCCATTGATACTGGCATCCTCTTTGTTCTCCAGGACACCTTAGATAGGCCTAGGCCCTAGGCATTCCTGCACACCTGCCTCCCTGGGCAAGAGGCTTTTCCTTCCTTCCTTTGCTTGCTTGCCTGTTTACGTATCTCTCTTGGTACGTAATTTTCTTAGGCCATGAAACTCCTTCAGGTACTGGAAACTCTATCTCACTTCTAATCCCCAACCCCCTTTCCACTTCCAAGTTGCAAAGGTACCTTGCAGCACCTTTGCAGAGGTTCATGTGACTTCGTTTAACCAAAATTTCCCTCACTTTTCCATGCACACGTGTAGCTCTCACTCTGTGCACGTGTAGCTCTCTACTATGCAATCCATTTCTTTAGTGATGGTGTAAGTCATGCTTATTTTGCCCAGGAGAGAATTCAGAGATAACCACAAGTGAGTCTCTACATTCAAGAACAAATAATGCAAATGTCTAGGAGACTGTTTTAGCTACTTAATGCCCTACCAACTAGGGCTCACTTTGCAGGGACATGGCCTCCTAATGGCCACAGGTAGATTAGAGCTACACATGGAATGTTATTCAACATGTTCTCATGCTCTTTCTTCACAAGAGATATCTTCACACTGAACACATCAAGAAGTGGGTGAGTAAACCTTCACTTCCCACCCCTGTGGAAAAGCTATTTCTGAAATTGCCTGGCCTTTGAAAAGTTGGTTTACAGTTCCTAGAGTGCTGCTCAGGCAACCCCATTAAGAACACCTACGCTCTTGATGGCATTATTTATTTTTGCATTAAAAATGTACTTGTAACATAATGAGAACTAGGGACTGACTGGGAATAATGGAGACATTGTGGATATGCTGCTCATTACAGTGTACAATTGCTGGTTATTCAGTGGATGTAAATTTCATGCCAAAGTCCTGCTGATATGCAAGTACAATCTGTTCATCATAGTACATAAGAATGAGTATAGGGGGTTATGTGTTTATAAAGAGCCTGTTTTTTTTTTGCATCACATGCAGTGTTTACTGTGCTGAAAAGGGATATGAGTGGTACATGAAAAAAGGGAGATTAGCAAATATTCAAAATTCCACTTCCTTTTTTTTTTGCAGAATCCCAAAGCTAAGGCCTAAAGCTATGATGTGCCTATTAGGATCCAGTGTTCACAGCAAAAGCCCAGATGTTAAAGAATGGGTTTCCTGCACCTCTGTGCAAAGCTGCCCACTGCAGCACCCTGTTGAGTTGCTATGGTAACCTCTTGCAACTTGGCATTTATACACAGGAACAGGCGCTCTCTCTTACTTTAGAGCCAGATGCACTTACTAAATGCATTGATTGTCCACCACCCTCCCAGCCAATGGGGTGTGTTAGAACCAGAGATGAGCTGGTACCTGTTCCTTCTGGCCCAGTATTCCCAGGGGAGTTGGAGTGCATCAGCTTGAGTGGTTGGGCAAAGCTGGGCAGAAAGGGAGAGGAATCCAAATTCATGGAATGTAGACTCAAGTGTAGTTGCTTTTGAAGTTAACTTTTGTGGTCCTGGGTCCTACCACTTGTAGCCAATAGTAAGGGCTGTGGTAACTTAGATTTTGAGCCTTCCTTACTCGTATCTCTGGAACATAGTTTGCTTTTATCCCCTGGAAAAAAATCTGAATTAGTCAATCCTGGGAATTTATTGAGCATCTACTTGCTTGGGCACTATTAAGACACAGAAGTTAAAAAACTAAAAGATTCCCACCCTCAGGTGTTCTCCAGCCAGTGGAAACAGAAACTGAGAAGCTGTAAGAGCTGCAAGTTAGAACACCTGATTGTGTGGCATAGGAAAGTTGAGGAAGGAGATACTTGCATGATTAGATCAGACACCATGAAGACATGAGCTTGACTAGGGCCCTTAACCAAAATCAGATCCTTTGGCTTCCTTTCGTCTCCAGGATCAAGTTCTGCCACTTCAGTGAGGCAGACAAGGGTCTTCCAGCTGCAACCAGTTTCTCCAGCCTTATTCCTGCAAGCCAGCTATGGCCTTTCAGGACTCTCTCAAGACTTTGCACATGCTGTTCCTTCTGCCCAGAATGCTTTCCCTGCCTTCTCCACTTGGCAGTCAGTCATCCATTCTTCTTCTAAACCTGCACCCATGTCACATCTCTACGAAGCCTTTCCTACCCTCCAAAGCAGTCTTCGTCCACTTCTGTGCTCTATTCATGGACTAAAAAACACAGATGATCGGAATTAAAGGTAGATTTGATTTGGCTTGGCCTGGGATAAGGTGAAGCCATTTGACATCATGGCAAACAGCTGAGTAAACGATGTGGCGGGAGTGAAGGTGGGAATGGCGTGTGTATGGCGGGGATGGAGATCAGCCTGTGGTAGGAGAGTGGGGAGGGTGGCACCTGGCTCTGCGGAGTGGGGCGTGGTTCTCCACTTAGAACCAGGCAGCGAGGCTGATGACGCAGAACGTGGTGCAGCCGACTCCCAGCGGCCACTGCGGCATCGCCGTCGCCATCTTGCTTGTTGGATAATCCAGAGCGGGCAGCGGAAGGGGTGGCGGCGTCTCCTGTTGTTGGAGGTAAGGTTTGCGAATTGGTGCATGTGCGACTTTCAGTTGTGCGTTGTTTGGTTGCATAGTTTTAAAGTGTTTTGAATGTGAATGTTTTCAGTCGAGGCATGCCGTTCTTCTCACAAATACTGATTGCACCGTGACCGAGCCTCCTCTTTGCGGCAATTAACCTGGCCGGCCAGTCTAAGTGAGGTAATCTACACCTGTTTCCGCAGTGTTGTAAAACTCCCTACAGCATCACAAAAGAACTGTAATTTCGCGTTTAAAATATTTAGATACGTAAGCCCTCTGCCCCGCTCAGGAGAATGTAAAAAGTTTGTCAAGGTTCGGCAATGAAATTTTCCGCCGTCAACCTTAGTTTTGTATCTCGGCTTTCAAAACAGCGCTCATTCCCATGTTGGAGCCACGTTTGATTTGGAGACCACTGGCTAACCTGCAGGGTGGCTTCCACACGCGAGGGTGACTTCCTGTGCTGTGACAGGACATAACTTACCGTCTTACTACTGCTTGAAAGGGGCGCGCCTCCGCCTCAGACCCAACTACCGAGTGTGCGCATGCGTGAAGCTTAGTGAGGCAAGCTTTCTCCCTTGCCTTGGAGTTTAGCCTCAGCTGTCAGGGTTGTGATTGAAGAAGGTCCTCCTGAAGATAAATCAGCCAGCCCTCAGAGCTGTAGTGCGTTCCCACAAGGAAGGTGCCGTTGAAAGCGTCTGGAACAGTCCAGTGTGGTGGTTAAAAGAACAGGCTTTGAAGACAGATCCGGTGTCAACTCCTGGCTTTTCCACGTATTCCAGTGGAGGAGAAAAGGAATGATTCCGGAAGTTGAGTAACTTAGGGTCACATAGCTAACAGGTGATGGATCCATCACGCAAACTCAGGTCTGTTGGCATTTAAGGCTTTCTCTCAGTTACTGTTTTACATGCCTTAATTGGATAAAAGGAGTCCTGGCAATGGTTAGAACAGGGAACGCACACTCACCTCGTTTGGATAGAGGAGTCCTTTTGAATATCCTTGCCCACGGAGTGATATCTCACACAAACCTTAATGCAGCACAGGGTGAGCTTCATCGAAAAATATTTACCTAAGTTAGTCTACTTCCCTATGCAGAATAGGGGAGTTCTTATTTTATTTGCAGTTTCCACGTTTGGGTAGCCATGTTCCATGGTGTGTTGGCACCCGCAGTTGTGATATGTGGGTGAAGTCCACGTGTCCAGTGCTCTTCTTAGAAGGGCCCCATGGAAATGCAAACTGGGAACCCAGGGAGGATGCTCCACTGTCAAATGGAGTCATCCAGAAGTTGCTGTAGTTCTAGCTCCCTTCACAAGGCACTGACCTTGGAATTCCATGGCCTTGTGCTTGGAACCCACTGTCAGAGGCCAGTACAGTTGCAGAGGAGCAATTACTGGGCTTTCCGATTGGCTTTGAATGTAATATCAGAGTTTTACTTAGTGGTGAGCTTTAGCTTACCAGGAAGCATCCCTAACATTCCTTTTCACACATGTCTCCATTTGAAAGGAAACTTTACAGTTTGTTTATTTTCCCTTCTTTGTTCTCAGCTACAGTGAGCTGCCTAGATCAACAATACTGGTAAACAAATTTGTATAGAGTGCCAGCCCATCCAAGACATGGGAGGATGAATGGTAGCAATCTTCAGTGAGGGTCTGCAGAACTTAAAATCACTCATGCCTGCAGAATGCACTAATTCATAGTGTTAATATTTTACGGTTTCTCTACAGAAATGTAGATTTTTTACATCAAAGGAATTTTGAATGAGGGAGTGATGAATTTTACAATTCAGATGCTCTTCTGGATATACTGATATGGCTTAAATTCAAGTCATTGGAGTTTTTCAAGGAAAAATGAAATACAAGCTTAATTTCTTCATCTTTGGAGGGAAGATTAAGGGCCTGTTTTATAGAGCTTATATCTTCCTTCCTCCCTACTTCTCTCTCTGTTTTCCTTCCTCTCTTCCTCCCTCTCTTTTCCTTCTATCCTCCTTTCTTCCTTCCCTTCTTTTTAGGAATGTAATTAAACCAATCTTAGATTAAGGCCAGTTCACAAGAACAAAACTTGGCACCTTTTCAGCAAGAAAATGTCAAGTCTTTATTTCTTCCCCTTTACACCAAGTTCAAATATATGCACACAGATGGCAGAAAAATCACTATATTGAGGTTTAATCTCCCAGGACAAGTTAAGGCTTATGGTAATTTCTCATGTACCACAATTCAGCATCTATCACCCTGTTTTTATTACAAATATGTAATAGTCATTTTATTTTCTAATCACAGACAGTTTAAAACTGAGAAAAAAACAAAAGTGCCTCTATTGATCCCTAGGTTCCCAAAATTTCGAAATTTGGAAAAAGTAAATTGTTGCCAATGGTGATCTAAATTGACATGACAACTTTTGTAAACAATTTGGCGTTGTAAATAAAGTTGAAACGTGTATACCTTATAACTCAGCAATTCCACTTCTAGGTGTTTATTGTACTGGAATTCTTACATGTGTACACAAGAATATTTGTAGCAACATTGTTGGTCACAGCAAAACCTGGAAACAACCTAATGTCCATTAACAGGAATCTGGACATTTACATGGTGTTACTGTCATCCAATGAAACATCATTCAGCCATGAAAATAAATGAGCTGTAGCCACATATACCAACATGGATACATCTCACACTCTGTCATGGTAAATGAGGATAAGCTACTAGCTGAAAAATACATACAGTACAATTTCATTTATATAAAATTCAAAACAAGATATTGTTCAAGGACATCCAAACGTGGCAAAGTTTTTATGAAGAGCAAGGAAGCAAGAAATGCAAAATAAAGGATGGTATTATGTGTGGTGGAAATGGAAGATGATGTGAATGGAGGGAAAGAAGGACTTCAAACATTCTGGCAGTTACTTGGTTTTGCTTTTTTTAAAAAACATTTTTATAAGTTTCAGATTTACAGAAAAATTACAAAGATAGTACAGAGTTCCCATAGACCCCAAATCCAGTTTCTCCCTTTATAAACATTTTACATTTAGTATGATACATTTGTTACAATTAAAGAACCAATATTGATATATTATGAATAATTAAGTCCATGCTTTATTCAGATTTCCTTAGTTTTTACCAGATATCCTTTAAATATATATACATACATATCCTATATAATAAAAGACTAATATGCAAATTGACCGAACAGCGGAATGACCGGCTGTTATGATGTGTACTGACCACCAGGGGGCAGACGCTCAATGCAGGCACTGTCCCCTGGAGGTCAGTGTGCTTCCACAGGGGGAGCACTGCTCAGCCAGAAGCTGGGCTCGTGGCTGGCGAGCACCGCAGAGGTGGCGGCATCCTCTCCTGCCTCGGCAGCAGCGCTCAAGATGTCTGTGGGGAGTGGGCCTAAGCTGTCCGTTGGACATCCCCTGAGGGCTCCTGTACTGCGAGAGGGTGCAGGCTGGGATGAGGGACTGCCCCCCCCCCGCCCCCTGCGAGTGCATGATTTTTGTGCACTGGGCCTCTAGTACATATATATATATGTTGATTTCAGAGAGGAAGGGAGAGAGAGAAAAATCAATGATGAGAGAGAATCATTGATCAGCTGCCTCCTGCACGCCCGCTACTGGGTATCAAGCCTGCATCCCGGGCATGTGCCCCTGATCAGAATTGAACCCAGGACCCTTCATTCTGCAGGCCGACACTCTATCCACTGAGCCAAACCAGCTAGGGCTACCCGATACCTTTTTTTGTTGTTGTTCCAAAATCCCATCTAGTATACCACATTAGTTGGTCATCACCTCTCCTTAGGGGTGACTTGCCTGTGACAGTTTCTCAGAATTGGTTTAATGACCTTGACAGTTTTGAGGAGTCCTGGTCAGGTATTAAAGTCACTTTTTCCCCTTATGTCCACACTGTACTTTTTGAAGGACATTATTATGTGTAGTCCATACCAAAGGAATGGGGAGTTAAGGTCTACCTCTTTAAAAAAGTATCTACATAACTTATATTGAATTATTCTACATGAGAGAATTGTCTTTTATCTCCCACTAATCTATACTAATCTTATCTAATAAAGAGGGAATATTCTAATTGACCATCACTCCATCACAAAGATGGCTGCACCCACAGCTGAGGCCAAGTTCCCATAAGGAGCCTTAACGAGCAATCAGCAGGGACCTGAGGCTACACCCCTTGCCCGACAGGGCTTGATAAGGGTGGGACTGGCTGGGTCTGGATCTAGCCCAATTGGGGGGGGAGGGCGCGGCCTGGTCTAGGTCTCACGTGATTTTTGAGGTGCATGTGGGTGGGCGGGGACTTGACTCTGGGTCCCATGGGGAGCCCCAGACTCTGACAGGAGGAAGGTTTTCATATACATTTCACTAATTTTCTTTAATCTCTGACACTTCTATTATAGAGAAAGGGCAAATAGCAATATTAAATTATTTCCTCTAATTAATCCCCTTTTAATGTGCACAAATTTCATGCACCGGGTCACTAGTAAAAGTATAACATGCTAATTAGACCAGACAACCAAATGACTTTCCGATGTCCTTCCCGACAAAGCCGCAGTGGTGGAGGCCGAGGCAGAGGCGGTTAGGGGTGATCAGGCAGACAGTGGAGCAGTTAGGGGTGGTCAGGCCAACAGGGGAGCATTTAGGGACTATCAGGCCGGCAGGGGAGCAGTTAGGGGGCGATCAGGTTGGCAGGAGAGCAGTTAGGGGGCAATCAGGTAGGCAGGCGAGTGGTTAGGAGCCAGTAGTCCCAGATTGCGAGAGCGATGTCTAAACTGGCACTTGGACATCCCCTGAGCCATTTATTTTCATGTAAATTTTCAAAGAACTTTGTCTAGTTCTAAAAAAAAAAAAAAGTCAACAAAGAAACAAAAATAAACAACAAAAAAGAAAGAATAACAAAAACTGGTGGTATTTTATTCAAATCCTGTTAAAATTTTAAATTAAGGAATAATTTAATTCTTATGATATTTAGTTTTTCTGTTTAAGAAGCTAGTTGAAGTCTTTTAGTCTGCCTTTTAGTAGAGTTTTAAAGGAATATATTTTCTCATGCAGTGCTTTTATTATTTATTGCTAGATTTAATTTTAGGTATTTTATTTTTTGTGATATTGTAAAAGGAGTATATTCTTTTTATAGATATATTCTAAATGATTACGATTTGTGTATATGAAAGCTGTTGATGTTTGTGTCTTAATTTTCAAACCTGCTGCCTACTGAGTTCTCTAGCTCTCAGGATGCTTCAGTTGGTGCTCTTGGATATTTTAGTTATGCAGACATATCATATGCAAATACTGATCATTTTATATCTTCCTCTCAAGTGTTTATACTTCTAATTTTATTCTCTTGTCTAATTGCACTGGTAGTAACTCCAGTACCATGTCAAATATGAATATGATAACGTGGGTTATTGTATTTTCCTGACTTTAATGGTAACAAATCTGCTGTTTTGATATTACGATAATGGAGTTTGGGTTAAAAGAGATAAAAAATGTAGTTTTAAATAAGAATTTAGTGTTCTTTATTACCCAAAATTATTTTTTAATTAAAATAGTTTTCAGTATTTATAATCATATTTATATTTCTTAAAAGGATGACTTGTATAAGTAGATTTTCTAGTATTGAACTTTGCATTCCTGAAACAACCCTCACTAGGTAAATGATGCATTATTTCTGTAATATGCTGTTGGATTCTGTTTTATTATTAATGATACTTTGCATCAATATTTCTATGTGAAGTAGCCTTATTTTGTGTGTGTGTGTGTGTGTGTGTGTGTGTGTGTGTGTGTGTGTATCTGTGTGGGTATCTTTGTCAGGATTTGGTATTAATTTTACATTTACTTCCTAAAAATAATTTTAAAGTTTTCCTTCTTTGTTTGCTCTAGATAATTAAAATAGCATTGAAATTACCTACAGAGTCTGTAATCTTAGCCACTGCACTACCCACTTTGGTGAATGGAATGGCTGAATTCAGAACTAATTCCTTAATAAGTAATGAGCTACTAAATCAGACAGGATCATAAGAAATTCTTTCCAGAGAAAATCGTCTACATTGAGATTAAAGGATAATGGGATTTAGTTGGGTAAGCATGGGGGTTCAGAGTTTTGGGGATAAATTATGAGCTCTAGCCTAAGGAAGCAGGGAGTAGAAGGCATAAAAACCAAAATGTGTGAAAGGATGTGAGAAATAGTCAAGCATTTACACTTTGCTTAAGACCTTGCCTCATACTTTACCTTAAAAATAGAAACTGGCAGACATAATTCGTACACACCCTCAACTTCCAAACTTGTAGACCTACCTCCACATTCATTCTTACCTTTTCATCTCCAACTGCCAATATTTTATAAAATTCAATAATACTATATTCAAAATAGTATTATTTCAATATACAATCAATATGTAATTATTAATGAGACATTTTAAATTCTTTTTGTTCTGTCTTCTAAATCTAGGGTGTATTTTATACCTACAGTGCATCTCAGTTGACTAGCCACATTTCAAGTGTTCAGTAAGCCACATGTGGCTGCTGGCTACTGTATTGGCGAGCACAGATAGGTAATTATAAAGAAACTTACCAGTTTGATTCCTGGTTGGGGCACATGCTTGGGTTGTGGGCTCAATCCCCAGTAGGGGGCATGCAGGAGGCAGCTGATAGATGTTTCTCTCCCACTCCTTCTCCCTCTCTCTCTAAAATCAATAAAAATATATTTAAAAAAGGAACTTCTCTGTGCTTTGAAACTACAACTAACACTCAAACAGTTTAAAATCACTTGTGGCAACTTGCCTAATTTTCTGAAGTCAAGTTCAGTGCCTTATAGAGAGGAGGTACTCAAAGTTTATTTTTCTAATTGCGTTATTTTTGTTTGCTCAATTCAATGTCTATACTTGCTTTATGTAGATACTAGAGGCCTGGTGCACAACATTCTTCCCCTTGGGGGGGGGGGCGGGTCCCCTCAACCCAGCCTGCACCCTCTCCAATCCAGGACCCCTTGGGGGATGCTCACATCCCTCTCATAATTCAGGACCACTGGCTCCTAACTGCTCACTTGCCTGCCTGCCTGATCACCCCTAACTGGCCCCCCTGCCAGCCTGATCACCCCTAACCGCCTCTACCTGCCGGCCTGATCGCCCCTAACTGCCCCCCTTGCCAACCTGGTCACCTCCATCTGCCCCCATACAAGCCTGGTTGCCCCTAACTATCCCCCCCCGCCCCTGCTGGCCTGGTCACCCCACACAGCCTATATTCAGTCATTTGGTCATCCCTCACTAACCCCCCTGCCGACCTGGTCGCCCCACGCAGCCTGCTGCTCAGTCGTTTGGTCATCTCTCACTAACCCCCTTGCCGGCCTTGTTGCCTCACTCAGCCTGTTCGGTCGTCCGTTTGGTTGTTTCGGATGTGATGGCCCCTGGCCCTTTATATATATAGACTAGAGGCCCGGTGCACGAAATTCGTGCACGGAGGGGGGTTGTCCCTCAGCCCAGCCTGTACCCTCTCCAATCTGGGACCCCTCAAGGGATGTCCGACTGCCCGTTTAGGCCCGATCCCTAGGATCGGGCCTAAACGGGCAGTCGGACATCCCTCTCACAATCCAGGACTGCTGGCTCCCAACTGCTTGCCTGCCTGCCTTCCTGATTGCCCCTAACCGCTTCTGCCTGCCTCTCACAATCCAGGACTACTGGCTCCCAACTGCTTGCCTGCCTGCCTTCCTGATTGCCCCTAACCGCTTCTGCCTGCCAGCCTGATCACCCCCTAACCACTCCCATGCCAGCCTGTTTGCCCCCAACTTCCCTCCTCTGCCGGCCTGGTCACCCCTAACTGCCCTCTCCTGCAGGGTTGATCACTTCCAACTGCCCTCCCTTGCAGGCTTGGTCCCTCTCAACTGCCCTCCCTTGCAGGCCAGGTGCCTCCCAACTGCCCTCTCCTGCTGGCCATCTTGTGGTGGCCATCCTGTGTCCACATGGGGGCAGGATCTTTTACCACATGGGGGCAGTTATATTGTGTGTTGCAGTGATGATCAATCTGCTTAGTACTCTTTTATTAGATTGGATAGAGGCCTGGTACAGGGGTGGGGGCCAGCTGGTTTGCCCTGAAGGGTGTCCCTGATCAGGGTGGGGTACCCTGGGGGCATGGGGCGGCCTGAGCGAGGGGCCTGTGGTGGTTTACAGGCCGGCCACGCCCCCTGGCAACCCAAGCAGAGGCCCTGGTATCTGGAATTTATTTTCTTTCTACAATTGAAACTTTGTAGCCTGGAGCGGAGCCAAGCCTGGGGCTCCCTCCGAGGCCGGCAGCCATTTGTGTTGGGGTTATAATTGAAACTTTGTTGCCTTAAGTGGATGAGCCCGGCCAGGGTGTGTGGAAAGCTTTGCTTCCCCTGTTGCCAGCGGCAACCCTGGCCTGCTCTCTCAAGCTCCATTCTGCCGCCATTTGTTTGAATTTGTTTACCTTCTATAATTGAAACTTTGTAGCTTGAGTGGAGGCTTAGGCCTGCAACGGCTGGCAGAAAGCTTGGCTTCCTCTGTTACCTAGGAAACCTTGTTCTCGGTGGCTGTAGCCATCTTGGTTTGGGTTAATTTGCATACTCGCTCTGATTGGATGGTGGGCGTGGCTTGTGGGCGTGGCCTGTGGGTGTGTCGGAGGTATGGTCAATTTGCATATTTGTCTATTATTAGATTAGATGGTCAAAATGCCTCATTGTAGCAATGACTCATTTTGATAGTCATGAAACAAAACATTCCATATATTTTGTACTTTGTTTCTCAGAAATGAGAACTGTTTTAAGAATGTGTTTTTAGAAGATTTGCCAAAATTTTTCATCACACAGTAGTATTTTTTTCTTCTGCCAATACTATTTTAGTAGCTGCTAAGTACTGTTCATAATAGTAGGCTCTGAGGATGTTACCAAAAACAAAAAAAATAAACAAGTCTGTTTTTACAGTATCAAGAATTCTTCCTCTTCTGGGGCCTCACTGTGTCTATCATTTCTCTCTTCTAGATCTTTACTTTTTCTTTACCCTTCTTTTTCCTAGACCCATGGTCAGCAAACTGGGGCTTGTGAGCCACATGCGGCTCTTTGGCCCCTTGAGTGTGGCTCTTCCACAAAATACCACGGCCTGGGCAAGTCTATTTTGAAGAAGTGGTGTTAGAAGAAGTTTAAGTTTAAAAAATTTGGCTCTCAAAAGAAATTTCAATAGTTGTACTGTTGATATTTGGTTTTGTTGACTAATGAGTTTGCCTACCACTGTCCTAGACCTTTCCCTGCAGCCTATGGATATATATTCATGTTTCTCCTATCTTAAAAAGACTATTCACTTACCTGTGTGTACCTTCTTAACCAGTATCTTATCTCTCCCAGTGGCTTTTGACTTCTTGTCTGCTTCACTGCAATGAGGTTGCCTTTGACCCCCAATGTTAAGTCTAAGGAACACTTTTTAAAAAAATATGTTTTTGTTTTTTTTTTTGATTTTAGAGAGAGGAAGGAAGAGGGAGAGAGAGAAAAACATCAATGATGAGAGAGAATTGTTGATTGGCCTCCTCTTGCACGACCCCTACTGGGGATCGAGCCCACAACCCAGGGCATGTGCCCTTGACCGGAATCGAACCCAGGACCCTTCAGTCCACAGTTTAGTGCTCTATCCACTGAGCCAAACCAGTTAGGGCTCTCAGGAACACTCTTATTTCCTCATCTTAAAGGCACACTGTGGCAATTGCCACTGCTGATCTTCCTTGAAATTGTCTCCTCCTTTCCTTGGGTAATGCACAATCTCTTCAAAGTAAGAGGATACTTTGTAAAACTGAAAGAAATCAAATGTGGCCGGGCATAAAAATAGAAAGAGTCTTCCCCAAATCAGTGGGTGGCACCTTCAAAAGCCTAGTTATTTCATCTTGTGATACTGTATTGATGGCATAGGACCTGCTGAAGAATGCTCAGGATTCCCAGTAAGCCATGGAAGGTACTCCAGGATGCGGTTCCTATTTCTGTAGCACCATCTCAAATTAACCTCATATTAGTTGGAACTTTTCCATTGCAAGTAAGAGAACACTTAACCATCTGATGTACATGATAAAGGGGATTCACAGGCTCAGGTCAATGAAAGTGGTTGTCAGGCTTACTTGTACAGGGCTCCAACTGTGTATTTCTGCAGTTCTCATGACTTTGGCCTCCTCTGTGTGTGACCTACATCTCAATACCAAATATTGAGCCTCTAGTACTTGTCTTCTTAGTAATCTTAAATGACAAAATGGGAAGAACACATAAAGCCTTAGTGCTATAAGCTGAAGAGTGATTGTTCGAGTTACCAGCTGAATTATCTGCTTTTGTCTTATAACCTCAGTTTTTGCTTGAAAAGAGTAAGTGAAAGAATAAGCAAACTACATTTATTCAGACTTGGGTATTTGGCCAATGTGTTCTTGAAAAGGAACATAGTGAGCTTGGAAAACAGTTGACAATATTTGTACCTAATGATAAAATCCAAGCTTTCAAGAGAAAAAAAACCCTGAATATTACAAAACTTGTAAATGCTACAGTGAGTTTGACAGCTTTCCAATACTTACAGATGTTTCTCATGAGACCAGTAAAGCTATTAATGAAGGAGAGTTATTGAAATTATATAATGAAATGTGACAACATTTGGAACATCTGTGTAAATCCATGAGACAATATTTTCAAAATGACTAGTGCATGATATTTCAAAACCATGCATCAGTAAAATAAAAAAAAAGGTATATTCAGCCTTAGCTGGCTTGGCTCAGTGGATAGAGTATTGGCCTGCGGACTGAAGGGTCCCAGGTTCAATTCCATTCAAGGGCACATGCCCGGGTAGTGGGCTCGATTCCTGAATCAGTGATTCTCCCTCATCATTGATGTCTCTCTCTTCCTCTCCCTTCCTCTCTGAAGTCAATAAAAATATATTTGAAAAAAAAAAAAAGGTACATTCAAATTTCAAATGGATAATGGATTTTAATGAAGAGTATACAAAATGTTCCTGTATGGTTTCTGTTTTTACATTGCCACTCCCATTTAAGAGAGTGCTACTTAATGAGTTTTGGTGTAGTATCAAAGAATATCCACACTTTTCTGAAACGGCTACTAAAATTCTCCTCTCTTGTAATGTTATCTCTGTGAGGCAGGATTTTCTTCATGGACTTCAGCCAAAATCTAGTCAGTGCAGAAGCAGAGATGAGAATCTAGCTGTCATTCATTAAGCTGGATATTTGAGAGAGAGTTGTAAAAATATAAGACGGGTAACTCTTCTCAGTAGTTGTTTTATCATAAAAATACTTTTTTTCATAAAATATATGGTTCATGTGAATACATAGTGGATTTCTTACTATGGTTTTTAAATGAAATGAATTAAATATTTAAAATATTTTTCAGCCCTAGCCGGTTTGGCTCAGTGGGTAGAGCGTTGGCCTGCAGACTCAAGGGTCCCAGGTTTGATTCTGGTCAAGGGCATGTACCTTGGTTGCGGGCACATACTCAGTAGGGAGTGTGCAGGAGGCAGCTGATCGATGTTTCTCTCTCATCGATGTTTCTAATTCTCTATCCCTTTCCCTTTCTCTCTGTAAAAAATTAATAAAATATATTTTAAAAAATATATAAAATATTTTTCAGTTCTGGCTTCAAATATGGTAAACATTGATAGATATAGCCCACATAACTAAAAGCTACTTGTGGTTCTCAATAATTTTTAAGAATGAAATGGTTTGCTGAGACCAAGAAGTTCGAGAAGCTCTGACCTAGGTTGCATGGCACCTCAGCCCCATGGGGCCTGACCCTATATTTCAGAAAGAATCAACTAACTTTCATGTGAATATTGCAACCCATGGTTTACATCTGTTACACTTCCAACAGAGTAACATTAGTTGGTATTACTGCCTTTAAAAAAAAAATTATCTTTATTGTTGAAAATATTACAGACTTCCCTCTTTTTTCCCTCCTTGATCCCTTGCACCTTGACCCCGCAAGCTACAGTCTGTGTCCATGGGCTATACATATCCTATATGATAAATGCCTAATATGCTAAGTGTCTGGTTGTCCAGTCATCCATTCAACCAATCAAATAATAATATGCTAATGATATGCTAAGGCCACTGAACCGCTTGCTGTGACATGCACTGACCACCAGGGAGCAGACACTCTGACTGGTAGGTTAACTTGCTGCTGGGGTCTGGCCAATCGGGACTGAGTGAGACAGGCCGGACATGCCCTGGAGCCCTCCCGCAGCCCCTTCCCCTGGCTGGTCCCACCCTCAATCAGCCCCCAACACCCCAATCGGGGGCAGGGCTGGTCAGCCAACTGCCCACAGCCACTCCCCCTGGCCAGCCCTGCCCCTGATGGACCCCCATCAGGGCAGGTGGTCCGGACCCCACCCGTGCACGAATTCTTGCACTGGGCCTCTAGTATCCATATAAATTCTTTTGGTTAATTTCTCCCTACCCCCACCCTTCACCCCTGCCTTCTCTCTGAGATTCCTCAGTTTCTTCCATGCTTCTATGTCTCTGAATCTGTTTGGTTCATCAGTTTATTTTATTCCTGCTTTTTTCCTAGCCCAGCGATTTTCAATCATCTCATGGCACACATAAACTAAATTCTTTGGTACACCAAAAAAATACAGGGTGTCCCAAAAAATGTATACACACTTTGAATGACTATAAAGTCATTGTTTATTAACATACTATTACAGTTCATTTTCAAAATTTTAAAATTTAAAAGAATCTACAGAAATGAATAATTTTTTTGTCAATGTCTGTTTTCAAACTGGTGACCTGACTGTTCTGGTCCAAGCACTGCTAATAACACGAAGCTTTGGAATCACAAACATTAAGAATCATTTCGTTTGGTATTTGTGTGCCTTCAATTCGTCGACTGTTGCCGATGAATAAACTTTATGTATACCCATAAAAAAAATCTAGTGACCCTTATAGGTAAATTTTCTTTGTTCAAACTTAGTCTGGCTTCACCTATTATGTCAAATCAGTTAAACCTTAAAAGGAATAAAAATTAAGTGAGTTATCAGCTGTTAAAGTGTGTATATATTTTTGGGGATACCTATATATTATATTTTTTGCCAATTTGACAAAAATAGGTATAATTTTTATTTATTCACACTGGACAGCTATCGTGTTGTCTGTTGCCATTTTTTATTTGACAATCTAAGAGAAAAGAGGTCAGTGCTCCTGACTAAATAGGTATTGAATGTTTCAAAAATTCTTGTGGCACACCAGTTGAAAATTGCTGTTTTAGTCAGTGACCCTTATGCTGGTGCATATCTGATAGCCAGTATTTGATGAATAAACAGAAAAAGAGAGGGAGGGAAGGAAGAAAGGGAGGGAGGGAGGAAGGAAGGGAGGAACGAAGGGAGGAATATTCCTGGTCTCCTCCTACTCTTGCTCTGTTTGTGTTAATGTGGTTCTTTTGGAGGTCAGAGCTTCACACACACACACACACACACACACACACACACACACACACACAGGCATACGCATGCACACATGCCCATGGCACAGGATAACATCTACCACTTAGATGTGCTTTATTTAGTCCCCGCCCCTGCAGCCATGTGAGGAATTTCTAGAAGTCAGGAAGGAAAAGTCATTGATAAAGGATCTCTGACACCTGGCACCTAAAGGTGCTTATAGAGGTACTTTTCTTTAGCCACTTTCTTCCGGATTTTGGATATGCAGTAAGCCTGAAAGGCACACTGTTTTAGTTTCTTAAAGGTCACAAGGGACACTGATGGAAAGACTATGACATTTAAAGCAACTTCGGCTTATTTCCCAGGTGTCGAGATTAAAAGCAAGGGGGATGTTATTGTTCTAGAGCCATTTGAAAGGGTTTGAGCTACTTTTAGACAGACTCTAAATCCAAGGCATTTTCACCTTCATTTACCACCAGAGGAACAGAACTAAAAGTTGATTTTTCTAAGGTTGCAGGTTAAAGGAATCCTATTGAATACTCTGAGCTTCTCAAATCTTGGTCCTGGACTATGCAATTCTGGGCATTAGACACTTGGAGACTTAGAGATTTGAGGATTTAAGGCAGTTGTTCATAGCAGATCTCTCTGTCTCCCTAAAGTAAATAACATGTCTTCTCATGGCTGGAGGTGTTGGGCTTAGAGACTGTGGCTTATACCAGATCCCACCCTTTATCCCAAGGGTTGGAGGTGAACATCATTGCATATCTGCAGCCCATTTGCAGCATACTAGTATGTTATTGCATACCTACTGGGAAATTATTTTCTGAAGTGTCTTTGTGGGAAGGAGCTGGAATCTCATCGTAACCTGAATGGATTTCTCGAATGCAATGAGAGATCACTAATAACTTTTCTAAGCATCTGAAAACCTTGGCACCTCCAAACTGGATCAGATTGCCCCTAAACAATTGGGGCTGTTATCCAGTGGGTTAAACCAGTTCAGAGATAATACCAAACCACTGGGCTCCACTATTAGCTCTTGATTCTTTTTGGTCTCAGCCATATTTAGTCCAGTAATTGGGCATAGAGAGCGAATTCCAGAATTTCTCATGACCTCCTCAACTGTAAGTTATAGTCTGTGGGAATATGTAATAACTATAATTTCCACAGGGACTTGATACAGTTCTAGCAAAACCTAAAGGCAAAGAAACTTGATATTTCTTTTACCCATGAGTCCTTGTTAGATGTCAGCATTGCTCAATAAATGATAACTTATTATTTTGAAATAATGTTAGGCTTACAGAAGTTGCAAAAACAATGTAGAAAATGCCCCTGTGCCCTTCACCCAACTTCTCCTAATGAATCTATTGCTCAAATGTAATGAATGATCAAAACTAAGAAATTAGCATTGGTGTACGGCTACATTTTGGAAATAGAGTATTTAAACATATATTAGGAAATATGTGGTTTAGAAAATAATAGGCATATCAAACTTAGAATTTCACTGATTTTTTTCACTAAGATTCAAGTTAAGCAACAAGTTGACATAAAATAAATTTTAATTTTAAAACAAAGTGACACATTTTAGGTGGTATGTGGACATGGCAAAATTAAATTATGAAGGTATTACTTGAATGAATGACATTTAGGGGTCTTAAGTAAATGCATGATTTGGAAACATTAAGCATTTACCTCCTTTTCCTTACTACCTGGGTAGATGCTCCTTGGATGCTGACTTCCCTGGGCACTTTCCTGCTTCTGAGTGCCACTCTGAGTGATTTGCACTCTCCCGTCTAGTAGGGGACAATGGTCAAGCCTGGCATAATGTCCCTGTACTCCAACATAGCAAAGTTGACCTCCCTATAATCCTCCCATTACAATGTAGACGGATGATTATGATGGTGGTGATGGAATTTAATGTTCTTCTTAAGACTGGACATTGACAAAAACTTGGAAATGCCTGTACTAGAGGGAGATTTTCGAGGGAAATGTAAAGTATCCAGTTAATGGGCTTTCCCCAATAAAAATGCAAAAACTGCTTTCATCTTCAGGTCATCATGTAAATCACACTGCCACCTGGCAGGTTTACGTTCTCCCAGGTTCTATGCAGAGGTGATTACTCAGAACTCTGGAGCAGCGTAGCTATTTCAAGAGCTCAGATAGCCATGAGGGGCCTGCAGAAGGCCAGGAGGACTTGTGTTTAATTTGGAAGGGAATTTGCTGACCACATCTGTCTTGTGAAGATCAGCCTTTTCTCCTCTCTCAGGAGTCAAAATCACTTTAAATAATTTGTGACTCTTGAAACTCAGCCTTTATATTTCCTTTCTCCATTCTCCTGGCTCAAAAAATCTTGATTTTCCACGCATGTTCTAATTGCCAGTGAGTGAAAGCGTGGTGAGACACAGGGCTTAAATTATGGTATTCCCCAATTCCATTGTCCTTATAGAAGTCAGGAAATTGCTAGATTAAATAATCACCTCCATATAGAGCTTAAGTGCTTTTTGTTACATGGTATAATTTTTGAAAAAACTTTTTCACCAAAGTCTTTCTCAAGGAAAGTAGATTTAATTCCACTGATTATCCAATACTCTTGCTTTTCCCTATTTTTTACATAAAATATTGGACATGAAGAGTGACAGTGATGTGTAAAGGACTATTTAATTGGTAGTTACCACTTAACAGTCTTCTGTGTTTTTCTTTTATATTTTATATCTGCCTGGCTTTCCGGATTATTCCACATTGACTGGTATTCCACAGTAACACCAAGTCCTGGGTTATCCAGAATAACAGGAGAGGGAGTCTGATTTATAAATGTGGGGCACATGAATTAGAGTTAACATAGTCTTCTGGTTCTGCCTTGGCTATAATTTGCTCATTATTTTTTAAATCCTTTTCCTGGGTTTACTTATCATATAATCACCACTGTCAGTACAGTAGGTCCTTGGGTTATGTCAGAGATCCGTTCCTACAGTGCAACGTAACATGATTTTCGCTGTAAGTTGGAACCCACCTATATAAGCACCTACATCACTCCCATGGAGCACATACGTACACAGCAGTAATGAAGTGAAACAGTAAAAAAAAATTAGAAGATAACAATTCCTAACCTTTACTTGTGGTAAATAAATAATAAGAAACATAAAGCACATATGTACATACGTCGAAATGACGGAATTTTTTTTTTTATAAATAAACGGGAGATGGCGACGTAATCACGAAACGACGTACGTCGAGTCTGACATAACCTGAGGACTGCCTCTACAAGCATAATTTAAAAAAAAAAATACAACAGCAATTTGACCACTGAGCCACATGCTGACCACCTTACCGAGAATTTGTAAATTTGCTGGTAATGTGTAATTATTATTACTAGAGGCACAGTGCATGACATTTATTCACTGGAGGGGGAGTCCCTCAGCTCAGCCTGCGCCCTTTAGCAGTTTGGGAGCCCTCAGAGGATGTCAGGCAGTCTGACATCCTTAATGCTGCCCCTGAGGCGGGAGAGGCTCCCACCACTGCCGCTGCCAGCTGTGAGCCTGGCTTCTTTCTGAACAGCGCTCCCCTTGTGGGAGCGCACTGACCACCAGGGGGCAGCTCCTGTGTTGAGTGTCTTCCCCCTGGTGGTCAGGGTGCATCATAGCGACTGGTCATTCCGCTGTTGGGTTGATTTGCATGTTACCCTTTTATTATATAGGATTATATAGGATTTTTATTGCCTCAAACAACAACTACACAGTAAATATGACCAAAGGGAACTGTCATCAGAGCCTATCTGCGTAACCATTAGAGCTGGAGTTCATGGTATAAGAGGTATAACAGTCCCCCATGGTGTAACAGTCCCTTGTGGCTGTTGTTTTACTGGTGAACAATCATACTGTCTCCTGGATACATGAGGAGCATGTAGTAAATTGGCTCATTTATTCATACTGACTTGGCAGTGGGGCCCTCTGAAAGAGAAACAAGGAAGATGTGAGGAGGTTTTCCGAGCTGCTGTTATACCTTCTTGCTGCTCCCTGCAGACACAGTCACTGCATTTCTGTCCACTTTGGGTCTTCTGCTTGGAAGGTTGAGATAATAATTACTATCAGGTAATCTTAAACACAAGGTTTTCCCCTTCTAATAGACTTCTTGACATTCAAGAATCTAGATAATTTCCACAATATCTCTGTCCAGCACAGCTGTCCTCATCACTGCATCCCAAGTGTCCTTGATTTAAGCTTAAGCATCTGTTCTGGTCAGGTGCATTGGTCTTCATTTGGTTCATAACATGTCTTCCCTTCTAGAATGTTCTCCCTTTCTTTACCCCCCTGAAAAACCAGTCATTCTGCAAAGATCAGCATGAGTCCCTCCGTTTGATAAAGGCATCCCATAATTATACTATATCACTCAGATATTTCTCATCTCCTAAGTCCCATAGTTCTTGTCATCTAACTCGCATTATTTTATATTACTTAATTCTTTGCTCTGCATTTATTTTTCCTCTCAGCTAGATGGAAAACTCATACATAGGAGGTACTATTTTTCTGTCTTTCCTTAGAGCCCTTGTCTTTGTTAGCACCCAGAACAATGCTCTGTTCATGGCAGACACTCAATAAACAGTTACAGAATACATGCAGGAGCCCTCATCTGCTGAGGTCTACTAAATCCTGAGCTCTGTTGATAACTCACCCTGGAAGGGTTTTCAATGGATTGTCCTTTTCTTCCTAGCTTTTCTGTGTGGTGAAGTGGAAAGAGCATAAACTTTGGTGTCAGAGAATCCACCACTAACTCATTCAATGACCATGGCTGAGTTTTATTCAAAGGCCCTAACCATCAGCTGGTGCCTCATCTGCATAGCAGAGATAATACTTTTCTCCTAAGATTGCAGGAAATCACTGTTGTGGGGAAGCTGGCACAGTCGTTGGCACTAAAAAGATGTCTCTTTTTGCTCCCCACTTGGACTCCACTCAGACTGCACCTTCTCCTCTGCTTAAAGCAGGTAGCTCCCAAGTGCCCCTTGTGTTCAGTTATATCCTGATTAGTGAAAGCTTTTTAAGGAAGCTAAGCTTGCAAACAAACTCTTCAAAACCTCCTCTAAATCTTGTGAAGTGCAGTTGTCTGAGTGCATTAGCATGATAAAACCACTCCAGGACACTGCTATTTGTCCCAGTCCAGTTGAAGAGGGAGCCATGATGGCTCAGCAAAATGACCAAGTGTTCTCAATATATCTGAGCTCACAGCATCTTCTTTCCATGCTTTTTCTATCTCTCCTTTTTTAGCAGCCACAGACTCCTCTGTAACTTCATTTGGGCAACATAACCAAAACTTGGAAAGACCTGATATAATTAATGCTGTTTGATGGATTGGTTGGAGGTGAATGTGAATTTAGCCCGTGTGTTACCTCAACTGGCACAATTCTATCTCAAGCCTTTCTGTGTCTGGTGGTCTAAGAAACTTTGTCCCATGAAACTTTGTCTCCAGCATCAGCAAGCAGGGAGATTTTCTGGAGCAGGGAACTTCTCACATTCCAGTCTGCCCGCTCTAAGGTGACCTTGAACATAAACCAAATTTAGGATTTTTAAGGTGACAGGATATGTTGGTCCAGGTGGTGCAACTCTCTTCTTCCTTGATGGCTCAGCTCCTTCCTCTCCTGGGGAAAGTTGACACGGGCTGGGTTCTGACACTTGTTCAGGTGGCTGGTGATGACTGGATAGAGAAGTGACTACTGTGTCATAGGCCCCTTCCTTCCTCTCAAGGGTTCTATCCCCTGCCACTGGTACCCTGGAAGGCACTTCCTTTTTCCTGAGAGAGGTACCTTAACCTCATTCTAAACCAGTGGTTCCCAACCTTTTTTTGGCTGTGCCCCATCTAAGCACCTCTAAAATCCTGATGCCCCCCCATGACATATAATTCTTATTATTTAAAAAGTGAAGGAAGTATAAATGTAATTCTTATTATTCACGTGGAGGAAGCCTAAAAGGCCATTATCTTGGTCTAAACAAGCTTTCAAAGAACATGGCATCCATGAAAGAGAAAAATAAAAGAACGAAAGGACAATTGAAGTACTGAGGAAGAAATAACTAAGAAATTGTTAAAAAACAATAATATTTAGTGATATGAAAAAATAGCAAATAAAGTTTCAAAACATATAATAGAGAACTAAAATGCATAAATATGTAACAATACATATTTATATACTGTATATGAGGTCTCTAGAACCATAAGAAATGCAAAAAACTAATTGTTAATAATTCATTCTTGCATTGCCCCCCTTAAAAATCAAATTTTCCACCTGTTGGGAACCACTATTTTAAACTATCCTTATCATTTTCTATTCTAAGATCCATAGATTCATGTTATATATTTTCCAATACCCTGGATGCTGTTTTAGTTAGCATTTCATTAACAGACTTTCCACACTCTAAAAATTCGCATGAATCACAAGGGCCAGAATGGCACAGTGGAGAGAGTACTAGGCTACGATGCAGGAGGAGATCCTGGTTGAATTTTACTGCACAGCCGTCACTGGTCCTCAGTATTCTGTAGGCCCACCTCTGGGTGCTGGGTAACCAAGGACAGGTAATATCGAGCCTGAGCCTTCACAGACCTTGAAGGTCTGTGTTCCAGCTCTGGCTCTGGATAATGTGACTGGGGTCATGTGGAGAATGATGGCATTGGAGTAGGCGAGTCTAACTCCCATTCCAGCTGTAGATTTTATGAGTCTACTAGAGGCCTGGTGCATGAAATGCATACACTCGGAGGTGTGGCGGGGGCTCCCTCAGCCTGGCCTGCATCCTCTTGCAGTCTGGGAGCCCTCAGGGGATGTCTGACTTGACGGCTTAGGCTCACACCACCTCCCGCCACCTCCACTGCACTCACCAGCCGTGAGCCTGGCTTCTGGCTGAGTGGTGCTCCCCCTGTGGGAGCGCACTGCCCACCAGGGGGCAGCTCCTGCATTGAGCGTCTGCCCCCTGGTGGTCAGTACGCATCATAGCGACTGGTCGTTGTGCTGTTTGGGCACTTTGCTTATTATTAGCCTGTTACACTATAGGATGCCCAGTAGACTTGCCTCTGAGAATTAATACTTCAAAGTGACATTTTCATATCAGAACAACCCTTCTTATCTGACATCCTTGAACTCTTGTCTTTGTCTCTTATGTTATTTCCATCTCAGTTAATGATGATTATGGCTGGAAACAGCCTTTGATGAGCACCTCTGCTCTTCAATAAGAGATGTTTGCCAGAATTAGAGGTTGTCTCTGTTACCCTTGGTTTCTCCTCTCTGAGTCATGTATCTCCCTAGATTTTTCCTCCTATCTTCACCAGCCCCTTGACTTTCATGTGCCATTAAAAATTCTGACAAGATCATTTTCAGTTTCTTAACTGCAGAAACCAGATATTTCCATTTTCATGTGAATAGCATGCAGCATAGGGCTACACAGTGAGAAATAGAGGAATGATTCAGTATTGTTTGACTAACCCCTGGGTAGGTAAACACTGTCACTGTGTACATTTAGTCATGTTACCATCCCCCAGTGCATCCAGGAAGGGAGGTCTGTCTAAAACCATGGTTTGATACTTCTTATAATACTGAGAAATGTCTAAACACTATTCTATTGGGACACTTAACCAAATGCAATAAGACTAAAGACCCTCAGGTAATCCATTTAAGGGATGTTCAAAAAAGGACAATCCACATGAGAATAGCCATGAGGACTGCAGCAATGACTTCTCAGGCATGGGAGGCCTGCTGCGTGTGAGATTTACTTTGATGACAAATTTCAGCACAGTGTCAGGCCTCTTAATGGGCAACAGTGATTCTTCTTCAGTAGGAGAGGTTATTTAGTCTGGCATTTGTTTTTGCTTTATTTTATAATTCTCAAGTTAGAACGGATAAGTCTCTATACATCTGTAATACAATGCTCTCGCACAATGCTTGTAAAACTAATGTGCATGCAAATCACCTGGGGACATATTAAAATGCAGAATATTTTTAAGTCCTTCTGGGGTGGTTATCCAACATGTCACATTTCTAACAAGTTATAGATGGTGTGTTCTCGTTCTCTCTCTCTCTCTCTCTCTCTCTCTCTCTATATATCTATATATATATATGTATATATATATATGTGTGTGCGTGTGTGTATATATACACATACATACATATACACACATATATGCACACACACAGTGTGTGTGTGTGTGTGTGTGTGTGTGTGTGTGTATGTGTATATGTGTATATATATATATATATGTGTGTGTGTGTGTGTGTATATGTATGTGTGTGTGTGTGTGTGTATATATATATATATATATATATATATATATATATATATATGGCCAGGCCATGAACACCCTTGGAGTAACAAAGTTTTAGAATGTTAAAACTGGAAAGTATATTCAAGGTTATTTAGCCCAAGTGTGTATGTCACAAATAATGCAAGTGAGACCTGGAGACTCTAGGGCTATCATGGACAGAGTGTAGTGACCAGATGTCCATGCTGAGGACAGTCCTCCCCCTTCCCTATTCCCCATTCCAACCTTGCTGCACAGTCTTTGGGAAATCACATACTGTTGCTGAGCCTTGGGTTTCTCTTTTTAGAAACATGTGGCCTGTGGTCCCTGTGCATTCTGTCTTAGTCAGGTGTCATTTCCTTCAAGCCTCTGTCATTTGGATTTGGATGCTGATGGTCACCACCACTCATATTTCTGTTGCCTTCTGCCTCTAGGGGATGAATCTGGGGAATGCAGGGAGTGGGCTGAATAGGCAGAAGAAGGCTGGGGACTGGTGATGGGGTATTGGCAGGATAAGGAGGTATCATCTTCATTTGGTGAGCGCACCTCTTTGAAATGGGCTCTGACCTTGCTCACAAATGAATCCTGTCATCCATCATGCTGGCTCAAGGCCACTACTGATGTGATGAGAGGTACAGAGCTTAATGTGAGCTGGCGTTCCTCGCTGCTGAGACACAGGCATCAAAACGAAAGCAGCGTCCTATGGCAGACAGCACGCCTATCTGCCCCTCTGCGTGTGGCAAAGGTTCTCAGAATCATAGGGATGCCACTTATATAAATACTGCATTGAAGGGTGACGGGGCCTAGGGAAGGAAGGATGAGGAGACCTACACCATTGTGCACTTGACCCTCTTCATCATTCATCTGCTGTAATATCTTCTCTGGCATCTTGTTGCTTTGTAGGTCATTCTTACAAGTAACTACTATGATTAGCTTTAGACATCCCTCTGGGAATTCCTAAGGCATTTCTCACAACTCATTCAAAAATAATGATTATACCTGTTCTCATAGAATGGTTCTTATTGCTCAAGTTTTACCCCCCTCCTGTATACATTCTTACCACTTCCTCTTTGAATACTGTAGTAGCATCCAGTGAAGCCATTTTTAAAACTTGAGGAGAAAAACATCAATATTTTAAGCAATAAAAATCCATTGTTTCTCACAGATTTTTTCTTTGAAGATTTTTGCAAGCATCAGACAATAAATCTCCTTCGTATTCTTTTAAAGCATGAAGGATGGTTGTTCTCTTCCATTTTGAATAACAGACTGAAACATAGCCATTGAACATTGGCCTAAAGTCACTCTTGTGGTCGGTGGGGAGTGGTCCCACATCAAGAACAAAACCAGGTTATCTGGTTGAAAGTCAGACCTTGTGTAATTCTCAACTCCAGTGAGGTTGCTCCCTGTAGTATATTAGGCAGGACTCCAGGGGTGGGAGCCCAGTGTCTTTCTAACAAGATCAGGACTGTAAGAGCTGATTAGACCTGCACGATGGAGCAGGAGTGGATAATGAGTGGCAAGGAGGTCAACTAGGTGCTCCCGTTTCTCTGGACCCCGTTTCAGAAGCAGGAAGGCACTCAGTGAAATGAAAATGTAACCCAGTTAGTGTTGATGAAATGACATTCTTACGTTTGCAATCCATTAGTAATCTGTGCATTCCAGTGCTCCTTGGAAGCACCGAGGCCAGCTACATACATGGAATGATGAATTTAGTAGGTGTTAGAGCAATAGATTGGAATTGTAGGTCCAGAGATTGGTGCCCTCAATTCTGCTGTTATCTGTAATTAATAAGTGATTTCAACCCACAATCTCTGCGAGACTGCTATGGACACAGCACAGTCCTAGGCACATATGGTTTTGTCCCTCTAGCATCTGATACACAGTAGGTACTCAGAATAAGTTCTTGACTAAATCAATGTGTGAATGAATTAATGTATAAACTAAGGCCAATGAGACCTGTTCCTTACGTTTATATAGCTTTCAGAAGTTTGTCGTCCATAGCAAGTTAGTCCCATTCTTGTGTCTCATTTTCTCCACCTTAAAAAAACTTAGACCTTTACAGGGCTAACCTGTGAAATCATACTTTCTCACCCTTTAGATAAGTAGAAATGTTTTGCTACAAATTATTGTTAATGTTTATGTCCTCACATTAGCTGGACTGTAGATAGAGTAGTGAGTTTCATCCTTGTTCTGGTGACATTCAGTGTGCCAGTATATTAATCATGGACTATAGCCCTCATTCCTTCCCCATCCTTATGCTTTGACCATCTATATCCTTGCTTTACCCATCACCTATTAGAAGAGAAGCAATGACGAGGTATTTGGGATTATAGGACATTTATGCTTACAAGGCACATGGATTTTGTGCCATGTATTTTGGTAGATAGAAGGCAGTTTGTTTCAGTCTCAAAAAAAAAAAAAAAATCAAAACCAACCCCTAATGTTTAGAGGTAACAATGTTATGGAAAGAGAAGATCTTGGACTTTGTACCAAGACACCCTGTTTGAGCTCCATCTATGGGTCATTGCTAACCAGTTATTTAACTTCTCTGAGTCTAGGCTTTCTTTTCACCCTGGGGAAGTTTAGAAACAGTGAATTGACTAGCACATAATTGTTGATTATAGCTCCTTTTATTCTAGTGATTACTTAGGTCATTGCTTAGTGGTATCGTTGCAGATACCTCATTTGGAAACTAAGGTGATATGTGTGCTAAAAACAAGATCCAACAGGATGGGTCCATATGTGCATGACTCTAGGATATTAGGGCCACCCTAAAAGCTATCTTTAAAAGTATATTGTGTGATCAATTGTGCTTTAGGAACTAACCTGAAAGGATGTTTTTCTTGGAGGCTCTGACCCAAGCTAGGTAATTGAGAGGGAGAACACCGATATTGGGGCATCTCCCTTATCTTTATACCCACTTCTCACTCTGGTATGACTATTCATTAACACCTGTAATCCTCCTTGGGATCTGCAAAGCAAAGTATGTGATTCCAGGTCTTCCATGAACAGTTCTGTTGGTGTCATAGCAGTTCACACCTGTTAAGCACAAGCAGTTTGCTCATTGAATGCTAGAACATATACCAAGACATTTTACATAGAATTACATTAGCTTTGTTTTCCACTGGGCTTTTGGTGTCTGGGATCCCAGCTGTCCCCACTACTGTTTTGGATGTTCTGTTAAAAGTATGACCTTGGGAGTGGAGGGAGGTAGAAGAAGGGAAAAGGGATAAACAGTGATGGAAGGAGAATTGACTTGGTGATAAACACACAATATAACATACAAATGATGTGTTGTAGAATTGCATTCCTGAAACCTGTATAATTTTATTAACCAATGTCACCCCAGTCAATTTAAAATAAAGTATGATCTTAATGAAGAACTGAACTCCTACTATTGTGCCTGAACTATCCTGATGAGTGGACTTAGATGCTGGGGTCAGCAGGGTCATGTGGGTGTTCAGCCCCAGAGTCACAAGGCCATCCCAGCAAAGCCACTGCATGGGGAAGGGAGACTGTCACCTTTCCTCTGTGGTGACTTCATTTGCTCTCTATCTCTAGTTGGTAAGTATTAGTGCAAATGGAAGCTAGCGATTGGTAGACTGGAAGGCAGACCTGAGTTGTAGCCAAGGTAAGAATCCCCTTTCCAATTCAAGGGAAAGGGGTTAGTCACTTTGTATTTATCTTTCTGTGTTCACCTGTCTTAAGAAATGCAATACTTTTCCAATGTCCTTCAATTGCAAAGGTAATATCTGTTTCCTGTCTTTGTGTCAGAAAAAAAACAGGAAAGCATAGAGAGAAGAAAATCACTGTTAACCTCACCAACCAGAGGGTTGATAAGAAGATGTGGTTCCTTCTTCTTAAGTATAGTTTTTACATACTTAAAATACTATTACATGTCTAATTTAAAATCTTGGGTTTTCACTTAAAATGTTAGTATAAACAAATTCCCCTATTACTGAAAGCTAAGAAACATTGATTTTATAAAGTCTGAGAAGGCAGTGGATGGGTATAGATGGTTTACTATTAAATTCTCAGTGCCAGCCAATATTTGTCAAATAAAATAAACAGTGATATTCTTAACATATGGATATTCAATATTCTACTGAATAATATTGACATTTCCAATTTTTTGTTTTCCTAATGCTGTGGCACTCATCCTTGGTATAGCAAACTTCTCTTGTATTTCTGATTCTTTTCTTTGGATACATTCCCTGACTTGTAATTATACAATTGGTCAAAAGGATAGGCGCATTTTTAAAGTTCTTGGAACATATTACCAAATTGCTCTCCCAAAAGGATGTGTTAATTTATATTTCCCCAAGAAGTATGTGAGAGGCACATTTGTCTAGACCACGGGCAAATAAACTTTCACAGACCAAGGACCACTGGACAGCTCTGTCCATCTGGGAGGACGGACCAGAGCAACTTTCAGTGAACCGGGGGAAGGTATTTGAAAGTAGGATCTGAAGAGGGAAATGTGTCATATACTTTAATTTCAAAAAGCTAATAAGTAGAAATGGGGGCTCAGAGCAGAGAAAAAACAATGTTTTAGGAAAACTAAAGTATAAGTGATCTCCTGCTCCAGGAACCTAAGGACCAACCCCCGCCAGCCTCGGCGAGGGACTGTATGCTAGGAGCTAATAGTAACCTTGTCTGCCTTTCCTGCTCTGTGTCAAACACTTTAACGTGTGTGAACCAGGCTCACACCGACCTCTCTCGGTGACACTAATCCCTGATTTAATTACTGTTGACAGTGTTCGAAGGGCCTTAACGAGCTATGCTCCCTAATGAACTGCATCTTGGGGTTTTAGAGCATTACCTGAAAGGTGTGGCCCTCACCCAGGCTAACTGGTGGGTGCAGAAAACCATCTTCCAGCTCAGGGACCTTAATGCAAGTGACAGGGCAGCATTGGTGACCTGCAGTGTGATGCTTCTAAGTGGGAGGTGACACATGAGGTTTTCCTGGCTGTAAATCATCAGATAGGAAGAACTATAGGGACCATTTTAAGAGCACTAGCTACCTTCCCTGCTATACAGTCATCTTTCTGGGGGCAGGGACCATTTTGTTTTTTGGATCTTTATTAAAGTTTCCTTCCTGCCATACCACAGGGCTGAGGTAGGAGGGTGCAACACTATTTGGATCAGTGGCTGATCCAAACTGCTTGGTTAGGTTGCTAGTTCCTAACTTTGTACCCAGGGTGACATAGACCACCCTGTTCTGCCCTGGCAAAACTTACTCCCTGGTCTTCTCTGTTAACTGAGGCACGATTGCTGCTTTGAAAGAGAAACGTCAACAAGAAGACACAATAGAAAAAGAAAGAGTCAAATAAATTTGAGAAAGTAGATGAGTTTACAAAATAAGGCTTAGCCAGGAATGAGTTTGTTTATTCACAAGCCCTATGATCTTGGAACAAGTTAACCTTCCTCAGTTTCCTCATCTCTGAGGAAGAGAACATTACCCACATTGCAGGATTTTGTGAGCATAAAAGGCAGATGCACAAAGAAGAGAATGGAGCTTGGCTTTGAGACCCTCCTTAGGTCTCAAGAAATGGCAGGTGCTTTGTTGTTATTATTTTCCTGATCTCTTCTTTATTCAGCTCTTTCCTTAGAAAGAGCATACTATTTAAAGACATTCCAACTCCCAGTCTTAGGAAGATTGGGGCTGACAGCTTCTACTGTAACTGAATAGATCCTGTCTAGCAACCTGCTTTCTTCTTTTAAAAAAAAATTTGATGAGAGACTTCGATTTGTTGTTATACTTATACATTCATTGGTTTATTCTTGTGTGTGCCCTGACTGGGGATCGAACCCACAACCTTGGCATATCTGGATGATGCTCTAACCAACAGAGCTACTCGGCCAGGCGCAAACCTGCTTTCTTTCTTTTTTTTATTGTTTAAAATATTACATGTATATCTCCTTTTTTTCCCCCCCAGTGACCTTCCCCCAGCCTCCCCTACCCCCTGTCACATGCCCTCATCCCAAACCCCCAGTGTCTGGTGTCCATTGGTGTGCTTATATGCATGCATACAAGTCCTTTGGTTGATCTATTTCCCTCCCTCCCCAACACTCCCCAGCCTTCTCGCTGTAATTTGACAGTCTGTTTGGTGCTTTACTGCCTCTGTATCTTATCTTTTTATTCGTCAGGTTATAATGTTCTTTATTTTCCATAAATGAGTGAGATCATGTGGTATTTTTCTTTCATTGCCTGGCTTATTTCACTTAACATAATGCTCTCCAGGTCCATCCATGCTGCTGCAAATGGTAAGAATTCCTTCTTTTTTATAGCAGCGTAGTATTCTATTGTGTAGATGTACCATAGTTTTCTAATCCACTCATCTGCTGATGGGCATTTAGGCTGTTTCCAAATCTTAGCTATGGTGAATTGTGCTGCTATGAACATAGGGGTGCATATATCCTTTCTTTTTTTAAAAAATAATATTTTATTGATTTTTTACAGAGAGGAAGGAAGAGGGACAGTGAGTCAGAAACATCGATGAGAGAGAAACATCAATCAGCTGCCTCCTGCACACCCCCCACTGGGATGTGCCCGCAACCAAGGCACATGCCCCCGACCAGAATCGAACCCCGGACCCTTCAGTCCGCAGGCCAACGCCCCATCCACCGAGCCAAACTGGTCAGGGCCATATATCCTTTCTGATTGGTGTTTGTAGTTTCTTGGGATATAATCCTAGAAGTTGGATTACTGGGTCAAATGGGAGCTCCATTTTTAGTTTTTTGAGGAAACTCCATACTGTTCTCCACAGTGGCTGCACCAGTCTGCATTCCCACCAGCAGTGCACGAGGGTTCTTTTTTCTCCTCATCCTTGCCAGCACTTGTCGTTTGTTGATTTGTTGATGGTTGCCATTCTGACAGGTGTGAGATGGTACTGCATTGTCGTTTTGATTTGCATCTCTCGGATAATTAGTGACTTTGAGCATGTTTTAATATGTCTCTTGGCCTTCCTTCTGTCATCTTTCGAAAAGTGTCTATTTAGGTCTGTTGCCCACTTTTTTTATTGGATCATTTATCTTCCTTTTATTGAGTTGTATAAGTTCCCTGTAGATGTTGGAGATTAAACCTTTATCAGTGATAACATTTGCAAATATGTTCTCCCATATAGTGGGCTTTCTTGTTGTTTTGTTGATGGTTTCTTTTGCTGTGCAAAAGCTTTTTATTTGGATGTAGTCCCATTTGTTTATTTTCTCTCTAGCTTCTATTGCCCTAGGAGCGGTATCGGTGAAGAAATTGCTTTGGCATATGTCTGAGATTTCTCTGCCTGTGGATTCCTCTAGTATTTTTATGGTTTCCCGTCTTATGTTTAAGTCCTGTATCCATTTTGAGTTAATCTTTGTGTATGGTGTAAGTTGGTGGTCTAGTTTCATTTTTTTTGCATGTATCTGTCCAATTTTCCCAACAGCAAAAGAAACCATTTATTGAAGAGACTGTCTTGACTCCATTGTATGTTCATGCCTCCTTTGCCAAATATTAATTGAGCATAGTGGTTTGGGTCGATATCTGGATTCTCTATTCTATTTCATTGGTCTATATGTCTGTTCTTGTGCCAGTACCAGGCAGTTTTGAGAACAGTGGCTTTGTAGTACAGCTTGAAATCTGGTATTGAGATCCCACCTACTTTGTTCTTCTTTCTCAGGATTACTGTGGCTATTCGGGGTCTTTTTTTTATTCCAGATGAATTTTTGGAGAGTTCTTTCTAGGTATGTGAAATATGCCATTGGTATTTTAATGGGGAGTGCATTGAATCTATAGATTGCTTTGAGTAGTATGGACATTTTAATGATGTTGAGTCTACCAATCCATGAATATGGTATGTTCTTCCATCTGTTTATGTCTTCCTCTATCTCTTTTTTCAGTGTCCTGTAGTTTTCCAAGTATAGGTCTTTTACCTCCTTAGTTAAGTTTATTCCTAGGTATCTTAATTTTTTTAAAATATATTTTATTGATTTTTTACAGAGAGGAAGAGAGAGGGATAGAGAGTTAGAAACATCGATGAGAGAGAAACATCGATTAGCTGCCTCTTGCACACCCCCTACAGGGGATGCGCCCGCAACCAAGGCACATGCCCTTGATCGGAATCGAACCTGGGACCCTTGAGTCCGCAGGCCGACGCTCTATCCACTGAGCCAAACCGGTTTCGGCGTTATCTTAATTTTTTTGGTGCATTGGTAAATGGGATTGCTTTTTTAGTCTCTCTTTCTGTAAGTTCACTATTGGTGTATAGAAATGCCATAGATTTCTTGGCGTTAATTTTGTATCCTGCTACATTACCTAAGGCCAGTGGCTGATCCAAACTTTGCTTGGTTGGGTTGCTAGTTCTATCTATCTCTCCGGTTTTTCTTTGATCCATTCTATGACATTAAAGAACTCTCTCTTTCCCTCAAGTGCCCCTATAGGGGGTTAATTGTTTAGATTCTTGTCTAATGCCCAAAGAGTATAAACACACTGTTAAAATCTCAGAAGAAAGAGAAAAGTCATTTTATCACAGATGTTTCTTCCAGATTTTAATATCGGCATTGCTAATTGGATCTCAGGTTTGGTGCCTACACGCACAGATACACACCGACTTTGGAAATAGCTGTGGTACTCTGAGTTCCTTGAACTAAGGGAAAGAATATTTGAAAAACTTTTTCAAAAATACCTTGTTTGACTTTTGAAAGCAGTATGTGGAGAAATTGAGGATAAAAATTTTAACTCTCTAATAAAGTTTGACTTTTAGAATTTTGATTCAATTAAGCAAATCTTAATTGTAGTTGGCAGCTTTTGAATTCACCATAGAAAAGTCCTGGGCATAGAATCCCTTTGTATAAATTATAGGTGAGTCTAGCCTACAGAGATAGGAAACACTCTCCAGAAAGGCTTATGAAAAGAGGAAAATGGATACCCTTTTGTGTTCTTTTTTTTATACAGTACTTCAAAATTATGACTCCTCTTCAGAAATATACTATTTGCTCAAATTCATTTAATGATAAGAAATTATGTGAATAACCTCAAATTCCTATATAGTGTTTTAATTACGAAATGATAAAGGCCCCCAAACCATTTTGTTGTTCAGTTGAAACTTATATTTGCATTATTATTATTATTACTATTTTTCTCAGACCTTGCTGATTGCTCCACCTGGGCGTTGCAAGTTAGTATTTGTAAAGAAATTGCATCTCTCTGGAATAAAGGTCATTTTCTCTTGGTGCATAAGTTGACAATGAAAAATGACATCTACAGCAAGCATTTATGTTTTGAATCATAGGCATACAGGATGTGGTTGACCTGACAAAATGTTTAAATAAATCATCAAAATGGGATGCCATCCATCCAACAGTTTGGAAAGAACTTGAGTGAAATTGTAAAACTGGGGCCAAAGGTGTCAGATAGCACTGTATGAGCTACCTGATTCAGTAGGTTGCCTGCTAACTGTCAGAGACACCCAACAGTACTCAGAAGGGCCCTCTAGGCCCTCAGATCACCCTTCCATTGCAAGAAAGAGGTGAAGCATTTAGAAAGAGAGGATTGTTGAATAGATACAAAGCCACAGTGTAGTACAGTGTAGTGCTTGGGCTCTTGGGCTTCAGACCAGACACAGTGGTTCAGAGAATTGAAGCTGTTTGATTACTGAGAAGGTGCTGGGTGTGGGAAGAATGGCAGAAAATATTGAGACGTGGGTCAGGAACTGGCTTAGATGTCAAGGAAGATGATAAATGGGTACTTCTCGGAATAAAAAGCATTAATCGTGGGGTCTTCTAAAAACCACTACTTCAAAATGTTTAATTTAACATTTTAATATTTTTATAGAAGAGAGAGACCATAATGAAATTTCTTTAGTGTGCAATCGACATTAAAGTCTCTCGCATATAGGAATGTCAAACCAGTGGAAATAAATTTCAGAAGTATTGGAGATTAGATGAGGGAGTTGAAAGGCAACTTCTATAAAAGATTAAAGCTTTATTCTTTGCCACCCAGATGAGTAGGACCTGACTAGAACCTGCACAAAGTGTCTGATGGTTCCAGTGATTGTCCACTCATATTTGTACCTTTGATGCTTGTTGCTTGTGCTATTTATTTGTCATGGAATGTATGTTAGCTTTAAAATATTACTTACTTTTTTCCATATATTTTGAGTCTCTGATCACATTACCTATTTCTTTTGGTATCACTAGAACCTGCTACACAGAACCCAGTCTCTAGATCCTTAACAGACTGTTCGTGAGACTCTTGATGAATACTTAGCCCAGACTCCCTAGAAAACAGGACCTAGGGACTAAGTTCTGTTGCTTTATTTGCAAGGCAGGGACCAAACTAGTCAGGAGAAGGGGAATAGTAAGAAAAGATATGCCATGATGTGGCATTATCCTGATGGCTACTGCTTCAGGACACTAGCAAGGAGACACAGCAGGTCACCTGGGAATCTTTGGACCGGGCTGTACCACACCTTGGAGCCATTAATGGATGGCAGAGAGGGGAGAGTGTGTATCTCTCTGGCTTTTTACCTTGTGTTATTTCCCATTGGTCAGTGTCTGAACCAGAGGAGTTCCCAGTGCTTCTGGATTACAGCACCTGGCCCCTGTAGTGGCCATTTAGCAAGCCGGATCTCAAACACTAACATGTAGTGCTATGTTAAACCAGAAATTTCAGGGGATGTAAAGACTCAGAGGGTGTAGCTAGTTAGCCTGGTAGTATGTCCCTGGCTAAGGGGGAAGGTCTGTTGCTGCCAGGCACTAACTGGTTAGCTTAGGCCAGTGGTCGGCAAACTCATTAGTCAACAGAGCCAAATATCAACAGTACAACGATTGAAATTTCTTTTGAGAGCCAAATTTTTTAAACTTAAACTTCTTCTAACGCCACTTCTTCAAAATAGACTCTCCAGGCCGTGGTATTTTGTGGAAGAGCCACACTCAAGGGGCCAAAGAGCCGCATGTGGCTCGCGAGCCGCAGTTTGCCGACCACAGGCTTAGGCCAACTCAGTCACAAAGATAGCTGAGATGGAGCAAGCAGGGCCTTGGAGGCAGGTGAGGGCAAGGGAATCAGATGAAGCCCATAAGATGTATCTGAGAGCATGATAATGATGATGAAGAAGAAGAAGAAGAAAAAGAAACACTGCCTGCTAGAAGTGGAGCCAGGAAAACATGGGAAAAGGCCAAGAAGAATCAACAAGCAAGAGAGGAAACTTTTAATATAAAATTAAGTTCAATACTCTTTATTTAGAGAGGTGAAAGTCAAGAGAAGTTCTAATTTATGAATACAGATTTGTTCACAACATCTTGGAATATTAGAAATAAGGGGCATCCTTTGAAGCTTGAAGGAGAAGCTTAATTTGGGAGAAATGAAAGGAGGTATTATTATTAATATAGTTGGTAGTAAACACATAGAATGCATCACCCTCAGAGGTGATAGTGTCAGAAAGAACAAATTGGTTGAAGAATAATTTAGGTAAGCTTATATTTTATGGAGCCATAATCGGCTACTAGGAGGAAATTAAGGGTGTTTAGGGTACTAGCCCTAACCTTTTAAGATTGAGCTCACAAAAGAAGTAATGTCCTTTCTTTAATATACTTCGTGTCATTGTCAGTGACTGAATTCTTGTCTGAATGGATCATTGGTCTGAGCCTGTATGGAGTATTTTTCATACCTATTTTTTATCATTAATATCCTTGGTAATTTCAGGGACTTTTTCCCTTGCGGAAAGTGTGGGAAGATGTAGATGATGCATCAGAATTGTTTTCTCCAACTCTAGGAGGGGTGATGTTCACCTTAAAGATTACTCTGCCTTTGTCAATGCTCCATCTGTTAGCATTTAATTCTGTTTTGCACCCAGCAGGGAATTAAATCGACACTCAATCCATTTGATTTTTGTATAGTCATTTGAAACTCAGATATCTCAAATACATTAGTTTCATCATACTCATTCTGAACTCATTTTTTGCCTAAATTAATCTCTGTACTTGGATTTTCTTCTCTCTGTTTATCCAAATCCTTGCACCAAAAGGCTTAGGCTAATTCCCATCCTACCTAATAAAATAGTAATATGCAAATTGACTGCACCTTCGCTACGCCCAAGCCACGCCCAGCAGCCAAAGCCATGCCCAGCAGCCAATCAGGGCGAGTATGCAAATTACCCAACAAAGATGGCGGTTAATTTGCATACATGGATGGAGGGAGGAGTGAAGACTAAAGACAACTTAGAAGGAAGAGGGAGGAAAAACAGAAAGCAAGGTGGCTGCCAGAGGGAAAGCCCGGGCGGGGCGGAGCGGGGCGGGCAGCAGCGGAGCGCCGGTGCAGGCACAGCGGCCACAGAGGCGGCAGCAGCGGCAGCGGTAGTGCACGCGGCCGCAGCGGCCGCTTGCAGGATTCTTCCTGCAAATGGGCTACTAGTATCTCCAAAGAAGCTCTGACCACTTCATTCCTTGCGCTGCCCCTTCACTGATTTAAATCGTTTGACATTTATTGTCTTTATCATAAATACTCAGCTTCATGCTGTCTGGAATTGGTTGCTAATCACTTTGTTTGTATATAGATCATGTCACTCTAACTAGATTTTAAATCCTGTTAAGATGGGAAATGAGGTCTCCCTGTACTCTCGGTTTCCCCAGCTTACAGCACCAGTCCAGGCACTTGGATGATGCTGAGTCACAGGTTATCAGGTCAGAGGGGCATATGTGCTGCTATGCAGACAGACTCGGGGCAGCGGGCAGCTCTCTGTAGCCCCATGTGAAAATGCTTCCTCATTGCTTTTGGATAATGAAAGCCATCCTCAATTTGTGGTGAGAGTAGTAAAAGTGTTCCTCCCACTCCTTCCTCTTCTCAAAACATGCTAGTGAATCCTAAAGACCTTTCATTGATGAGAAGGGAATGTAATCTACCTGATTTTGAAAAAGAATTTGCCTTTCTTATATCTGTCCTATTGTTCCTCTGGGTAGTGGTTTCTCTGGTAGCTGTTAGCAAAGTGCTTTAGGCAATACACATTATTGAGTTCCTCCCAAGCTCAGATCTGAGATGATACCATAGAGTTTAGCCAAAGCAGCGGCAAGCTCACACTGGCACTCTCACCATATCTGTGATGGGTCTCAAGAGCCGCCTTCTTCTGTCTTCTCTCTCCTGGAAAGAAATTGGAGGGAGGGAATTCATTTGCAATAGGAGGCAGAGAAAAGACTTGGAGTGAGAATGACTTGAATGATTCAGCCTGGAACATGCTATCAACTTATTTCAGCCTCTGTTTCGTTGTCTCCCAGGTGAGGAGATGAAGTGAGATGAAAACATGGATGATGCATGGGCAGTGAGGGTAGTCAGAGCTTCCTTGGCTGGCTGAGCCTCTTGGCCAGGATTCTGGTTGCCTGTTTTGAGCTAATGTGTTCACCAGGCCTGGAAAGATGCTAGTTCCCTGTGCTGCTTAGAAAGAGGGCTGCAGTGTACACACTTGGAAGGAAGAGTCAAGCTCTCGGTTGGAAGCAGCTCCCAAAGCTCTGTGATAATCAGATGCATGGTTCAGAGGCTTCCTCCCAAATACCTCCATATTGGAGAGAACAAAATTAAGTGTCCTTAAATCAAACCTTTCATACACTGGGCCGGCCCCTCCTAGGCAAGATGGAAATATACTTACAAATCTAAGGCTGAATTCTTTTCCTTCTTTCCTCACTGAGGGACCACTAGATATGGTTTTCTGCCTGGGGTTAGCTCACAAGTCAATCCTAAGGCTTCCCCAAGGCTTGGCTGTGCCAAATGCCACATGGCTGGCCAAGAAGTAATCAGTTCACAATGCTAGTGGGTAAGATGCAGCTTGACATGCATAGCTCCTGACTGTTGAGAAAGTATGCTCTCCAGAACCCTGAACTCCTAACAAAGAAGTAGCCTGTGGGTTACCAGGAGCCTACTAGGTTGGGGTGAGGGTTAAGAAGGTGGGGAAGGAACATGAGGGTCTACCTTCTGTGATCTGTGATTGCCACCATTGGTACATTGGCTTAGGGTTGTATATTCTGTAGCACCTGGTGCCTACCACATCTGAGAAAAAAGTGGTACCTACCCCACTCCCTCCATGGGTCTCTGATGAGACGCAGCTGCCATAATATATTTACAAGACTCAGGAAACCACAAATGGTGTGGGCACTTATTGGGCATTAATTGTCATAGTGGCAGTGGAAGTCCAATAATGATTATCATTCACTGAAGTTTTACTCTTCATTTTAAGTGAATGATTGAAACTTTTTGTGCCAATTTGTGTTGACCTTCCATATTTCCCATTGACTGTTGGGATGAAGCCATCCCCTCTCTGCTGGGCTTCTCTTAGGATCACTGATAACACGCGTTCTACTTGGCATGCATTGCTCTTCTTTACTCCCTCGAGGAAACCTTCCAGAAGAATGCATTGCTTCACTCCTGACTGGTGACTGACTCTTTAGTCGAGTCCAGCTGCACGTGGCTGGTGTGTGGTTTTCAAATAAGTGACGCAAAGCCAGCTGCAGGGGGCATTGCCTGGAGTGTTGAAAGGTGCACTTGACCTTAAAGCTGGGGGCTGGTGCTCCAAGGCGTGCTCCAGCCATGAAAGTCCGCAGAGGGAAGAAGGGGGTAAGGATCCAGCAGAGGCTATGCAGTTTGGTGTGTTGATTCTAGCTCACTGTCTCAGGGATCCTCTCAGCCTTTTCCATATTTATTGTAAGCAGCTTAGAAGATCTTTTGGATCCTGAGCATTTCTGCCTCTAAGTGCTTTGAAATAATGAGGCTAATTCCCGTCCTCTCCTTTGCAGGAGTACAGTGAGTGAGTCTGATGAGTTAGGTAATGTCTGGACAGAATGCTGGCCACTGTGAAGTGAGGAGTGTAGGATTGAGCGGGGACATGAGTAGTCAAGTCACCAGGATGGGGAGTGTAGCCCTTGTCAGCAAGAGTCTGAGCTGAATGTGGGATGGGAAGTGCCTAGGGGTGAGATAGGGAAAAGAAATGGGAGGGTCCCCATTTTACTCTTTTAACAGTCCTCTCTGTAGCACCTTTGACCATGCAAGTTGCCTTGCAAGCAGCAATCAAGTACTTTTGTGTTGTAGTTGCTCAGCTACAGAAGCAGCAACTATAAACTACAGCAAATCAAACCACACCTTGTTTAAGGAAGTTTTAAATCACAAATCATCCAATTGCTCTGGCATGAAAATGTTCCACACTTGCAAGCCACTTGCATTTTCAGACCTCAGCACAATAATCTAAAGCACAAAAACCATGAGATGATAAGACTACATGCTGGTATTAGTTTTCCTGAGCTAAGTTCAGCAGAGAGAGAGGCTCTTGCTAAGGAGACCCTGGGCACAGGCTGACCCTGTGTGGGGGAGGTGTCTTCACCCATTGCAGCTGGCATGCATCCGGATGATGCCCTCTTTCTAATGGCTGGAATTCCTGCAGCTGAGAGGAAAGCTACAGCAAACACCAACCTAGAGAAACCAGCGACAGCCTGTGCAAGTGAGATAGGAACGGGAAATTCATTATAGCAGAAAGTGCTGCCTTTTTGTAGTGGAGGGCCCTTCTTGTGTCTGGGACTCATGAATATTGCATCAAAAGAATAAGCTTATTTAAGAAAAGGAAAAAGAACTCCCAGGAGTGGAGAGAATTAAACTCTGGGAACTAACCTTAGGAAGGTCTTTTCAATTGGATTGTGAAAGTTAGTTTCTGTTGGGGTTTTGGACTTGGATTTTTAACTTGTGTGAATCTGATCAAGAAACCCCTTTGGGGTACCTGAGGGGAGGAGGATGCCCTTTGTGGAACAAGGGCGGCAGGTGACTTCATAAATGCCAGTGTGGCCCAGGACACCTATCTGGCTTCTCAATGCCTGGTTTCTTTTCTGCTTTTAGGTAAAACTAGAGGCCCGGTGCATGAAATTTGCACATGGGGGGTGTGTGTGTCCCTCAGCCCAGCCTGCACCCTCTCCAATCTGGGCCCCTAGAGGTATGTCTGACTGCCCTCTCACAATCCAGGACTGCTGGCTCCCAACTGTTCGCCTGCCTGCCTACCTGCCTGCCTGCCTGCCTGCCTGCCTGCCTGATTACCCCTAACGGCTTCTGCCTGCCAGCCTGATCACCCCCTAATCACTCCCCTGCCAGCCTGATTGATGCCTAAGTGCTCCCCTGCTGGCCCAGTTGCCCCTAACTGCCCTCCCCTGCAGACCTGGTTGCCCCCAACTGCCCTCCCCTGCCAGCCTGGTCACCTCCAACTGCCCTACCCTGCTAGCCCAGTCTCCCCTAACTGCCCTCCCTTGCAGGACTGGTCCCTCCCAACTGCCCTCCCCTGCTGGCCCGATTGCCCCTAATTGCCCTCCCCTGCCGGCCATCTTGTGTCCACATGGGGGCAGCCATCTTGTGTGTTGGAGTGATGGTCAATTTGCATATTACCTCTTTATTATATAGGATTGCCCAATGTTTAAATCTCACCAGGGTAGTTGAGGATGTTCTAAGGGGCACATCATTGTTGCAGCTCAGCCTTTTAATACTTAAATTAGGGATCAAGCCAGCAAACAAATACTTTTTTAGGGGCTTCCCAGTACAAGATCAGAAGCAGGAGCTCCATGTGGGCCATTTTCTGCCTCTGGGGCCATGTGGCTGCTGCTTTTTTGTGGAGAGTGGAACAAATAAAGATCACAAAAGGTTATTGCTTATGGGAGCCACATAGAATGGGAAGGAGAAGCTATTTCCTGGATTATTGATCAAGATTTTGACCTGACTCTGGTGAACCATGCAACAAAGCACCCTGCTTCTGTATGGGGTAAACAGGTTCTTTCAACAGTTCCACATCCCATCCCCACCAGTCTGCATTGTGTTTTTAGGACTGAGGGGCACTTCCTGGTTGATTCATTGTCATCAATAAGAGGCAGGTTGCTTATGGACATACTTGAGGCAGTTCCCTGTGATACTGAGAATGAGGAGCGATAATAACAAAAGGCAGATGACAGGTAACGGCAGCAAAAAAGGCATTAAAATAGCCCAGAACCAAAGCCAAATTGTTTCCTGTGAGCAGGTCCATCCCAGGAGTGCATGGAATTCTAGGAGAACTGGGTCCCAGAACTCAGCTGGTTTCAGCTTTTGAGTTGCTCTAATTAGTGAAAGGTTTGGGAGAAAAGGAGAGAAGGGGAGAGAACCAAAATACCCTTTGCATTTCTGTAGCTTCTTTTAAGTTGAAAATGACTCTTTAGCCAGAGCCTCCATCCAGAACCTTGTTTCCATGGCAACCCACTTGCAGCCTGTAAAGCTAACAGCCCACTCTGGAACTAGTGTTGCCGAACCAGAAAATGGAACAGGAGAAGTTTTGTTTCCTGAGTTATTAGCATTAAATATATACACAAAGAAGTATGTAGGAATCTGTGTATTTAGTAGCAGATGCTGTTGTCTTTTTTCCTTGACCTTAAAAATGAATTCTGTGCACTTATGCAGCACATACTATGCACTGGGTAGGTTCTGGGGATGCAGAAGTGAATAGGATGTTGTCTTTAACACCCACCAGTGAAGCTGCCATCTCTGGTGGGGTTACCACACCATGAGATCTGTCAGCATTTGTGCACTGGTGTTTCACTGGCGCAGAGGGGGGTAGTTAACCTTGTTAGCAGTTGGGAAGGCTTCCCAGTGATGATAACATTCAGGAACATAAAAGAGTGAATATAAGTTTTTCAGGTGGAGGATGTGTGGAGAAGGGAATTCCTGTGGGAATAATATCTATGAAGTGGAAAATGAACCACATAATGATTTTTTTCCCTTTTTTTAATGTATTTTTTTTTATTTTTATTTTAGACGGAGAGAGAAACATCAATGATGAGAGATAATCATGATTGGCTGCCTCCTGCATGCCCCCCAATGGGGATCTAGCCCACAACCCAGGAATGTGCCCTGACCTCCTGGTTCATAGGTCGATGCTCAACCACTGAACTCAACCATGCAGGTCGGGCTGATTTTATTTCTTTAACTGTTCCTGAGGCCCTAGATTCTGCCCACTAGCTGCTGAAGAATGTTCTGGCTATAGCATTACCACTTTGGGATGATTTAACATCTGTGCACCAGCAGCATGTCCCAAGCCTTCATGGGGCTTCCACCTACGTACTTGCTTTAAGGGACAAGTGCATTTCTAACATTATGTACAGATGTAAAACTGGCAAGCCAATGCCATGGGCAGCTCAGAGAGTGGCCAGGGCTGATTTAAAAGACAGCTTATAATTAAGTATTTGATTTTTTTTGTTTTCTTTAGGGTTTATAATACTTTCTCCCTAAGACATCCCCAACATTAGTTTGACTCTCCATGCAATGACATTTTAAAAGAGCAGCACACCTGTTCTGAACTACCATAGTGGTTTTTACTTTAGCAGGATTCTTTATGCTCCTAGAGATACACTAATTTGCATAGTGACACCAAGAGTATAAAGATAAATTACTCTTTTTGAGCACTGGAGAGCGAAGCCCACCTCAGTAATGTTCTGCAGAGCCCCACCCCGCCAGGATCAGTGCCAGTCATTTTGCAAACACCCCATGCATAGTAATCAGTGATAATTGAATAATAGCACCCATCAACCTTAAGGAAGAAAACCAGAACCACCCCAACTGATTGCACTTTTCTACAAAGGCTGTTTTTATTACCAAGACTCACTAAATAATCAGATTGTCATTATCACACTCACTATTACTACTAATATACATTTAGTCTTTCCATTCATGCAACAGCAGTGTAGTGCGGATGTAAATATGGAAAAGAACAAGTCTTATTTTCAAGAATCTTACAAGTTACTGTGTTTGTGGAGATATATAAATAAATATGATAAGAACAGAATGAAGTAATAGCTATATATATGTATATATGTATGTATATATAAATATATCTCACTATACCTCACACATAACACATTTTATAAGTGTAAAATGATTGATAGGATAAATAAACATGCTATAAACACTCATAGAAGAAATTATTCATTTTGATGGACGTCCAGGGCTTTCAGGACAGAAAGGCTTTATAGAGGAAGCAACATTTATGTAGAATTCCAAAGAGTGAGTGCTATTTTGTAGGTATAGAGGAGAAGGGCCATAGGGCAGGGGAAACAGTATAGGCAGAGGCTGGGAGGTGGGATGTTGTGGGGTGTGCCTGGGGATGTGAATGGTCCAGTGAGAAAGGATACAGTGTGAGGCACCTGGAAGTCAGACACTTGGTTTTGGAGAATCCTGAGTGTCATCATACCTAGGAATTTTGATTTTATTTTTCTGGTGGAAAGGGTGGGAAATGAGTAGCCACGGATATTTGAAGAGGGAATTGATGCTGTTATGTTTATTGCTTATTGGTGGTGTTTCCCAGTAGTTCGTAAGCTCCACGAGGTGAGGCATTTTGTGCTGTGTTCACTCATCCATCCCAAGGACTTAACCAGTGCCTGGCATACAGTAGATCCTCAGGGGATAACTGTTGATGGGGATTCTACCAGGGCTTTAGGAATTTATTTCTGGGGATGATGTGAAAGTAAGGAAATGGTAAGGATTTCTGGCAGGAGATACAAGGTAGAAAGCTTTTTCAGAAGCCTGAGAGAAAACCTGTGAGCCTGAGGCTGAGAGTGACAGAGAAGGGAAAAGAACCTGGATGAGAGGGCTGAACACAGTGCTGGAGAACTTGGTCACTGCGGAAGTGTGGGGCCAAGGGTCTGATATGCTCCTTGTATGTTTAAAAATAAACAACTGTCTGGGACTGCCACTAACCAAGGCTCAGAACTCCAAGGGAGGAGCTGCCTTTCTGATTGGGGATGCGGAGCAGCTGAGAAGAGGGAGATATGGCTTTGCTTTGGAAAGGCCGAATGGAGGTGCCCTTGGGAAATTCATGTGAACATTCAGTTAAAGGGATAGTTGGGGAATGGAGCTCCATATGGGACAGGAGGACTGCAGTGAAGGGCGGGGGAATCTTTAGGTCACAGTTAATAAGTGAAGTGCAAGAAGTCAGGGCCCTGGATCTCCTAGGGAGGGAATGGGGGGCAGAGTTGATGAGGACAGAAGGCAAATCCTGAGGAAAGCTTGAATTTAATGGGTAGGGCATTCGGAAACCTGAGACTTGGGAGGGAAGTCAGAAATAAAATTAGGAGAGCAAAGGATCAAAGAATTCGGAAGACTTTTCTTTTTTTAAATTTTTTTAACTTTTTTAATTTTAATTTTTTAAATTTCTTTATTGATTAAGGTGTTACATATGTGTCCTTATTCCCCCATTAACCCCCCCTCCCCCGCATCAGAAGACTGTTTTCTGATTGAGGATGTGACCAAAGAGCTCAGTTTGGAAATAAACCAAGTAGGGTGAAGGCAGGTACGCACCCACTGGATTCGATGGTCAAGAGGTACAATAATTCCAGTATAATGGTGGAATTGAAAAGCATGACAGGAAGTTAAAAATGTTGGATGAGAAAATGCAGCACAAATGTGTTTGGCAATGAAGGAAACAAAGGGGGGGATTGAATTTCAGGAGAAATCAGGGCTGTTAAATACTTCTTATATTTTATGAAGGGAAGTATGTTAGTGTGCTAATGGGATGGGAGCTGTTATGTAAAGATGTTACAATAAACCTTTAGTTGTTTCTATCATATAGGAAAAGTATTTTGATTCTGAGTAAAGAAGCATTATAAGACACTTGCTTCCATCTACACAGAAAATAATACATCTGAGCATGATTTTAATGTGATAATGTCAAACAGTGCATAAAGATGATGTTTAATATTATTAGTAGAGATCATTTGGGCAGTCTCAGATTTTGTCTATGTATGAGGTCCAAGGGATGGTGACATCACCGTGTGTCTGTGCCTGTCTCGCGATGGCTGATAGTCTCAAGGATGAAAATCAGGTTAGATGGAGAAGAACTTGATAGTCCTGGATTTGGGTTTCATGAAGATGTTAGGAATATTAGATGTTGAGATGCTTTGGAGGGTTATTAGATCTTTTATCTTGTGCTCCAGAAGATTTCCAATGGAAGTTTTCCAACATGATGTCCTGTCCAATGTTGCTGTCTAGGATCTGCAGTGGCAGTAGTATTAGTGTAGATGGGAAAAGGATCTCATGGCATTTCATGTGATTGATCTTTGTTTTGGCCAGTTAGGGAGTAGAGTTGGCATAGAAACAAATGGGAAAACATTTTTCCTTTTTTTTTTTTTTTTTTCTTAACCAGATAACATAGGCATATCGAAGCAAATAATTTTTTGTCCCTTTTGTGAAAGTTGAAGATTTTATCATGCACTGTGTCTTCAGAGCGCTAGGGTTGAGTGAATGTGATAGAGACAGGAACTGGCTGAACTGCGAGTAGAAGGGATTCTCTTCAGTCCAGAATGTGAAGACCACTGAGTCTGGGTCAACACGGGTATCTGAGCCTATCAGTTGAATGGAAAACCACACTGGCAACACGAGGTGCTTTTTTTTTTTTAAATATATTTTATTGATTTTTACAGAGAGGAAGGGAAAGGGATAGAGTGTTAGAAACATCGATGAGAGAGAAACATCGATCAACTGCCTCCTGCATACCCCCCACTGGGGATGTGCCCAGCAACCAAGGTACATGCCCTTGACTGGAATCGAACCTGGGACCCTTGAGTCCGAAGGCCGAGGCTCTTTCCACTGAGCCAAACCGGTCAGGGCAGGTGCTTTGTTTTTTAAAAATTATTCAAAAACAGAATAGACAACTGCCCATCAATGCCAAGAGCAACATTAATGCAGGTGCATGAGAAAGAGAAGTGGGTAGAAAAGCTGATATTAGGGAGTAGTTGAATAAACAGTGGCACCTCTCTAAATTCATCACATGCAGTTGTTTAGCATATTCAAAATATGGAGGGAAATGTTCAAGGGAAAATTTAGGATACAAATCTCTATGTGGTATGATAGAAATTTTGTAGATTTAAATGTTGCCCATTTGCATAGAAAACGCACCTGTGGGACTATTATACCCCAGAAATCTGTGGTGATAGGATTATGAGTGATTATTATTTTCCTCTTTATATTTTTATATACTTGCTGAGATTTATATAATGAGGATATTTTATTTTTATAAGCATACAAATTGTTTAAACCTGAACTTGAATAACATAAAAGTGTTAATTGCACATGTGTTTCCTCCTGTGTTTCTTTTCATTTAATCTCTCCCTGATTAGGGCGTGAGTTTGAGGGGGTTAATTTTATAAGCCTGTGGGCTTGTGTTTACAACCAAATCCTGTATGAATCAGAACAGGCTTTGTTTAGACTGTAGACTAGAGCAGGTCAGATCTGACCTGTTTCCAGATATTTGCCTGTGAGTGAAGTGGGTGGGCACCAAGATTTGGGAGATGGTGTGCTACTCCTGGTCTGTAGGACATGGAAGTGACTGCCCTGACTCCTGCTCCTTCTGCTTTCCTTGCTCCCTCTCCCCTACTCTTTACTCTAGGTCCCCTGCTCCTCCCCCCTTTCTTATATTCTCCCTCTCCTTCCATTTTCCTCCCTCCCCCTCCTTTCTTCTTTGGCACTGCTTCTCTGAAGGTCAAGTACTCTGTTGGTATGGTTGACCCATGTACGCTGGAGGATGAAGAGCTGGCTACTGCTCATAGACATCATTGATAAAATGCACCAGGAACCAGAAGAAAGGCAAAATGAGCATTTTGACTGTGGCCACCCAAGGCAGACCATTTAAAAAACTGATTAAAAAACATGTCTGTTTGTGGGGATGGATATGTTGTGCACCTTTACTGTGGTGGTGGATATACGAACCTGCACACATGATAAAATTGCATAAAAATACATATGCACGTGAGTCTGAGTAACACAGGAATTATGAGTAAGATCATTGGGTTGTATCAGTATTAATAGTCTGGTTGTGATGATATTCTGTAGTTTTGCAAAATGTTGCCATTGGGGGAAAATGGCTAAAGAATACATGCCACCTCTCTGTGTTATTTCTTCCAACCACAAGTGAGTCTATAGTTACCTCAAAATAAATGGTTTAATTAAAAAATATAGTACACATGATCCATTTGTGTCACGTATGATTCATTGCCCATGTGGTTCAGGATTCTGCTCTAAGAGTAAAAACAGGATTTTGAACAAATATTTATTAAGAAATTATTAGGTGTTAGGCACTATGCCTACTAGGCACTTTATATGCGTCGCTCTCTTTTAATCCATTCATCAGCCTTATGATGGGTGTTAATATCCTCATGTGACATAGAAGGAAACTGAGGATTGAAAAGTTGAGTAACTTGCCCACACTCCCCCAGCTAGTAACTGCAAAGTAAAGGACCAACCTGGCATCTGATTCTGCACACTTTATCACTAAGTTCTACTCCCTCTATTCTGTCAGGTAACCATTTGCCTTGGATAGTATTTAACTCAGTTCTTGTCTCTTCCCAGCCATCATTTCACAGCATCTATCCTTTGGGGCTCATTCCCCTATGAGTCTATCTAAATACTACACTTATTTATATGACCACCATTATTATCTCTAGTTTATTACTCAGTTTTCCTATCAATCAAGTTTATGTCCTGCAGTGGAGAGAGGTATGCCTTTTTAAATTGAACTATTTCTCTTAGGTTTCTGTGGGAAAGTAAGCCCTCCCTTTCCACCCCCTAATTACTGATATTAGGTGGGGCTTATCCCTGTGATGAGTTGGGGCAGGGCATGTGATGGGATAAATCCTATAGCCGGAACTGGAAGAGTGGGGCAAGGCTGAGAGGGTCTGAAAACTGGTATTGGGACAGAGCCCAACTTCTGGAACCTGGGCAGTGGTTGAACTCATGGAGATGAGAGCAAAGAAGTGAGATTAAACCAAGTAGGTGCCCTGGAAGGGGGAAGACAGAACAAATAGAGACCAAAACAAGGCTAGCTCTGGAACTGGCACATCCAAAGGAAACCAGATGGTGGCAGAGGAAGATAAGGACGAGAACAACCCAAGGTCAAGAGGAGACATCATTGAGGAAGCTTCCTCCTGGAATTGTCATGTGTACTTCCCATGAGAAAAAACAACTCAGCAACTAGACAGCAACAGGTGTCACCATGGCCAGGCTGCCAGGTGCTGTGAGACTTAATCACTACAGCTTGGGTGTCCTAATATATCACTAGAGGCCTGGCACATGAAATTCATGTGCAGGTACGGTCCCTAGGCCTGTCCTGTGATCAGGGTCATCTTCCCCAGCTGCCTGTAGCTGCCACCCGCCCCCCCTCCGTCACTACCCCCCCAATCACCCGTTCCCCATTCGCCATTGGGTGATCGGTGCCTGATGGCCGGGGGAAGAGACCGAGAGGTTGGCTGTTCCTGTCCACTCACCGGCCCCGCCCCCACAGCAGGTGGCCATCAGGTGATTGGAGCCTGCCAGCTGGGGAAAGGGACCAAGAAGGGGTCAGTGCACCTCATAGTGACTGGTTCAGCGGTCATTCTGGTCATTCTGCCGTTAGGGTCAATTTGCATATTACCCTTTTATTATATAGGATTTTAGTTCAAGGGGGCTAGGGAGGATGGTCTCTCTCCTGCCACGGGGAATCTGGATACAACTGCAGGTGTTTATGGCCTGGTTTGGAGCAAGTGCATGGGTTAGGACTTAAGGGCTCCTATGGCGAACTGACTGCCCCTGAGCCTGGACTCTTTGAAACAAAGGGGCTCTTTCCAGGTGATCACTGGGAAGATGGAGCATGTGCTGGAGGCTGGAGTGCAGGGAGGGCCGCTGGCTCCATGAGGGTCGCCTCTGTCTGTACTCACATTCCTTTTCATGGAATGCTTTGTACAGGGTTGGGAATTGGTCGGCTAGTTCAGGTTAGCTCCACAAAGATCGCCTGACAAGAGAAAATGAAAAAGAACCTTTCACAGCCAGTCACAGGGGAGAGAGATCACACAGAAGGAGGAGCAGGAGATGATGTAGGAAAAACATTTCACAAGAATACTGGGTATGGCAACGGACCGATTTTGAAAAATGGAAAAGAGGCAAGGACTCTGGGTGCCCCAGCACTGCCTAAGTTGTGTGAAATGTGGGGATAAAACAGGATGCTGCTGTCATATTAGAATTGGGGGGGGGGTCTCCCCCTCATGCTTTTCTCCCCACCTTCTTCCCAGGCTACAGCTCAAACCCAAAGACCTTAGGCATGTGAGATGAAGGGACTAGAGATGCCTGTTTGGAATCAGTCATGTGGCAATATTGGTCAAGAGCCATCTGAAGCCATCCCCCCATTGGAGCTCATCACCAGCATCTGCCTTTGAGTCAGTGTCCCTGGTCTTGTTTGTGCTGGATGGCACCCACCTCTGCTGGGCATGGGCCGGGTCGAATGCAGAGTGTCCTCTGAGAGCTCCTCCCTGGTGAGCAGGGCCTCAGCCGGGTGGTAGGAGCAAGTGGTTCTAGAAACAGCTGCTGTGTGTGTCATCCACTGCCCCCTCTTCCTTAGATGTGAATGATTCCCTACACAAAAGCTACTGTCAGCTGCAAAAACATTGTAATAAGTGTTTTCTTTTCCTGCTGAAATAAAGCAATTACCGGAGACTATGCAAACACCTAAGTGACCTCAGTGGTAACCAGAGCAATTTGCTGTGAAGTTGGTTTCCACTGAAATAGCAAAACACTCCCTGCAACCCAGCTGGATTGCAGACTGGGAGGAGGTCACTTGCTCTTTGGATCATCTAAGGAGGCTGTGCAAACATAGGAAGGGAAGAGGGACAGGGGAACAGGAGTGAGATGCAGAGCAGAGGTGGAACATTCACGCCAAAGGGAGCAGAATAACTTTGCACTGAACACCTCCAAGTTGCCAACCCCTCCCCTGGCTGAGTGTTTTGACCCCTATAGATGGGGGCCTGTTGGATGGGACCATGATCATTTGAGAGCTGTTGCAGCCTTCAGGATCATAGGAGACATCCCCAGATTCTGCCTTTCAAAGGGGACTGCTCACTGCTGGTGGTGAACCTTTTTTTTTGCTGAGCAGTTGTCCTTGTGTTTGCAGAACTGAGGTAAGGGCTTGGGGTGATACACATGTGGTACCCCTAAACCTCCCATCCCAACCTTTTATGTGCCCCACTCTCCATCTTAGCAGCTGTATTAGGGAAGATTCCCTTCCCATCACTTAGAGCAGTAATTGAATGTTTCAGAAAGCACCAAGTTTCCACTGAAGCCACCTTGCAGAAGAAAGTCGAGTTCTGCACACACCTGCAGGGTTTGCTTTGTAAATACAGTAAGTTCTCACTTAGCATCATCGAGAGGTTCTGCAACTGCAAGTGAAACGACATATAACGAAACTAGTTTTACCATAGGCTGGTTTATATAAACGAGTTAAGTTCCTATGGCATCTCATCAATATTATAATGAAATGAAGTCAAACAAAATGATATTATTTGAGGACCTGTTGTGCATTGTTTCTGCTCTTAAAAGTGGTCCGCAAACCAGTAGAATTCGCATACCCTGGGAGCTTGAAATGCAGAATCTAAGGCTCCACCCCACCTCTAGCCAATGAAACTATATTTTCACAAGCTTGCAGGAGATTGGTATTTACTTTGAAGTCTATGAAGTACAGCTTTTGATGTGAGGTGCTCCTTCTCTCGGGTATGACTGGAGCAAGCCTTGTCTTTGGAAGTAGTCTTAGATCCAGATCGTAGCTCTTTACCTAATGATGCTGGTCAAGAACCCTAACTTCTATGAGACTCAATTCCTGTAGCATACAATCATGGTACAAGGGCTGTTGTGAGAATTCAGTGAGTTGCTGTATATCAAGGGCCTGGCAAGGAGAATGGAATTGCAAAACAGTCTCCCTATGACTAAGTCTTTTCATTTAAGGGACCTTTGAATAAAACAATAAAACACCCCACTCCCGTCTCCAAAAGGCTAGCTTTTGTAGAAACTGGTATTTTCAAGTGTTATAGAAGATTCCATAGAATTTCACTTTGCTTTATTGATCTGACCTCTCTTATTCTCAGCCAGGCTTTCTCAGCAGTCTTTTTGCTCAGTTATGTCTACTCCATAATTAAAGGCAAGAGATCTGCCTCTTTCCTGGATTAGAGGCATCCTGGAATCAGGACCTTTCACACATTTTTCTCCAATGTGGACTGTGGTGCAACTCCAAGGGCTCTGGGCTTTAACAGGCATGGGTCCAGACTCCGGCTCTGCCTTTTCCTATATAATAAAGAGGGAATATGCTAATTTATTGTCATGCCCTCACAAAGATGGTGGTGCTCACAGCCAATAAGGAGGGAATATGCTTATTGACTGCCACGCCCTCAAAGATGGCAGCGCCCACAGCTACAAGATGGCAGCGCCCAGTCCCCTCAGCCCTGCCAGGGCGGCAGGTACACGGCACAGCCAGGTCCATCTCACGTGCCTGCTTCCAGAGTCCCCCAATCCCCTCAGCCCTCCAGCCGCCCAGGGCCGGCCTGAGGAGCAGGCAAGCCTCGGATGTCAGCTACCCAGCTAGCTGCCCAGGGTGGGCCTGAGGTGCAGGCAAGCCTCAGATGGCGGCTGCCCAGCCTCCCATTGCTGCCTGAGGCTCAGGTAACCAGGGCCCGCTGAGGCTTGTGCTGCCCGCAGTGGTAGCAGCAGAGGTGTGATGGGGGCATCGCCTTCCCCTAATTGCCAAGTCACCTCCCACCCCTGAGGGCTCCCAGACTTGTGAGAGAGGGCAGACTGGGCTGAGGGACCCCCCTCCAGTGCATGAATTTTCATGCACCAGGCTTCTAGTATTAATATATGAGGAGTGGAGGAGTTGTCTAATTTTTATGAACCTTGGTTTCCTTATGTAGAGAATGGAGCTGGCAAATCCTTATCTCCTAGAGTCATTGTGAAGAGTAAGTGAAAATTACATACAGCCCAAACCTTGTCACATCGTAGATGTTCCATTCATATTTATTTCCTCTTCTCTGATATCCAGAAATAATTAATCATTTGGGGAATAATGAAACTAATATTTATTGTAGAACATCACTGGCAGAGGAAGGTTTGCATGTCAGGGACACACACCTAATTTTTGCTTCTCTTTTAGCCCCTGGCCACTTCAGAATCAGAGCTAATGTGATGTTAGACACACTAGCCAGATGGTATGGTAATGCATTGGTCTTGTGACTCATTCTAATTAACTTTGAAATGTTACCTGTTTTTATGCTTCAGAACTCATTCTAACTTAGTCCTTGTTTGATCTTTATAATTTATTTCAAAAGTCTCTTTGTACATTATTTTTCCTCTATAAGTCTTGTGGTGGCCTTTGGCCAAAAGCAATAAAATTTTGACCTAGTAAAATCCCTGTTAATCATTTTTTCACATGTCATGTATAGTTCATATTTACCCTACCAACATTGGGTAAATACTATAAATATTATAGTTCATAGAGAGAGAAATACTATAGTTCGGAGAGCAAAAAAATCAAATATTAGTGTGTTTTATAGGTCGATAAGGCAGGGGAAGGATGGATAAGGGGGGGCAAACAACCAGTGAATGACAAGTGGTGGAAGAGGAAAATACTCAGACATGTTATGAAAGGTGAAAGATGCCTTCAGATGAGCTTTTCAGGGTAGTGGGAAAATCAGTGAATCTGGGAAATTTGGCTATCTATTTTAGTAGATGGGAAATTGGAGCGATGAAAGCTCTTTTACCAAAGGTGGTAAAACAGTGGAGAGAATCATATAAAATTATGAAAGGAAGGACCCATGAGAGATCTTCAAGTCTGTCTTCTTTATCATGAGGCATGCCCACACGTAGACAGTTCCAGACAGATGAGAACCCATTTTTGCTTTAAACAACGTTAAAGGAAGATATTCCATGGTCTCTTGATTTCAATCAGCATTTAACAATTTTGAATGTTTTCAACAATTTCAATTCACAGAGAGCTTTTTTTCTGAAATCTAACCCAAGTCTCATGTTTCTTGCTCAACAGTGATTTTTATAGATAGTATATTGCTAAGACCTGGAGTTTTAAGATACCATCCTATAGCGTTCTCACATCCAGTGCAGTCAAGTTAACTGTCTCTTGAGATTGTGTATGTGTGTAACATTTTTCTCCTTTAAAATCACCTTGCAAATTTTATCTGGTGTATCTCAGACATCTAACAATTTGTCACAAATGTAAGACCCTAGTATATATATTCCTTTACTTTTTTTTGAACACATAGATTTCTTAGATGTACTACCTATTTTCTGCAAGCTTCAAGTATATACTTTTAAATATAGCATATCATATTTGAAAAATCAATATTCATAATTTAATGATTTCAATTACATCTAGTCTCAGTCTTAGTTTTTATCAAACTGATGAGGCCTGACAACCTGTATTTATTCCAGATGTTTTTCAGAATCAAATAACCCCACACTCTGTTGAATTTCTGTTTTTCTATATGCTTGTTCTATTTCCTTTTCTAGCTCATCCTTCATTTCCTCACCACAAAATTGGAGTTCTTCAGGACTTAGCCCTGGGCCATCTGCTTGTGCTCTGCCTGGCCTCCAGAGGTGACCTCAGTCACTCTCTTGGTTCCCATCTAGATTTCTACTTTTGCTAAATCTGTACCTCTACTCAGATGTTTTTATGAGCTCAAGAATCATATGTACATTTGTATACAGAATATGAGACTTATATGTCTCACAGGCACTGAACATTAACATGCCCTTAACTGGATACACCATTTTCTCCTGTTTCTTCCATACCTCTTCCCTCTGTTTCCCCTACTGCAATAAATGATACTACCTGTTATTCACAAAAGGAAAAGGTGGAATCAACCCAAGTGCCCATCAAAAGATGAATGGATAAATGAAATGTGCTATCTACATACAATGTGATATTATTCTGCCTTTAAAAGGAAAGATGTTCTGACACGTGCTACAACATGGATGGACCTAGAGACATTATGCTAAGTGAAATAAGCCAGTCACAAAAGGACTAATATTCTGTGATTCTACTTGAACAGTCAGATTCATAGAGGCAGAAAGAGTAGGGGCTATTGGGAGTTGAAAGGAGGGGGCATGGGAATGGAGAGTTACTGCCTAACAGGTACAGAGGTCCAGGTTGGGGATAGGAAAACAGGCCTGAAGATGGATTTGGTGATGATTTTACAACAATGTGAATGCGTTTAATTCCACTTAAAATAGTTAAGATAGTACATTTCATGGTTTGTGTATCTTACCATAATTTTAAAAAGACCAAAACAAATGAAAGAAACATGTTAAAATACACCACAGAAAGCAATCTTCCAAATCCAGAATGTGGAACATAAAAGACAAATGACTGAGTTTCTCTAAAAAATTAAAGGCATGAAAAAAAGGGGAAGTATGGAGGAACTGTTATGGAATGCAGAGGCCTGAGAGACAAAGGTAAATTAATTTTTGTAAGTGAGTAAGCAATACCACCTTCTACCTAGGCTCTTAAGCCATGAACCTGGAAGTTCTACTTGAACCATCTTGCCTCATATATCCACACATGTATTCTGCTTACAGGAAGTCCCTTGGGTTCTGACTTAGAAGCAAGCAAGCTCCAGAGGATTTGGATAAGGGAGAAATTTTTACGTTTTAGAACTGCAAGGTAGACTTTACAAAGAAGTGGGCCTGCTAAGGGCCTTGAATGCTGGGGAATCCAGAATTATGCAAGAACTGGGTGTGGGAGATAGATTCTAGAGAGAGGCACAGATGAGGATGGGGTGGAACAGGCTGGATGCGAGTGTCATTGATGGATGGGGAGCTCCAGGGAAGCCTTTTGACCTGATCATTATGGCCGCACTGGCTTCTTGTGGAAATGGTCCCTCCAGAGTGGGGTGTGCATCCTCCACTTGGTTTGAGTCACATTTTGTTTTGTAGGTAGGCCAAGGGTTATGCACATTTTGTATTCTGTGATGTATGGGAGTCAGGAAGAAATTTGATCAGACATAATTCTGGAAGCTTCTAGAAGACAGGAGTCATGCTATGCAAAGGAATGGTTGACCTGAACAAGTTGATCATAAAAGGGTAGATCTTACAGGGACACTAGTGACTTGTTAATCAACTTTACTTCAGGAAGAAAGGAAGGAGATGGGACATTTTCAATCTTCTAAGGCTGTTTAATGGTTGCAGATAAGTCCCTAAAGGGACCTTGGTATTAGAAGACACACAAGTAGAGTGCACCTGATAATTAGGGAATCTGGACTAAAGTGCAGTGGAAATCCATTTGAGAATTAGGACTCGGCAGACAAAGGGCAAGCTTATCCTCAGGCATGTGCACAGCACTGGGGTTGACATGTAAGTGGGATGGAACTCGGCCTTTGGTTAAATCGGTTGCAACCTCTTCCCCCTGGATCTTTATTTTGAATCCCCTCATCTGTGATAGATTACTGTTCTCCACTCTCCTTCCTATTTTTGGACCAATCCATCAGTCAGGGTCCCAGCAGAAAACAGGTTATGTGCTCCAACTGAGTATTATTGAATTTACTGAGGGATTATTCAGAAAGTACAGGAAGGAAAAGTGTAGTATGCAGGTAATAGCAGACAAGTATTGTGGCTGTTTGGAGAGAGCTGTGACCTCCACTGAGGGACCCAGCCAGCCCCTGGGGAATCTCACTCTTCTTTATCCCTCTGCCCTCGTACAGGCTAGCCTCCCTGGCACAGAGCTGCAAATGGGCTATCCCTCTTGGATTTCCATGTCACTCTCTTACCATCTCCATTTTGGTGTCACTGCATTTCTCCTGAGCACAGTTTCTCAATTTTTTCCCCCTCTCCTAATTCTCTGTTTCTATTCTGATGTATGCTTACTTATTCATTTGAATTTTCACAATGGAATGTATTTTATAGCCAGGTCAGTCCTGCCAGTTTGTACCTGAGCTATGAACCTTCTACCAGAACCTCTCACTACATAATGCACTCAGGAATAACCAGCTCCTGGTACTGATTGTGCCTCAGGATGTCTGGGGCGGGCCTTGAGCATCCTCATTGCTAACACACTCCCAAGTGATGCCCATGCAGCTGGTTCCTGGGCCACATTTTGAAGAGCAAGGCACTGCACGATTTGAGAATGGTCTTCCAATCCACTGCCAGCCGCCCCAAATTAGTTAGGTGCGGTCGTGGGAGGATCCACCTTTCTGCTGAAGGCCTCCCACCTGCTCCTTCATTATTTCTTGGCTTTGCCACCAGTTTGCAGCTTCAAGTGCAACATATGCCTCAAAATTTCTGCCTTCTCAGTGGTATTTGATGCTGCTCTTCTTCCTGGACTTGTGAGAGAATAGTGACAGAAAATTACTATGATTATCTCCTGGGAATGGTGTCTTACAGTCCTGTTACTGGCTTCCCTGTCGCTGCTGTCATTTGTTTGAACATTATTGGGCTTGATGCTTACCTGAGCCAGATAAGATGATGGTGTTTTGGTGAGCGGATCAGTGAGTTGCAGGAAAGGAGTCTATAATCTTAGGGTAAGTTACCCTTTAACAGGGCAAGGTTTCAGAGACTAAAAGTTGGGGGTATCTTAGAATATCCTTGGCCCTATTGTTCTGTGGAATTTCAGTGAAACCTATAAACAGCACATCTATAATAATAAAAGTGTAATACGCTAATTAGACTGGATGTCCTTCCGGATGACCTTCCAGAGGGAAGCCCGGGTCCCAGGTGCCAGAGGGAAGCCTGTGCTGGCAGCCGGGGGGGTGGGAGGGGGTGGGCGGGGGGTGGGCGGGGAGAAGGAAGATCACTCCTGCATGAATTTTGTGCATCAGGCCTCTAATATAAAATAAGTGACCAGTTTGTCAGAGGTAGAAGCTCTACAAATAGTGGGGAAAGTACAGGGGAGGGAGCAGTGACTTGTCCCTCTGAACTGTGTTTCAGACAGAAAGCTGATATATCAGGGAGCAAGACTTTGAAAGCGAGGACCCAGGGAAGATGCAAATGGGATGTCAGGGACGTTCATTCTGGAATGACTGTGGGTGCCACTGGCCATTGTGTCTGTGGACAGAGACATCAGTGAGGCCAGTGTAGTTAAACACATGGGAAGTTAAGGTAGAGAGGAGGAATACACACACACATACACAAAATCTGTGTCAAAATCAATGGGGAAAAGCAATAACATTTATGAAAATAGCTATTTGAAACTAAATGGTATAAAAGTACTGTTTACTGAGTGTCTACAATATGGGCACTTCACATATATTCTTTCAGATCTCCACACCAACTCTGAAAAAAATAGCAAAAGTAAGAGCTCAGACTCTAAATTGACAGGGTTTAAATCTAGTGTGCACCAATTCCTGGGCACGTGGCCTTATGGAGATTCTGACCTCTCTGTGCTGCACTTTTTCATTCAGTGAAATGGACACAAAAGTAGTAACAATCTGATAGAGTTGTCTTGAGGAACAAAGGGTTTGATAAGTGAAAATTGCTGAGATCAGTGCCTGCACAGACTAATTTCTCAATCAGTGCTAACAATTATTATCATCTAATCATCTTCGGTTTCCTTTTTAGCTGTGAGTTTTTCCCATGAAGCCTGGTTGTGTCTTCCAGCTTGGTGAAAATATGGTTTATAGTGCGATGACCAAGTTAGTGATGGTGGAGGGGAGTCTTAATTGTGTTGAGATATTCACAGGAGATTTTCCCTTTGTGTTTATAGCATCATCATCTATGTAGAGAGGAATAGAAGAAAAAATGATTTGAGATGTAAAACATAATGGTCATGATTCTTCGGGGTTCTGAGGAGCTAGGGTGAAGGAAAGCCACACTTGCAATGGTGTATGGAGGCTCTTCAGTTGTGGGCATGGTTCTTTTGGAGAACAAAAAGGCACTAAACTCTCTTAAAGAACCATTTAGCCCTTGAATCTGGAAGGTATTTCAGGCAAGTTCTGTGAGACTCCTGAGTATCTAATGGAGTATCAAGTATTGGCTGAGTCCCATCTAAGCATATTATTTAATCCTCTCTTGCTCTTTGATGGTAGCAAAGTGTTTTCACATAATCCCCCATCTGTGAGGAAGTGATGGGCACAGAATTCCAAGGCAATTCCTGTTCAAGGACAAACAGCAGAGAGAGAGAACCCTCATCCCACCTTAGCCAGTGGGTCTCCATTCTGCCTATTAACTCCAGGAGCTGGACTAAGTGATTGGAGAGGCTGTCCATTTAGGAAAAAGAAGCTTATTTCAAGATGGTACTTGATGAAATGTAGGGGTGATCAAGAGGGATAGAGATAAGGGCCGGAGGAGTGTTATTTCACAGTCATAACGCTAGGGAAGACAAGTGTGTCATTTCTTGGAAAACTTTTCATCTCACAGATGAAGAAGGAAGGGCCAGACCTCAAGGTCACTTGCCCTTAGTGTCAGTGTGGAGTCAAGGACCCTTTAGCTGGGCATAGAAGGCTGCGAGTATAAATGTCCATGGCGTTCTTTTAGTAGGAAATAGTTAAACTGGGAAAATAATCCTTTTTAATTATTGAAATCATTTATTGATGCTGAGACACTGTTTGTTTGGTGAACATAAGTGAAGAATATTAATAGATATGACATATGGCTAAAGCGCCCCCTATTGACTTCTGCGTCACACCATAAACATGTATTGCCCAATAAAACATGACTTTGTCTTCATAGCATCCTATCTAATAAAAGAGAAACATGCAAATTGACCGTACCTCCGCTACGCCCACAAGCCACGCCCACCAGCCAATCAGGAGCGAGTATGCAAATTAACCCAACAAATATGGCGGCAGCCACGGAGCTGGAGCCAGCTGGAAGCTTGGGTTGACCCAGGTGATGGAGGAAGCCAAGCTTCTCATGCGCCCTGGCCTGCCCTGGCCTCCGCTCAAGGCTACAAAGTTTCAATTATAGAAGATAAACAAATCCCAACAAAAATGGTTGCAGCCACGGAGCTGGAGAGAGCAGGAGGCTTGGGTTGCCCCTGGTGATGGAGGAAGCCAAGCTTCCTGGCCGGCCCTGGCCTCTGCTCAAGGCTACAAAGTTTCAAATATAGAAGATAAATAAATCCCAACAAAAATGGCAGCAGCCACAGAGCTGGAGAGAGCAGGAGGCTTGAGTTGACCCCAGCGATGGAGGAAGCCAAGCTTCCCACCCGCCCTGGCCAGCCCTGGCCTCCACTCAAGGCTACAAAGTTTCAATTACAGAAGCTAAATAAATCCCAGATACCCGGGCCTCTGCTTGGGTCGCCAGGGGGTGTGGCCGGCCTTCAAACCACCACAGGCCCCTCGCCCAGGCCGCCCCACACCCCAAGGGAACCTCCACCCTGATCTGGGACACCCTTCAGGGCAACCAGCTGGCCCCCACCTGTGCACCAGGCCTCTATCCTATCTAATAAAAGAAGTAATATGCAAATTGACCATCACTCCAACACACAAGATGGCTGCCCCCCATGTGGACACAAGATGGCCGCGACAAGATGGCCAGCAGGGTAGGGCAGTTGGGAGGGACCAGGCCTGCAAGGGAGGGCAGTTGGGGGCGATCAAGCCTGCAGGGGAGGGCAGCTAGGGGTGACCAGGCCGGCAGAGGAGGAAAGTTGGGGGTGACAAGGCCTGCAGGGACGGGCAGTTTGGGGGACCCAGGCCTGCAGGGGAGAGCAATTGGGGGGGACCAGGCCTGCAGGGGAGGGCAGTTAGGGGTGACCAGACCTGCAGGGGAGGGCAGTTAGGGGCAATCAGGCTGGCAGGGGAGCAGTTAGGCATCAATCAGGCTGGCAGGGGAGTGGTTAGGGGGTGATCAGGATGGCAGGCAGAAGCGGTTAGGGGCAATCAGGAGGGCAGGCAGGCGAGCAGTTGGGAGCCAGCAGTCCTGGATTGTGAGAGGGATGCCCGACTGCCTGTTTAGGCCCGATCCTACTGGGCCTAAACGAGCAGTTGGACATCCCTTGAGGGGTCCTAGATTAGAGAGGGTGCAGGCTGGGCTGAAGGACACCCCCCTCCCCCGTGCACGAATTTCGTGCACCGGGCCTCTAGTTATAAATAAATTATTAAGGACTTTTGGTTTCTGCAGTCCTACCTGCCATAGGATTGTAATTAAAAATAAAGGAACGTGCAGCAACTTTTAGCCATAAACATCAGGAGTTTAATGAAGAACTGGCAAAACTCGGGTGAAAAAGTATACCATTTGCTGAGGGGCATTTGGAGGATGGCTTTCAAGAGGGCCATCGCCTGTGTTGTTGCTTATGCATCTCACCAGCTGTGGCTAAGGTCTGTGCTGTGGAGAACCTACCCAGAATGGCTGCCATGCTCTGCTTGTTCGGTGTCCATGTACATTGCCAAGGCCTGGGAGTGGGTCTTCTAAATCATCCATATCTAACTCAAGCCTGACCCACAGCAGGCCCTGTTCAAATGCTCCTTGGATGAATTATTGCCCTCCAGGCCATACCCTTAAACTCCAAAGCTGTATCATGGTTTGTATTTCTTATTTATTTAATCTTTTTAAATATTTTTTTATTGATTTCAGACAGGAAGGGAGAGGTAGAGAGAGATAGAAACATCAATGATGAGAGGGACTCATTGATCGACTGCCTCCTGCATGCCCCCTACCAGGGATTGAGTCCACAACCCGGGTATGTGCCCTTGATGGGAATCGAACTCTGACCTCCTGGTTCATAGGTCAACGCTCTACCACTGAGAAACTCGGGCCGGGCGGCTTGGATTTCTTACTTAGTTGGCCTAGGGATCTGCTCAGGGCTGGAATACTCTGTGAAGGACTGTAATAAGAGACAGGAGGACCCAGGCCTGTAGTTTACCGATGGCTTCACTGTCTTAGGCAAGTTACTTTGTCACTTTGACCCTCCTTTCTTTAAAAATGGCAATACCCACTATTTAGGGGCTGGTGTGATGACTGACAAACATGTAAACTGAAATCACATTTTACACGAATAGCCTGGAGGTTGCTCTTACTCACTCTGCCTGCCACCAGATGGAAGCCTCAAAGGAGAGTCTCCTGATCATGAGCTAGCTATTAAGTTCGACTTACCTATTGTTTTGCTGTTTTTGCATAACCATTTAGTATGTACTGACCCATCTTGGTAGCTCCCCACATCCCCTTACTTGTTTTCATCTCACATCAGTTTTGATTCAGAATCTCTATGGCTGCTCTCTCCTGACCAGCCCTCCAGTGTTAGGTTTATTCAGCTCTCCCAGTGCCCAGTCCTGCAAACCCTGCTGGAGAGGATGCACAGGACATTTGCCCATTCCATGATTTTGTATGCAAGCACAGGGCTTACTAGCCTGGCGAGTTTCACTCTAATTTTTTTTCTGGCTTTTTGATCCATGGAGTTGTAGTTCCCAAATATAAGTCCATATCATTGGTTTCCCCTAGTGTTTCATTATGAGTTAGGAAGTTTCTCTGAAACCTTTTCTGTGGGAGCTGAGAACATGTGCAAGACCAGCATCAGTGTGCCTTGTTCAAGGCTCCCTGTACTGATAGTCACACAATTCTTGGTACTTGCAGGGCACTTCTTTATGCAGACCTTCTTTTAACACCCTCAAGGACAGGTAGGAGTTATCATCCTTTTGCAATCTGGAGACCTGAAGTATGGAGATTCAGATACCTATCCTAGGTCCTAGCAGCAGCCATGGTGGTCAGGGAATAGCTTTTAGTGAAGGCTGCTCCCAGTCTGAGTTCTGATACTTCAAAGCTGTGTATCGGGTTTACCAGTTCTCTGAAGGCTTCTTTGGATGTGGCCAGCTTTGCAGTGCTAGGGACTGATTCCTTCTTGGGTCTAAGGGAAGTTAGACACATTGAATGTAGACATCTGACCTTTTGCAGCCTGCTTTTGGGAAGAGCTCTCAAAGAGCACCCCTTGGATACCGCCATTTATGAAAGAATATTGGGCTGGATTGAGAAAGTGGTCTGACCTAGCAATGAGAATTATTATAATCTTTTACCCTCACTACATCAGTGTTTAAGACTTATTTCCCCAGGCAACAGGGTGGTGATGTTTTTTTTTTTCTTACAGTTGGAATACTCTCTGACATGAAGATAGAATTGAAGCAGAGTTGAAAAGAAGTCTTTGGTTCTTTGCTCTAGACATTTTGTCAAAGGACTATGATCTCTATAGAAGCTGTGTAATATAGAATGAGGCTGATGAGTCAGTGGTCCCAAAATGGAATCTTTCTTTCTTCATTTAGTAGCAGTATAACTTGCAGATGGAAGCACATAGGACAAGTGCCCAGTTAGTTCATATCCCCAAATGATGCGTGTTCCCCAAATGTATCTGATTTCTTGTTGTAATTACTGGAACCCATCTCAGCTACCACAGCCTGCCAGCAATCAACTTAAAAAGACAGACTTGAGTTCATTCATTATCCTAATACGTCCATTTTAGTGTCTGAAACTGAGACCCAATCTTGCCTTGGGGCAAAAAAAAAAGTGCCTTGCTTCCTGCATAAGAATGTGACATTTATACATTCAGAGTTTCTCATTTGCAGGCTGGTTACCAGTTTCATAAGCAATGATGAGGGAAGACTAGGGCAAGGGAGGAAAGGCTGCCTGTGGGTGCAGTCATTCTTTATCTTATTGACGGGCCACCTGCTAATTTGTCACTCTCACTCTACCATGTTTTTATAGGAAAATTTTTAGGGCTTTGGATTTTTTAAATATCGTATACATACACTCACATAAACTTACAAATCATAAACATTTAGGTCAATGCATTTTAAAAAAGGTAGCAGCCCTGTATAACCAGGACCCTGTCCAAGAAACAAAATAACATCCCTCCATCTTGTGCCCCTTCCACCACCATCACCACCCCTAGAGAAAACACTAACTTGATGAGTAATGCCATAGATTAATTAGATTACTTTTACATTTATATGAAAGAACAACAGTGCCAACTTTTATATATGTGATTTCTTTTACTCCGTTATGAGTTTTTTGTGTGTGAAAATCTGGGTTATTGAGAGTAGCTGTAGATCATTCATTATCAGTGCAAGTAGTATTCCATTGTGTGAATACATTACAATGTATTTATCCATGTTACTATTGATGACCCTTTGGGTAGATTCCAGATTGGGGCTATTTTGAATAGGGTTGCTATGAACATTCTTGTGCATGCCTTTTGACTCATGTAAATGTATTTTTTGTCACATAAATTGTTTATTAAAATACCATGCAATAGACAGTGAAAAACATCCTCAGTTTCTTTTTTCTTTTTGGTGGAAGTAGGGTGGGGTATGGAAGTGATAGGCATAAATGGAGACAGCCTGGAAGGAAAGTTAGGTACACACCTATGAGTGGAATTCTTTGCTTATAGTAGATGGACAAGATTAGCTTTCTTGGCTACTGCCAAACAGTTCTCCAAAGTTAGGTCTTTGGTTTTAAAAAGACAAAGTTATTAATGTGACACTGGGAAAGGACACTAATAATCATCTTATACTTAGAAATGGAAGCACCTTTCATAAGCTGTAGTTTATATGCTACTCACAAATAGAGTTTCAGTACTCAAGTTCTTTTCCAGTAGTTAGCTGTCCTTACCCAGTGGTAATGATTTTGTCTCATCCTGCACTCCTGAAGGCAGAACATTTGCCATGGTGGTACTAACCTTTCTCTGGATGTGAAAACCTCAGCTTGTTCATTTTTATGGTACAATAAAAGCCCACTTTTAGAAATTGGCCAGCAGGGGTTTAGGGTATCAGTAGAAAAAGTCTATGTGTATGCAGTTTCTAAGCTATCTTTATCCTGCCTGTTCTGTTTGTATTACTGGGAGCTGTCACTTGTCTTAAATGTTTTAATGAATGATATTTAGTTGCTTTAGGCTTACTTTTTTTTAGCAAAGTACACACACACATACACACGCACATATATTTTAGTGCAGAAAGAGATGGAAAATCCACTAGGCAACCATATTGTTAAAACATTGAATTATCCTAACCTCAAATATTTTATTAGTTTTTATCTTTAATGTTCATATTTATTTATTTATAAAATATCTATTAAACATCAGCTATATATCAGGGACTTATGATATAGAAATAGGTCATCAGAATCCCACACAGTCAATGAAAGTCTCTAGTGTCTAAAAAACCAATCTGATATTTTACATAATTTTCCTTTTTAAAACAGAAAAAATAATGGAAGATAGTTTATGGTCAGACCTGATGTTTTTTTAATAACATGTGCAATTCATAAAATATAAGTTTGGACTTTAAAGACAGATTATACATTAATTTATTCTTTTTTTGCCTTTCTGTTTTTCCTGGAATATAATTATACTGAAAAGCTGGTAAGAATAATGTTTTTGGAGGAAAATAGAGTATTTAAAAATCAGCTTTGGAGTTTCTATAGAATAATACTTGATGTTTAATTTTTAATTATAATGGTACAAGATATTATGTGGCATTAGGTGTTGTGATGGTCAATGTTGAATTGACCATCCAGTGTATTGAGAATTGATGTTGCTTAATGGGAATGTATATTCTTCCCTAGTAATATGTATATTATTCATAGAAAAAAATGGTCTTTCATGAAAAGGCAGCTAGTCTCTTAAGAGAGCGGAACCTCCTGAGTTGAAGTAATTTCTAACAGTGGTTTTGATTTGCTACCCAAAGTGCAGTTACAGGCTCATTTAACATTAATAGAAGGTGATCTGAGTTCCTTCCTGACCTCTTGGAATCTCAGTCACACACTGGGTCACTTAAGAGTTTTGGAATGAGTATGTAGCCAGTTAGAAACAGGGCATGGAATGAGCATTCTCACCTTTATTTCCCTTGTGGATCTACTCAGTAATTCATTTCCCTTTATTGGGGTGGATGGAGAGAGGGACTGGAGATCAGTTTATTGCAGAGATTATAAACAAGTGATTTTTAAATTCACTCTTCTACTTTGTCCCGTTTCTTCTTCTTCTTCTTTTTTTTTTTCTCTTCTGGATTCCTAATTTTCTCCTTGCTTCATTTTTCTCAGCTGTTTGCTTATTCAACATTGACCATCACAACACCTAATGCCATGTAAAGAAAAGTCATATTTTTACAGTGCCGGGAGAGACTATGCAGCATAACAAACTGACTTGTCCAGAGGATCCAGAGAGGTAGATAATAATAACTAAGTATAGCGACCCTGCTCAGCCCATATGTCTCAGTTGTTGAGTGTTGACCTCTGAACCAGGAGGTCATGGTTGGATTCCAGGTCAGGGCATATGCTCAGATTGCATGTTTGATCCTTAGTAGGGGTTGTGTAATCAATAAAATAAATCAATAAAAATAGATTTAAAAAACAAAACAAAAGAATAGCGACCCTTTGCATTCCCAAATTCACTGCGGCATTATTAACTGTAGCCAAGATATGGATCTAGATGTTTGTTGATAAATGGATGAAATATATATATATAACTCAGCCTTAAAAAGGAGACCCTGTCATATGCTACGACATGGGTGACCCTTGAGGACATTATGCTAAGTGAAATAAGCCATCGCAGAAGGGCAAATACCGCATGATTCCACTTATATGATGCATCCAAAGTAGTAAAACTCATAGAAGCAGAAAGTGGAATGATGGCTATCAGAGACTGGGAGGAGGAGGAAATGGGAGATTGCTGCTCATGGGTACAGAGTTTCAGTCTTACAAGATGAAGAGGTTTTAGAGCTCAGCTGTGTACCAGTGTGTATATAGTTAACAATACTGGAATGTCCACTTAAAAATTTATTTAGAGAAGTTTTCATGTTAAGGGTTTTTTTTACACACACATTAAGAATGAAAGTACATATTGTGAATGTCAGAAGGATGAAAAGGAAAGGCAATGGGCTTGACATTCTGTACCATTGAACTGGCAAGAGGAGCAGTGGATTAACTCAGGAGACGGCTTATGCACAGGCAGCCTCTCTTCATTTAACACCACCCTGAGCACATTTTCTGTGCACTGTATCCTCTTGAGAGGAAGGATGTACGGTGCCTAAGGGTATGTGGTTTGGTGTCAGACAGTCCTGGGTTTGAGTCAGGCTCCTCTGATTATGAATTGAAAAATTTCTTCACTTCAATGAGCCTCGCTGTTCTTATCTGTATAGCGGAGGACAATACCTTTTGAAAAGATTATATGAGATTATTTGTGTGGCAATCTCAAAGGAAAATGGTCATACTTATGTATTAACATGAAGGCAGCATTGGAACATGAGGCTGCAGTGACTGAATTATAGGAGTTGCCTGCAAGTTCCTGAAATTTCAGGCAAGGCGATTTACACAAGGCAGCCTCTCTTGGAAGCTATTGTCAGCATCAATATTTGTATGTAGATCTGCACCAAAAACATAAATCCCAAAATATAAACCTTCACTTAAATTCTAAGACCTAACTATCCCGTGTCCAAACACATGGCGGGAAAGTCAGCCGTGATCTACAATTAAGAAAAAAAAAATCTGAACTTTAAAAAACAAAACTCTTGTTAGTCATTAATCTCTGGGAAATCCCTCTTTCCTTTGTTGATTTTTTTCTTTCATCAGATGATGAAATCTGCCCACTGTGTCATTTTCCAACCAGAAGAACCCTGGAAGAGTCAACCTCATGGGTGTGCGCAGGCTCTTTTTTTTCCTGTCTTTGTTGTTGTTGTTGCTGCTTCTTGGTCTTGTTCTTCCAAAAAGGCTAATGTGACATCTCAGAATATTAGCTCATCAAAAAGGTTTCCCCTTCTCTTACTCTAAGAACTATGTGATTGCTCTAGGACTTTGCAATTCTAAGTTGGTATTAATGTTCATAGCAGCATTATTCATAATACTCAAAAAACAGAAGCAATCCAAGTATACATCAACTGATTAGGAATAAACAAAATGTGCTGTATTCATGCAATATGCTATTTGGCCATAAAAATGAATGAAGTACCGTACTTTCCGGCGTATAAGACGACTGGGCGTATAAGATTTTCCTGGGTTAAAAAGTCGTTTTATACAGCGGAAAATACGGTATATTGGACTATATTGATGAGATTAGATATAGTGGATTAGATATATTGGACTATCGTATTTTCTGGCATATAAGATGACTTTTTAACCCAGGAAAATCTTATACGCCCAGTCGTCTTATACGCTGGAAAATACAGTATTAGTATTTGCTATAACATAGATGAATCTTAAAAACATGATGCTGTATGAAGGAAAGAGAAAGAAAAGACCACATATTACATAAGTCCATTTATATGGGATGTCCATAATAGGTACATCCATAGAGACAGAAAGCAAATTAGTGTTTGCCAGAGGATGGCTGGAGGAGGGGTAGGACTGCTAATAAGGATACAGTTCCTTTTTGGCATGAATAAAATGTTCGCAATTAGATAGTAGTGATGGTTTACAAGTTTGTGAATATATTCAAAACCACAGATTGTACAATATAAAAGGGTAAATTTTATGGCATGTGAATTATATCCCAATAAAAATACATGCTTATCATAATTATAGGTTACATGAAACTAGCAAAGGGAATATTTGCATTGGATGGCAGAGATGGCAAAGTCAGTACTCAGAAGAATCTTGACAGATTGGAAAGATAGGCTGAATCTGACAAGGTGAAATTTAGCAGCAATAAACATAGAATCCTAGAACTGCATTCAAGAAAAACAACTAATAACAGCTCTATAAAAATAATTCCAGACTTTAGTTTATAGGGAGCTTGATTTGAGTCAACAGAATGTCACATCCTGAGAGGTTAATGTAACATTTTCAGAATTAAATAGAAGTGTAGTCACTCCAGTGAGGAATTAACATTACTTTTTTTGAGAGCTGGTCAAATGAAACTCAGACTTTTAAGGTCAGTTTTGGTTGCTGTGTTTCAGGATGCATCTAGTTTAGTGGGTGAATCTAGTCCAAATACAAATTATAATTGGCTTTTCCCAAAGTCTTTTTTTCTCATTTGAAGGTATTTGGGTAGAACAGGATTCTCCCTTCCCCACCAGGCTCATCACACCTTCATTGCCTTAAGCAGAGCCAGACTCACACATGTATGTAAATCACCTGCTCTTTTCTAACATTTGAATTCAGCTCCCCTCTCCACCCAGTCTCAAAGGCAAAGGGTCTCAAAACATGTTGGAAGGATAAGGAACATTTGAATGAACTAGTTTGATCAGAAAAAGATCTGGAAGCCATAGGAACTGACTTCAAATATTTGAGGGTCCTTCATGCAGGTATGGGAAAAGTCAAATAAGTACAAGGGATTGGTGGATTGAGGCTTCAGAGAAGATGTTTTGACTCAATGTAGAGAGCATTTCAGCTGAACTCCCGTGAATGGGTGGTCTTGATCCAAAGGTGAAGTGCTGGTAGAGCTTCATTGGCACAAGCGGGATGACCATTTAAATGGAATTTATGATCAGATGGAGACAGGGTCAAGATGACTTTTGTAACTTATTCTAGTTTTAAGATTTCATCTTGATGCTAGTTATCTGCTAAGCCACCCCACAAGTTTATCTATTAGACACTCTGCTGGGGACTAGAAACATCAGACTATCTCATGGGTCTTGACCTTGAGGAAGCTCACAGTCTAAAACAGATAGTGCCAGCACCATGGAATTATTTTGAGGATTAAATGATACAGTTTTTGTAAAACAATGTCTATGTCTAGCACAGGGTATGTACTCAGTTAATATTATGATCTTTTAAATTAGGGAAGACAGAGAAAGTAAGTAAATAGAGTAAATGTGAAATGTTTGTATAGTTGACGAACAAGGTACTGTTGTGTCGTTACTGATTGGTGGTACTATGAGTTCCCTCCATCCAGGAAATTGTCATATGGTGATGATTGGCTCTTAAGGTAAAAACGGATTGCATGGATTATTGGTTTAACTGTATACTAGTATAAATCACAACTTTCTAACTTGCGGGGCCTTGTATTGTGTTGATGATGGTGGTGGTGATTAAGGGGTGTATTTATGAATGTATGTGTGCTTTACAAATGTGTATATTTATGCTCATGTGAGCCAGGCCAAACTAATAAATGGGTAACAAGTACTTTTTGTGTCAGAAGTGACAAGGTTGCCCTATTTTATTAAACAAAGTAAAAGCTTCAATCAACCACTGACTGATTGGTCACCCAGGAAAGGTGACTGTTTTCAGTGATTTCTACTAGTAATTTCTATTTTAGTGTCTGATTTCAAGCCCTTTTCTAAGGGCCAATTTTGATAAGGGTTGCAGGGTTATTGAACTCCCAGAGGGCAAAGTGGGCTTATGGTACTGTAAAGAGTGTGATCAGTGGGTGGAGAATAGGCTCTCAGGTTGGGCAGTGCAACTGGGAGGCCATAGTGTGAGGGGCACTAAGGATAAACCCACCCTTAGTGCATGTGTCCCTCTGTGAGTAGTGAGTGCTACAGAAGGTGGAACAAGTGTGTAAGCATGCATATCCTGAGAGGTATCAGAAAAGTTTCTAGTTTTTTGTGAATTGGACTCTGAGAATCGAGGAGTTCTTGTACTTGATCTTATTTGTCTCAAAGATTTTCAGGGTATAGTGTTTCCCTCTCTCCCTTCCTCCCCTCCTTCTCCTTCCCATAATAGCTATGGATCAAATATTAATACATTAGCCTAATGATAACACGGCTTTAACTTCCCTCCATAAGAGCTTTTATTATTTGGAAGGGTCAAATCTGGACCCATTCAGAAACATCCAGAAACTCTCATGTGGTCTTCATGGACCACCCAGAAGTGAGCTTCCCCCTGAGCAGAAAGACTCTAGGCATCAGACAGACCAGAGAGATGAGGGAGCTCCAGGTCTCTGAGTTGATGAGGTGAGGGTATCAGCTCCTGGGCTATCCCCTCTGCCTTTAAGGAGAAGGACTAGCTGTGGCTGGTTACATCAGCCTAGAAAAGTCACCATCCTCTCTACTTGCTCACTGCCCAGTGTCTTCTCCTTGTCCTTCCCTCAAAGGGGAGGAGAGAGTGGTAGAGGGAGAGAGAAGACACACATGCAGTAAGTTTGTGAATCCTGAGTCTGGCCCAGGTGAAATAGTCCATATCAAATGAGCATTACTGTTTGCTAAATCTTAATAGAAGCATTTTGATGTTTTTGGTACCCCATTTTGTTAAGGAAGGATGGAAGGGAAGAAAAACTCCACGTGTGTGTGTGTGTGTGTGTGTGTGTGTGTGTATTTAAAATATATTTTTTATTGATTTCAGAGAGGAAGGGAGAAGGGGAGAGAGGTAGAAATATCAATGATGAGAGAGAATCGGCTGCCTCCTGCACACCCCCTACTGGGGATCAAACCTGCAACCCAGGCATGTGCCCTTGGCCAGAATCGAACTTGGGACCCTTCAGTCCGCAGGCCAACGCTCTATCCACTGAGCCAAACGAGCTAGGGCGTGTTTGTGTATATTTATTCGAGCTTGGAGAAAGGTGTGCAAAGATACAATTTTGGATTTTAATATTAGTTGCTTCTGGTGGTGGGATTTCAAGGCAGAGGGGCAGAGTCTGGCGTCAGAATCTTCAGGGTTGTTTGATGTCTTAGAATGAGCATGTTACATTTTCAAATAGAAATGTTTCAAATCATTTTTTAAAATGTATTTTATTGATTTCTTTTTTACAGAGAGGAAGGGAGAGGGATAGAGAGTTAGAAACAGGGGTCCTCAAACTTTTTAAACAGGGGGCCAGTCCACTGTCCCTCAGACCGTTGGAGGGCCAGACTATAGTTTAAAAAAACTAGGAACAAATTCCTATGCACACTGCACATATCTTATTTTGAAGTAAAAAAGCAAAACAGCAAAAACACCTGCATGTGGCCCGCGGGCCGTAGTTTGAGGACGCCTGGTTAGAAACATCGATGAGAGAGAAACATTGATCAGCTGCCTCCTGCACACCTCCTACTGGGGATGTGCCCACAACCAAGGTTACATGCCCTTGACTGGAATTGAACCTGGGACCCTTCAGTCCGCAGGCCAATGCTCTATCCACTGAGCCAAACCAGTCAGGGCTCTAATCATTTTTTAAAATGATATATCAATGGAATGTAGGAGTTTTCATAAAAATTAAAGTAGCATCCCTTATTTTGTTGACAACTCCAAAAACCACGTCAGGACTCCAAATGTCTTGCCCACCTTCCTCATCTTATTGATGGTAAACTGGCCACATTGAGGCAGGCCTCTAGTCAGGGGTGTGGTGAATGTCACAACTGTGCAGCCTCTCTCTGTCTTTGGCTTATTGGCCTGATTCCCGGGCTCCAAGGGTGCTGCCCTCACACCCCACCCTCACCCCCTGTGAACACCGAGAAAGCTTGGCTGCACTCTGGGAGTGAATACTATTCACTGGCAATGGAACTTGGTCTTGGCTTTTTGGCCATGGCAGAAGTGACAGGTAGGCACTGCGATAGGAAACCTTCCATTCTCTTTAGGTGCTTAAGTAGATTTGCAGTCCAATTCTGTAACATCTGAGGTGGTCAGATAGATTTGCAAAATCCAAGCCTTTAGGCCTGAACTGAATGGAAACTCGGAGGCACGCGAGATTGGTTCCTCATCACTGGTGCCAGAGTTGAAGATAGAAAAAGATTAGGTGATAATAATACCTTACAGGTATGCAAATGCTTTAATCCAAAGCCTTTTGCAAACATCTGGGCAAACCCCAGGACCCAGGGCCCAGCTCAGCCAGTGCTGGAAGGCAGCCATTCCAGGAATGAAGCTGCCTTGGGGTCAGCAGGCCACCCTCAGAGAGACCTGCCTCTGGACTTCACGTGGTGAGGTGAAAATGAGGACTTCATCTCACAGCAGCTGCAGGGATACTCTCTGGAGGCAAAATGCAATTACCAGAGTAGGAGCTGGTCTGGCAAGTGGGGATAAACACTCCCCAGCTCCCACTAGCACCTTGAGCTCTCTCAATGGCTTCAGCAAGATTTGGAGTTTTATGTTTCCATTCTAAAGTTGGCTCTGTGTGAAACACGGTGGGCCACAGGGACATTGATTCACTGTAACCAAGGGAAAGGATTTACTAGTATTTCTTGTAAAGCTAGGCAGCCAGAGGGTGGAGGTGGGGATTAGAGGAGATTTGCAGAGTCTGTAGGTTGTAAAAGAGGCCATGGTCACCTCCAAATAATAAATAGCGTGGACTCTTGCTGAACGCGCAGAATTCCGCACACGGCTTGCTGAGCTCACTGCTGACGACGGCTGCCTCTTCACAGTCAGCATCACAGGTCCTGTTACTAGTCTTGGATCCCAAGAATATCACTGAAAGATGCTTTTTTCTCTTTGAGGCAAGTTTCTCATGCAACCAACTTAGGAGTCTGACAATTGGGGTTTTCTGTGATGTGGTCAGGAAACCTGATTACTTACTATAAGTTGCTACCCCTCCCTTCCCCTTGGTGTCTGAGTCCTCATGTATGGAATGGAGGGTTAGAATCAAATCAGGATCTTTCCAACTCTCAAGGTACTGGGATTCCACTCACAGGCTTCGGCTTCCACCAGAAGGGTGGAACATGATAGTGAGGGGCCTCTGGGCACATTATCCCTGCTGGGCTCTTCTCTTTGTTGACATAGTAAGCATCTCTTTAAGGTTTCTTTTGAAGAAAGAGCTTTGCTATAAAAATAATAGTGTAAAAATAGATGCCATTTTCTAGTTCTCTCTAGCTATAGTAATCTGTGCCCGTGCAAATAGCTTTGACAGTTTTACAAACAAAAGACCCCTAGTATGCATATTAGTTACCATAGAAGATTCCTAACAGCCTATGGTGTCAGAACAAAAACTTCTTTTTCATTAAACACTATTTATTGATCATAGAAAAATTAAGATAAACACACAAAAATATAAAGAAGAAACTTAAAATCATCCATAACCCCACTTTCCAGAGGTGAACTGTAAACATTCGTTGCATATTTTGCCAATTTTGTATTCATATGACATTTTAAAGAAAACTAAGCTCATATTTTTACTCTATTTTCAACAAGTTAAAAAAATTATTTGAACTTAACATTGTAAGTGATTTGCCACATCATTAAGTGTTCTTTGAGACATGTGATGGTTAATGGCATTTAGTATTAAAGAGTATTTAATCTTGTTTCCATAACTTTCTTTCTCCATCCCCTCTTCCCATGCTGAGGCATAGATGGATCCCAGGGCCCTCATGTTCTAGAAGGGCGTGTATCTATTTGCAGTTTAGATATACATATATCTATTTGAAGTTTAATTGTTGATGTTGTTGGTTGGTATATTTGTTTGGTTTTAGGATTATGGCTGTTTTTTCCTTTTTGAAAATTTGTATTCATGTCTAAAACTAGTTAACATGAGAAAAAAGGTAAAGGTGGAGAAAAGAGTTTGACAAATGGATTCATGACACTAAAGAGAAGGTCCCATTAGAGGGGCAAGAAGGAGGAAATAAAAATCCTAGGAAAAGGTGTATGGGGGAAGGGCAGGGTGTCTCTTCTATTATAAAAGACCAGACATCTGAAAAGCCTCCATAATATAGACACATCTTTGCATCAGATCATACTTTTTGAGTTTGAGTAAAGATTCCTTTTCTGAGGAACACAAAATTAGCTGTGTAGATCCCCTTCCCTAAGGGGCATTATGAGAGGCTTGAGTGAAAACCACATGAATAATAGAAGTCTAGTTGCTTATTTTTGTGTTGCTACTAACTAACACCATGTATTAGTGGTGTTAATATAACACCAGAATTGGACAGGTGGTCAGACGCTGTTATTTCATCAGATAATGAGGGGGTTCCAGTAGGTCAGTCATTTCCCATGACAGCAGCCTACCTAGGAGCCACTGAGACAGTGAAAAGTGTCCCTGAGGTATTTGTGGTATTTGTTAAAACCTGATAGGAATTCTGACCTTGCTATTGAAAGAACAGAGAAGAGAAAGAGGAAACCAGGGACACATGTATTCCATGCCTCCCCTGTGCCAACCATTGTGTGAATCAGACTCTTCATCTCAGTCTCCTCTAACAATGATCCTGGGAGGTAGGGATTCTGTAGGTGCACATTGCTGCTGTAGCTGGGTTTTATAGGTGAGGAATCTGAAGCTCTGATCAGTTAAGTAGCCTTTCCAGGGTCATGTGGCTTGTAGGTGCCAAAATAGGTTTCAAATTCATATTGCCTGACTTCAAAAACTGTGACCTTGTCACTGGGCTATGTGAGTCAGATATGTCTTTGAATAAAAAGAAAAAAATAAGTAAGTATAGTAAAGAGGAAGAAAAAGATGATACAGGCTCTCTATCTATTTTTTTTAAAGATGTCTGAGAAACCTGGGGCTATTTCATCTCTAGGTCCTACTCTAACATATACAACCAAATGTTTTCTCTTCCTTCTAAGATGTCAAGAAGCATGATAAATCCTTTAGTGCAATCACATTGCTTTATAGATAAGAAACTGGGGCCCAGAGAAAGGTAATTGACATGGTCAGTATCATTTAGATGTTTAGGAGCAGAACCAAAGTCATCTGTGATCAAATGAGACAAGCATTTGTAACACCTAACACAGTGCCTGGCCTGGGTCAATACAGGTCTTCCTTCAGAGATAGCAAGTGAGGGAGAGGATTAAGGGCTCAGGTAAAAGAAACAGTAGCTTTCCTCTAAGTTGGAATGGATATGAAAGGAAAAGTGAAGATATGACAAATCTTAACATGAAAGACAAGGACATTAATGAAGTTCACCTTTCTTACAGGACTCAGTGATGGGCAACCTTTTGAGCTTGGTGTGTCAAACTTCGCCAAAAAACTGAGCATAACTCATGTAGTGTGTCACTTTGAGGAAAAAACTAACTCCAAGACTCTAGTCGCAAATGTTTCATCCTCAGGAGCAGCAAATGTTTCATCCTCGGCATGCGGCCGCGTGTCATCAGAAATGGCTATGCGTGTCAGTGCTGACATGCGTATTATAGGTTCGCCATCACTGTTATAGGTAGATTGGGATGATAGATTTGAGTTATGAAAACAGGAGTTGAGCTCAGAATGTACCCACTCTAGAGATTCTTATTTTGGGAGAGACACACTCTTTGGCAGTCTGTGATTGGGAAGTTCCATAAACCCTTGGAACAGCCTGGGTCTTTGGTGGGAGGCGTGTAGGACCTAGGATTGTGGTGAAGCATAACCAGATGGTTCTCTTGCCCTTGCTTTTCTTTCCTCCTAAGTGGAAATTGTGACACCCCCAACCATGCCTCCCTCTTCAGAAGTGTGTCTACGAGAACTTAATTTCCTCTACGGATGTGGAACCGAGCAGGACTATGCTTCATGGTCACAAGTGTATGACACTCCAGAGGGCAGTGATCCCCTATTTGCAGATATTATTAGGAGGCTCCAAAGTAGATACTTTTCACCTCCACAGAAGACAAAGCTAAAAGGAACAGGTTTAAATGACAACAAGGGAGAATTTACTCTGACAATTGAAGAAAAACATCTTAGTAAGGTAGGATAAGCATGTTGTGGAGAAGGATTTGGAGGAGGCTGTGGGACACTCTACCTAGAGACCTCCAGGCTCTCACTGGTCTGGGTCCCTGCAGGGCAGGGCAGGGCAGAAGAACTTCCTGCAGGGATTGGTCCACATGGTGTTAAGATTCCCTTACAGTTCTACATTTAATTTATAATCCTGTTGTCCTGACCCCAGGTAGTTACCACTGAGAGACCACAAGAGAGGACCACTTAGTAGACTGTTAATGATTTAGGATTTGGAAAAAGAGCTACACACACACAAAACAAGGGAAAAAGAACTCTTTTGTGGCCTTTCCGGGATGAAATGGGCCTTTGCAAGAGGAAAGCATTTTATTCCAGGGTTTAGAAATGGAATGCCTAGCCCCAGTTTTATACGGAGGAAGCCGAAGCCCCAGTTGCTGTGTTTTCATTAATTTCTGACTTTACTTGGAATTCCTAATTTCCAATACCTGAAAACAATGGTTTCATTTTAAAAGATGCTATGAAGCAGTTTTTTTTTTTTTCTTTAATGATAGAGAAAAGAATGATGCTTTTGGATATACAGCTTTCCTACAAGAATTGTGGGAAATTCTGAGAGCTGTCATCTCCTGGTATTGGGTGGTTCCAGAATGAGGGTGATAGATCACTAGTGTTTAATTTGTATGTGATGACCAAGACTTTTTATGTATACTGTGCCCAGACAACCAAAAACGTATGGCCCTGGACTCACATAATAAGGAAAATATACTGATCCGTGGCCAGTTGTTGGCAGCAGGTCACTAAACCTATTTCTCCACATATTAAATGAGAGTATCTTGCCTCTTGATACAAATGTAATAAAATCTAGTCATGCAGCCATGAAAATAAGCATTGGCTCTTAACCGGAGGGCTTAAGAAGTCAAGGCTAATGAGAAACGGGCAGTATACAAAAAATCAATTGAATTTCCCTTCTCTTTACCTTGAATTAAATAGAAATTTGGGTGTATTTTACACAGATAACATGTGCCTTGCACAGGTGGGATGTAAAATATTGGAAATATTGTGCATTATTAAGAGGAAGAGTGAGTAAAGATATAAATGGGGATATGGGCAATGAAAATTTTATGGTTCTAATAATTTTTTGTCTACTAGCAAGTAATGAGGTCCCAATACCTTAGGCACATCTGTGGTGGCGGGGCTCCCTGCAGGAGGAGGGAGAGTGTTGAAGGGATGCCAGAGTACTTAATGAAAGGTACCTGCATGATTATTCTGGTTTATATCAAAACCACCTCCCCCAACACCTGAGGAGTGGGAGGGAAATCCACACTGTTTTGGCTTCTTTGAAGGCATGAGAAGGGCCACGTCCTGGCACGGAGACCTGCCCTGATTCTCGCTCGCCTTTTCTTCTTCTGGAAAGTCCCCCTGTATGTGTGTTCTTGTGACAGAAAGATCAAGAGGCCACTTCAGAGGTGCTTAAGCTTCAAACAGCCTTTTCCCAAAATAACAAAGGTAGAAGAAAGAAAAGAGAGCCGCTTGTGAGTGGAAGCCTGAGCCAAAGAGAAAAACATAAAGTGAGGGTATGGAGGTGTGTCACTCGCCTGAGAGAGCACAGGATCTCACCCCTCTCACTTAACAGAAGAGGAAACTGAGGCCCAGGAAAGCCTTTTCCTTAAAGAATACTATTGTCCCTGCTATCATCCTTGCCCTCTAACCTTTACACATTTGCACACTCATAGATTGAATTTATTCATTCCCGTGGCTTCAACTGACCATAACTTGTTATTGACCTTAGAGGAGAATTTCCCATGTGCCTCTCATGTGTCCATTTCCTTATCAATGATTCATTCCTATGTGGAGATCTAACATGGAATTCAAACTCAGCATATCCAACCTCTACTCCTTCACCCAAACTTGCTTCCTATTCTTTCTTTCATAGGAAAATGGCGGAAGCCCACGGTAGCCTTTCAGGGTTATCCAGAGGTCTTCCTTTCCCCTTGTCCCTTCATTCCGTCATCCCCACATTCAAGCAGTGACTCACTCTGTTAATCCACCCTCCCCTTCCATTTCCCTTCTGCTTTCTCCCTATTCTCCTTTCTGTAGTAGTTGATTTTTGTGTCTTTGGTCTCAGCTCTCCTGATCTTCACATTCCACAGCCACCTTTTTAAAAAGCAAAAATCAGGTCTTGTCTTTCACTCTCTTTAGCCTGGAGAGTAAAGTTCAACCTCTTAAGCACAGCATAGTGTCCTCTGTAATCTGGCCTCCAGTGAGCTCTTCAGGTTCATGCCGCCTGCCCTGTGCCACCCTGATGTTCTCAGAGAGTGCCCCGCTGTTATTACCTGGCTCCATAGCATAGCCAAGAGTATGGCCAGAGTGTCTTCCACTTGCCATACACATTCTTCTGGGATGACCATGCTTACCCTTAAACTTAGTACAAATGTCACCTCTTCTTCTAGACCTTTGTGACTCTCAGGAAGAACTGGGTACTCTTTCCTTATACTCTTATTCTGTCCCATATATATATATTCCACAATTTCTTGATTGCATTCCTAGTTGTTTTATTTTTTTTTCCCTTGGCCATTCTAGAATGTGAACTCCTTATGGGTAAGTTCATTCATATTTGTAAACTTTATTATTTGGTAGGAATCAGTAAAATACTGTTTAAGGGAGTGAGTGAATAAATGAATAAATGTTTACATACCTCATTGGTGGCCAAGCTAAACAAGAGATCCTTAGTGTTTCTTTTTCAACTTCAAATTTTCTCTGCTCCATGCTGCCCAGTAAGAAGACCCTTGCATTCAAAGTGGTACCATCAATGTATTTTTTTCTACAAAATGTATCTTATTTTTAAGTTTAAATATTAGAACTCAAAGCTTAATTGGAAATGAGTCAGGATGGGTTTCCACATTCTAGAGTTTGTCATCTCTCTGGTGGCTCAGTTATATTTTAATTATCCAAGAAAAAAAAATGCAGGCAGGAAGGATGTACACATGTGCTGAGTGCCTGGATTTCACAGATGGGCCCACTGAATCTTCATACACCCTTCACAGTGTGTATTATCACCTACATTTTACAAATGAAGACACAGGGCTAGAAGTTATGTAACCTGCCTAGGAACCCATGACTAGCAAATGTCAGAGTTGGGAATCTAACCACGTCTGTCTGGATCTCAAGTCCATTCTTTTCCCCCTTCACTACACTTCCTCCCTAGGGAAACAGAACAGAATTAGGGACATAAAAATCTCAAGAAGTTTCACTAAAAGACATTCCTCTGTGTCTCCAATGACAAATCGGACTGAAGAAGCAGGAACTGTGGATCGTGCCTCTGATCCTGTTGCCTGGTGTGATTTTTGAGTAAGTCATTTGACCCCTAATTTTCCAAATCGTTATGTCTACAAACATGGACACACAAGACTCTTCTTACCAATTAATTAGTTAATGGAAAGACGACTTAGTGAATGAGTTTGTGTCATTTGCTGCAGAAATGCGTTGGATACAATTACCATACAAGTGACCTTATTTCTAAAAGAAGCTAGTAATGGTCTAAAGGAAATAAGACAGCTAGCCTACTGAAAATCAAGCAGTGGATAAAAATTGATTCCCTTTGTATTTAATTTTACTTAAAGTTTTTGTGGAGGTCTGTGAAGCCTGCATTCTTTCACGCTTGGTGGTGGGGCAAGCATGGAGGAATGAAGAGATGCTTATCAGGAAAGAGGAAAGGCAGGAGGAGAGTGGCTGTTGAACATTGTATGTGCCAAATTGATTTTTTTCCCTAGGTCTAATAACTCCAAGATGGCAATTGGCATTTTTGCTTGAGCATTAAACACATAATAGTCACAGCATTCATTGGACCTCAGCAGTTACCAGCTGTTGACAGACTTGAATTTCAACAGTGCTTTATACAGTGCAAAGAGTCGAAAATGAAATACAGTGGACAGGGCAATAGAGAAATATTCAAAGTAGCAGCAATGTAGTATATAAAAGTTATATTTAAATTTCTGAATTTTGAGAGGCAGTATAACAGAAAGAACCCTGGTCTGAGATTCATTCCCTGGTTTCTTATGAGCTAAAGTTCCTTGTGACCTTGGGCAAAATGCTTAATTCTTTGAGCTTTTGTTATTTTTTAAATAGAGGTGTGGGAGGGGGTGGAGTATATGTTGTGGAAGGATTGGGCTTCTGTAAAATGAGGACAAGCAGTATCTCTAACATCCTGTGCAGCACTGTATCCCTAGGTTTATGGTGGCTCGGATACTCCATTTGGTCTCCAGCCACTCGAGAGCACTCCTGATAACATGACAGCAGGGGAGGCAGGTGACATGTTTGAAGGCCCAGATAATGGGGGGAAATGGAAGAATTGCGACTGAGTCTTTTCCTTAAAATGGTGGTACTTCTTTCATAACAGAGCCCTAAATAAAGACATTTTAAAATGGAAGGGAGAATTAATTGCAGGTCTTAGAGCAGAGGTGGGGAAGGTCCGGTCCATGGGCTCTATAAGGCCCGTGAAATCATTTGGTCTGGCCCTGCCGAGGCATTAGGGATGAGTTAATCAAATATTTGACCAAATATAGCAGGCTAATTTTTAAGTGGATAATTCTGTATGGCCTGCAGATGTTATAAATATCCAAAAGGCCCTTGGCAGACAAAAGGTTTCCCACCCGGTCTTAGAGGCTAACTTCCTGAAGGATAAAACTTCCTGAGATATTTTTATAGTCTCCCCACCCCCATAATGAAAGGGGTGTGTAGGCTGGGAGAGACTTAGCTTGGCCCCAACACTTAGCCTTGCTAATTGCCCCACACCCCTAGGCTGCCATCCTTCTGGGCCCTGGGAAAGACACCAGCTCCTTTCTCCAAGCATCTGTCATGTTTACAATTGGATACTCTCTCAGACATTTGCTCCCCTCTCTCCTTGTTTTAGAAAAAGTCCAGCCTTTATACACCTAATATGATTTAGTCCTGGTTTCATTTCCTGAATCTTTGTGTTGCTTTTTCTTCCTGGATCTCATGTTCAATGCTGCCAGGTTCTTTGTCCCTGCAGGTGCAGACAAATTAGCATAAAGAGTAAGTTGCAGAATTGGAGAACAGCAAATTTGATTTAAAAAGCCATTTCAGATTGAGGTCCATTTGGTGGCATTGGGAGCAAAACTAATAAACAAACCGGGTGTTTTGTGTTGTTTTTTTTTCTACTCAAATTCTTTTTTTTTTTTTTTAATTTGATAGTATCACTGTAGAAGTAGAATATTTTATCAAATTCTGATTTTTAGCTGTCATGTATGGTGCTTTTTTTGTTTTCTTACTTATTGCTGACTGTTAAGTTACGTGGGTTTGGCAAAGGAGAATCTTTTATAATAAAGAATGCATTGCCTACCCAGCATCATTGTCTGTGCATATCTCGACCTTACATATGCAGTATTTTGCCTTGACACAGTTTGTGCTATTGTGACTTCCATTTTGCAGATGGAAGGTAAATTGCAAAGAGAATGTGGGGCCATGGCTAGACTGTGAAAATTCTGAAGAAGCCAGGGCCTACTGTACTCTCTCACTGTCTAAACCAGGCGTCCTCAAACTACGGCCTGCGGGCCACATGCGGGTGTTTTTGCCGTTTTGTTTTTTTACTTCAAAATAAGATATGTGCAGTGTGCATAGGAATTTGTTCATAGTTTTTTAAAACTATAGTCCGGCCCTCCAATGGTCTGAGGGACAGTGAATTAGCCCCCTGTTTAAAAAGTTTGAGAACCCCTGGTCTAAACGAACATTTTCTTTGATGGTTTCTCTCATAAAGAATAAATCAGACAGAGAAAGCCAAATACCATATGTGGAATCTAAAGACCAAAACAAACAAACGAACAAAACAGAAACAGACTCATAGATAGATAGAAGAGATTGACAGGTGACAGAGGGGAGGGGTTGGGGACTAGGTGGAAAAGATGAAGGGATTAAGAAGTACCAATTGGGCCCTGACCGGTGTGGCTCAGTGGATAGAGCGTCGGCCTGCAGACTGAAGGGTCCCAGGTTCGATTCCGGTCAAGGGCATGTACCTTGGTTGCGGGCACATCCCCAGTAGAGGGTGTGCAGGAGGCAGCTGATCCATGTTTCTCTCTCATCGATGTTTCTAACTCTCTATCCCTCTCCCTTCCTCTCTGTAAAAAATCAATAAAATATATTAAAAAAAAAAAGAAGTACCAATTGGTAGTTACAGAATGTCACAGAGATGTAGGGCATATAGTCAAGTGATAGTGTAATGACTATGTATGGGGCCAGGTGGATAGTGGAAATATTGGGGGAACACTGTAAATTACATGATTTTCTAACCACTATGTTGTACACCTGAAACTAGCAGAATATTATTGAATATTAAAAATAAAGAATGGTATATATTTACCTGTTGTTCTGGAAATTAAAAAAAAAAGACTCTTATATAAGCTATGACAAACGATCAGAGGAGGCCTGTGCTGGGTGCCGTGATGAAGGCCAGCCAGTGAGGAGCCAGAGTTCAGAATTCTTGAGCATTCACAATTCTGAGGATTGCTCACCTCTCAGTGGGCAGGCTCTTTGATTGCAGGCATGGTGATTCACTCAAGTTACTCAGTGATGGGAGGGCTGGTCAGAATGCACACATGTCAGCAGGAGGCAGTGACCTCACAGGAATCCCAGGAAAGAAGGAAAGGGAGCCATGCTCCTGCTGGGCCTCAAGGCAGGCGGACCTGATTCCAGGCCAGCTCTTGGGGCTCCAGAGGCAAGGAGTTTCGGGGTGTTCCCTGTGCTGCCCTGCATCCGTGTGCCTCATCTCTGCTCAGTTGCTACTGCTAGTCCTCGCCATTGTGCCTAGCATTTCCTCCACCTTCGAGCTTTGTCTTTTCTCCACCTTCGAGCTTTACTGGCTCATGGTTTTTCTATTTCCTCATCTCTCCAGCTTGAAGTGGCCCTAGGCCCAGACTCCCATCTGTGCTTCTCTCTGCATCTCCCTGCAATATGCTTGATTGGTTCCATATTCCCGGTTTCAAACCCCTAAGAGTAAGGATCTGATTAGCTCATCTTCTTGTGCTGAGCCACGTGGTGACTCACGGCCCAGTCTACAGACAGGCTGCCCATAGGTGAGGTGCCCACCACTGGGGTCATGTGGAAGGGCTGTGGGTGAAAGGGTGGCTTCCTTCAGCAGGAGCAGAGGGCGGGCACTAGGATATACAGGCCCAGGGCACAGCCTATCTGTCTTTTCACAAGCTCCAGAGGCAAGGAGTTTCGGGGTGTTCCCTGTTTAAGTACTAAAATTTTTTTAAAGCAAGGATTTGGAAAACTCGAATAGATTTTTAAATGACTACATGTGAAATAATACGTAATTATTTCAACAAACATGTTTTTTCCATAAATCCAAATATGATCCTCACCCTGAAGTAGCCCAGCAGCCTATGAGGCATGGCTGGAAATTAATTTCTAGTAGCTAAAATATTTTCAAGGTCAGAAAAGGAGAAATCATTAAAGTGACCATAGCTATGAGACACTGTATTAAAAGCTTCACATTTATTATATTGTTTTCTGCTCACAAGAACTCTATAAAGTAGATATTATAGTCCTTATTGGGCTTAAGTAACCAGTTCAAGACAAATCAGTGTTAAGTAGAGAGGTTGACATTTAAACATAGTCTGATGCCAAAATCATGCCTGCGAATTATGCTCCTTCCATATCTAACTAGGTATCGGTAACTGGCATTTTCTTCACCTGAGTTGCCATCAGCATTTATGAAATAATTCGATTGGAGTTGGAGCTGTCATGGGAGACGTCCCACACCAGAGCTGGGATGGAGGGGAGCAGTTGGGGAGGTTAAGGAGATATTGCCGCATGAACCAGGGCTCCCGGTGTCAGTGCCACGGAGCAGCAGTGTCTCTGTGAGGTCGCATCACCTCTAGCAGATGCGAATGGGTCCTGCAGAAGCCTTCTGTGACTTATATTAACACAGATCCATCATTAATATGGCAAATATGCACACACACCTGCAGATTTAATTACTTTAATTTCCTTGAGTCACTGGTAGGTTATGGCCTGCCTCAATTCCAGTAAAACCGAAGCTGTCTAGATTGGACAAAGATGTGTCTTGCTCCAATCAATCTCTTGAATAGATCCAGACTCCAGCCCATGTGACAGGCTTGCTTTCTAGACAGCTAATTAAAGAGGCAGGGCAGGCTACTTTACTAAATCTTAGAAACTCTAGATGGAAAACATATTTTCTTCTCCTGTCCCTCCCCAAACTATCAGCAAAGGCTGAGTTCCCCTCCATTGGTCTCACTTCTGAGACCAGTCAGCATAGGCTTTCTGGTTTGTTCCGCTGAGGTTAGGGGATGTGTTGAGGGGTTTCTGTTGAGGGATTTCTGTTGAGGGATCCCTCACCTAAGGTGGAAAGGTTTGCCCAGAGAAAGAAAAGCCATCTTTGTACCAGAAGCTTTTTCCCCCCAAAAGTCACCTCTGGCTCTTTGTGAAAAATTGAAGAGAACCCAAAATAGGATATCAATCGTCCCTTAAGTGACTGAGGAAACCTCTAGCAGAGAAAGTAAAAGCTACCTAGTATATGTTTGTGCTGATATTTTAAATATAAAAAAATTTTTTTAAAGCAAGGATTTGGAAAACTCTAATAGATTTTTAAATGACTACATGTGAAATAATACGTAATAAATAGAAATGAATTGAGCAAAAATAGATTTTCGAATGATCAGGAATGTAAGAGATCCCCATGAGATAGAAAGAAATGGTACAAGTCAGAAAACTTTCACATTCTTTCATGATTGTAGAGGGAAAAATGAGAAAAGTAACTTACAGAATGACTTACCTTGGTTTTTCCTGATGAATTTATGAAATTTCAACAAACATGTTTTTTCCTGAAATTTAAGTACTAAAACAAGTAATAATGACTACTAAGAATACCCCAAACCAGGTAACAAGATTAGTTAAACTGCTGGTGCAGTGTACTATCCATCCATGTGTCCTGAAGAATTTCAGAGGTAACAATGGGGAAAGTGGTGTTGAAATAGCTAGTTCAACCTGACCTGGCAGACCATGCCTATTTGTAAGGACTCTGAGCCCTTACTGGGGCAAACCACCAACCTTGATGGTGATGGATGAGATCTGTAAATCCTTCAATACTAATTGAACCTACCATGAGTGTAAGTGATGGACACACTGGCAGGGTTGGGAGGGGCATGGTAACAATGGGAGTCTATAAAGGGAAATCAAGTCTGAATGATCAATATTGCATAATGCTGATTGATTAAGGGGATCTACTTAGATTTTCAAAAAGCTTTGGGAGGTTCTGCCTTTAGAATCTACTTTTTAAAAAACAGATCTCATGCATGATTTGTACGATACTAAACTTTATATACTAAAAAGCTGAGACAATGGAGACTGACTGCAAGATCATTAGAATTTATGTTAGAGGACAGAAGAGAGAAGGTTGATTTTTATGTCATTAAGGAATGCTCTCCCAGATAAAGGGTCGAGCTCTAGTTATAAAATAAAAGGCTCCCTGTCACTCATTAAGGATTCAGGGAAATAACCTAGGGTTCATTAAAATCGTTCTCTGAAAACATCAACCCAACATGCTGTCCTGGCTGAAACAGGGAAGCACAATGTCATCCTGAAAGGCATGGGAAACACAGCAGAGCTCTGCACCCATGTAGAATCATATCGATTTCTTTTACCAGGAAGTAAATACGTTATTCTTGTGACTAATCTTTCATGACTGTATTAACATTAATAATAACAATGACAACTCCATATTCAAATGTTTTTAAGCATTTCCACTCTAACAAGCTCTGTGAGGTAGATGTTTGTATTATAATCACTTTTTGAAAGATAGAGAAATTGAGGCATAAAGATTTCTGAGGCAGGAGCCTTGTCTCTAGGGAACACATCTAATGAACCCACAGAAAGGCAGCTACACTGGGCAGTAGGAAGTGGGTGTGGTTGTGTGAAGACAGAACACATAGTAGACGGAATAGCCAAATAAGGATGTAAGAAAAATGAATGTTACAAAGGCCAAGACTAAGAGAGAATGTGATCTCTATTTACCACATCAGGCATATGTGACTTTGTTCACCAAATACTCAATGCCTAGGATTCAAAGCTCTATTTGTAAGTCCATGAAGGTAAGTTTAGGGCAAATTAAAGGAAGTGCTAGTTCACTCAGCAGATATTATTCATATGGAACTTATTTCCCAGAGTGTGGTGTAATCAGAAAATATAGATGCAGCAAACAAAACAAAAAAGATACTGAAAACTTCATGAATGAAAAAGACATGGTTCCTAAGAAGCTGAAATTGACCTCAGCTTTAAGACTGATGTCAGGCAGGATGCATGCCCATGGGCACAGACTTGCCTTTGAGTTCTGTGTCTTCTTGGCCACAGAATGAGAAGTTACCAACACTATGGAACTGACCTTAAATTCTTTCCTTTGTGTCCTGACTCAAGTCTGATAATCTGCTCATTCCAGTTACCCTGACTCTTGTTCACAACTTAATGGCTTGATTATGAAATTTATAGCTGTATTCTTTAGAGGGTGCTGTTACACACCAGAAACAGAAAACCCGGAACTTTTTTTTTTTTTCATTTTGCAAAACTCCATTAACAGTGGTTTTGTTATAGCCTCTAGTTAATGGGCCAGTGCTACCAAATGAGAAATAGAAATTGTCAACATTACCTCCACCTACTAATTTCTTGATCTGTGGTACAGGTAGGGTATGCCAGGATCAGCCAAGAGGGACTACCCACATGGTGGGGTCACCTTGCAGTAGAAATATGTGCAAAGCATTGCTGCTCATGAAAACTTAAACTCCAGAAGAAACATAATGCCAGTTAATAGTAACATGGCTATGGCAGAAATTAAGAGAAAAGAGGCAAGAACTTTATAATGAGAAGGTAAGTTTCTTAGAGATTAGCCTATAACAGGGAGCATATAGTAGGATGCCCCATAGGGAAGAGGCGGAGAAATAAAGGGTTCAGAACCCAGACTCTGAAGGTAGACATCCTATTTAATGCAGTCTCCTCCACTTGCTAAATGTATAATGCTAGGCAAGTTACTTAACCTTTCTGTACCTCAGCCTTCTCACCTGTAATTGTTATCCACCTCATATAATGGTTGTGAAAATGAAGTGAAATGAAACAAAAGCATTTCGTGCCTGTTTTATTGGAAACACTTCATAAGCATTAACTATTGTATAATGTGTTGATAGTATGTGTTTGGGGGCTGATGTTTGTCCAAGTACCCCTACAATGCCTTACTTCTCTTGGCTTGATCAAGGTCAAAGGAAGAGAATCTATTGATGGATTAGTAGGCCCCAGTTTTGAGCCTCCCCACCACCCCCTTCCCATTCTAACATGGATGATACCAGAGACACTCCTCACTTTCCTTCTCACACAGTGTGTTTACAGCCTTTTCATTGGTCAGTGATGACAGGGGTTGAAGTTGAGGTGTTGGCCTGCCTGTTGATGACCCCTCACTGGACTATCATTTACTTATTGTCAAATGGAAAAAGTGAGACTTCAGGAAGAGTATGTTCCTTACCTAGAGTCACAGTGCCCAAGTCCTTTGACTAGTTACCTAATCTCCTTTTGCCTCACTTTCCTAGTCCTGGATAACAATAGTACCTACCTTATCAGCTATCAAATAGCTTAATGAGAATGTATGTGTTTAGCCATTACCTGCCACATAGTAAATGCTCAATATAAGTTAGTTATTGTGAAAAAAATAGTAATAACTATCAATTGCCCTACTTTATTCTTGTTAGATTCAGCCTGATCATCACATCATCCAGCAGATTATGAACACTAAGTCTGTCCAGGGCATGAATGAAGTCTCATAAACAGAGATGAGAAAAAGAGGAAAACGTCCCTTGTGCCATGAAGTGTATGAACACAGATTCAGACCCATATAGAAGAGCAGGAAGGGATGGGAGAAGAAAGTAAGCATGAGCGGCAGTGCTATTGATGAATGCACAATGGCAGACAGTTCACCTACTTTCTAAAATGCACCCTTCCTGAAGCATGCATGGTTCCCACTTCTCACTTTCAGCCCCTGGATGGGTGTTTTGTGTATGGGGCAGGGGGAGGGGGTTGTTGAGAAGGAAGGGCTTTAGAATTAAGATAGAATTTGGGAGAGAGAAGGGGAAAGATGTTATCAAGGTGTTCCCTCACTGCATGTTATTACCAGCTGATCAGCAACATATTTTAACAATCAAGTGATCTTTGTATTTCTTTTAAACTATCATCATTCACTCAGCAGGTACTGGATGGCTAGACCTACATTTCTAGGGGATATCTGTCAGGTCATTTAGAGGTCCTCTTCATCCCTTTTGTAATGAGCATTTACGCAGGTCAGCCTGCAGAAGTGGGCCCAAGGCAGTGTCAAGAAAGTCTTCAGACTGGTAATGGGAATCTAGGAAAAAACAGATCTGATCCTCCAGGGGAGTCTGTCACAGGGAAATTACATCAGATTGCTACGTGAGTTATACCCTTGTGTGAATTGGTTAATAACTCAATTTCACTCCTGGGTCTAGAAGCCGAAACTTTTCAAACTCCTGAGAGTGTTTACTTTTGCTGTATAACTTATGTGTGTCTAATTCATTAATCTGAAGTACAAGCAGAGTGGTTCATGATTTCTCAGTATAAATAAGCATCACTTTGGTAGACAGCACAGTGTAGTAGAAAGAGCACTGTGTGAGGAGTGAGAAGCTGGATTTAGTGCTGTCTCTGTCTTATTTGCCTTAGCCCTTGCAATCTTCACTTACCCTCTGGCTTTCTGATTCTAATTCCGTGGAATCTACCACACAGGATTGATGAGTGAAAAGAGAGGGGTTAAGTAAGACCTTTGCAAGTTATAATATGGAATGTTTTACTTCCTTGAGTCTTTGTAAACACTCTCCTTTCTCAGGCTGAAGAACACAACAAAGATACATAAGATTATTACCGTGCTCGCTTCGGCAGCACATATACTAAAATTGGAACGATACAGAGAAGATTAGCATGGCCCCTGCGCAAGGATGACATGCAAATTCGTGACGTTCCATATTAAAAAAAAAAAAAGATTATTACCACTTCTCATCTTCACTTTTTTTAGGAACTTAAGGTTCAGCCCCCAGCATGGCAATTACAGATCATAGGAAAATTTTTTAAAAATCAAAGAATTTTAGAGTGAGAAGAGTCTTTAGAAGTCACATACTCCCTTTTCTTTTTTTCCAACTTTATTAAAGAACTAGAGGCCCGGTGCACGAAAATCGTGCATGGAGGGGGGTTGTCCCTCAGCCCAGCCTGTACCCTCTCCAATCTGGGACCCCTCGAGGGATGTCTGACTGCCCTCTCACAATCCAGGACTGCTGGCTCCCAACTGCTCGCCTGCCTGCCTTCCTGATTGCCCCTGACCGCTTCTGCCTGCCAGTCTGATCACCCCCTAACCACTCCGCTACCAGCCTGTTTGCCCCCAACTTCCCTCCTCTGCCGGCCTGGTCACCCCTAACTGCCCTCTCCTGCAGGGTTGATCACCTCCAACTGCCCTCCCTTGCAGGCCGGGTGCCTCCCAACTGCCCTCTCTTGCTGGCCATCTTGTGGTGGCCATCTTGTGTCCACATGGGGGCAGGATCTTTGACCACATGGGGGCAGCTATATTGTGTGTTGCAGTGATGATCAATCTGCATATTACTCTTTTATTAGATAGGATAGAGGCCTGGTACAGGAGTAGGGGCCAGCTGGTTTGCCCTGAAGGGTGTCCCTGACCAGGGTGGGGTTCCCTTGGGGCGTGGGGTGGCCTGAGCGAGGGGCCTGTGGTGGTTTGCAGGCCGGCCATGCCCCCTGGCAACGCAAGTGGAGGCCCTGGTATCTGGAATTTATTTTCCTTCTACAATTGAAACTTTGTAGCCTGGAGCGGAACCAAGCCTGGGGCTCCCTCCGCGGCCGGCAGCCATTTCTGTTGGGGTTATAATTGAAACTTTGTTGCCTTAAGCAGGTGGGCCCGGCCAGGGTGTGCAGAAAGCTTTGCTTCCCCTGTTGCCGGCGGCAACCCTGGCCTGCTCTCTCAAGCTCCATTCTGCCGCCATTTCTGTTTGAATTTGTTTACCTTCTATAATTGAAACTTTGTAGCTTGAGTGGAGGCTTAGGCCTGGCAAGGGCAGGCGAAAAGCTTGGTTTCCTCTGTTACCTAGGAAATCTTGCTCTCTGTGGCTGTAGCCATCTTGGTTGGGTTAATTTGCATGCTCACTCTGATTGGATAGTGGGCGTGGCTTGTGGGTGTGTCAGAGGTATGGTCAGTTTGCATATTTGTCTATTATTAGGTGGGCTAATTGACAAATAAATTGTACCTATTTAAAGTGTGCAGCATGATGGTTTGATACACAGATATTTTCACACACACACACACACTCACACACACACACACACACACACACACATCTGTAGGAGAAAATGATTTAGAGAAAGCCTGGAGAATTGACTGCCCACTGAGCTTTGGGCTCCCCAGTTGGGAATGTGTAAGAAGCCAGTGCTCATGGTCAGCAAGGTGAGCTTGCAGGTCTGCAGGAATGGAGTGGAAAGCCTTGTTCTCCAGGATGAAGATGAGAATGCAAGCCTCCACTTGAGTGCAATCAATACTGCTTGGCATTTATGATGTCAAAAAACAAAATTCAACTGAATAAATTTAAAGATCTAATTGGTGTTATTTAATGATTCATGAATCAGGCAACATCCCATCTTAGCAGCTAGAAAGGAGCTCTGCGGAGCTGTGCAAAATGGAAGAATTATAGGCAGAAGGAGGCGGGGCAAGGAAGTTTTTTCTAGTAAAGAATGATTGTTTTAGGCAAGGTCACCTTAGCTTGGTGAAAGGTGTGGGGTCTCTAAGGCAGATTATTTCACCAGTGCTAACTGGGTAATTTCAGATTGGTTCACATATATATTCCTGGAAGAACCTGAAACTGAGTTGGGCATTATGTCTCGGTTTGCTGACATGGGCCTTAGCACAAGTGAGTCCATTTTGGGTCTGTTGTTTCTTTTTATGATCATTTCCCCCTTTTGGTCAGACACTTAGTTTACCTAAGAGGTGATCAACATGTATGGCATCAGCACCACTCCCAACCTCTGCTACAGAGTTCTTGCAGTTTTGCTGATCCTATGTGATATTCAGGTTGTGACTTCAGGTTCACATTGTTTTTTTTTAAAATATATATTTTATTGATTTTTTACAGAGAGGAATGGAGAGGAATAGAGAGTTAGAAACATCGATGAGAGAGAAACATTGATCAGCTATCTCCTGCACACTTCCTACTGGGTATGTACCCACAACCAAGGTACATGTCTTTGACCGGAATTGAACCTGGGACCCTTGAGTCTGCAGGCCGACGCTCTATCCACTGAGCCAAACTGGTCAGGACCAGGTTCACATTAAGTCAGTCACTCTCTTTATTCCTTGTCTGATATTCTAGTCTTGGGAGAGATCATTTGCTTTGTGGTTACTGGCTGCAGGTGTGCTTTTAGAGCTTTTGAGAGAATATAGCTGACCCTTGAACAACAAAGGGATTAAGGGCACTGATGCCTACACAATCAAAAATCTTCATATAATTTAAGTTGGCCCTCCACACATGGAGATTCCCAACTGCCAGTTGACCCTTGAAAATGCAAGTTTTAAATGCATGGGTTGATTGAACTGAGTGAGTCAATTGGAAAAAGTTTGAGTGTAAGTGGACCTGTGCATTTCAACCCCATGTTGATCGGGGGTCAACAGTACAGTACATAAGGAGGGATTACTATGATTATTATAACTAAGATTATTCTCAATGCTTGGAGTCACTTAAAAGCCATGGTCCCTGATACCCAAATCCATCAAAATCACATAAGTCAAAGACAGGTCCTGTTAAAAGAGTTACCTTTTTTTAGCCTTAAAATTTTTTATCTTTATTGTTGAAAGTATTACAGATGTCCCCTTTTATCCCCCCATTGACTCCCTCCACGCCACTCCCAGCCCCTCCCCAGGCCTTCATATAAGTTCTTTGGTTAATCTCTTTCTAACCTCTCTTTCCCTCTGAAATTCATCAGTCTGAAGCATGCTTCAATGTCTATGGATCTATTTTGTTCATTAGATTCCACATATGAGTGAGGTCATGTGATACTTATCTTTTTCTGATTGGTTTATTTTGCTTAGCATAATACTCTCCTGGTCCCTTCATGCTGTCTTAAAGGGTAAGAGATCCTTCTTTTTTATAGCTGCATAGTATTCCATGGTGTAAATATATCACATCTTTTTCATCCACTAATCTACTTATGGGCATTTGGGTTGTTTCCAGATCTTATATATTGTAAATAGTGCTGCTATGAACATAGGAGTGCATATATTCTTTCTGATGAGTGTTTCAGGATTCTTAGGATACATTTCTCAAAGTGGGGTCTCTGGGTCAATTTTTAATTTTTGGCAGTTCCATTTTAATTTTTTGAGGAAACTCCATACTGTTTTCCATAGTGGCTGCACCCGTCTACATTCCCACCAATAGTGTTGATTTGTTGATAGTAGCCATTCTGGCAGGTGTGTGGTGATACCTAATTTGCATTTCTCTGATGATTAGTGACTTTGAGCATTTTTTCATATGTCTCTTGGCCATCTGTATGTCCTCTTTGGAGAAGTATCTATTTAGGTCCTTTGCCCATTTTTTAATTGAGCCATTATGCTCAATTAACATTTGACAGAGGAGGTAAGAGCATACAATGGAGTAAAGACAGTTTCTTCAATAAATGGTGTTGGGAAATTGAACAAGTATGTGCAAAAAAATGAAACTAGACTACCAACTTACACCATATACAAGAATAAACTAAAAATGGATAAAAGGCTTAAATGTGAGTTGTGAAACCATAAAAATCCTAGAAGAAACCATAGGCAGCAAAATCTCAGATATATCTCGTAGCAGAATGTTTGTTGATGCATCTCCTAGGGCAAAGGAAACAGGAGAAACTAAATACATGGACAACATCAAAATAAAAGGCTTCTGCACAGCAAAAGAAACCATGAACAAAATGTAAAGGGATTCCACTGTATGGGAAAACATATTTGCCAGTGGTACATCAGATAAGGGATTAATTTCCAGAAGACTTCAAAGAACTCAACAAAAGTAAGGCAGCAATCCAATTTTTAGGCGTTTTTAAGATCTTATGTAACTGAGTTTCAACTTCTCCAGAAGTGTTAATCAGCTACAGCAGGTGGTGTTGGCTACAGCACAACACCTTGCTCAACTAAAAGATAACCAAGGGCTAGCCTGTTATTAAGACCAACTTTGGCCAGAGAATCTTAAGGATTGTTGGGCAGGTTTATTTTAGCAGCAGATTCCCTGATACTTTCAAGAGTTAAGGTGAGATTCTTGATCATAGCTCATTTACATTTACTCCTAACCAGGGAACTAAGGACCTGCCAAAGGATCATGAATACCTCCTGGTGAGTCCTTTCTAACTTGATGATGTAAATTCAGGGGAGTTGACCAATAAGGTGTCTCATTCATTTGTGAACCTTTAGGGGCACAGTTAGATAACCTAAGAGGCATTGTCTGGTTATGTGCCAGCCATCTGGGCACTTACAGGACCAAGCAGAATGATAACCACCACAGACAAAGATAAACCCTATGTGAACACAAACCATTCCCACCAAGGTGGCACTATTAATGGATTCATTCACAGGGATCTGTACACTTGACATTCAAACCATGGGTCATTTAGGTTTCCAGCACATTTGGCAAGCCAATCCCTTAGCCTGGAATAGAGAGTTGATGTAAATACCTTGCAAAGATGGGTGCTGCTTGTGAGATCATTCTGTGATTGGGGCCAGATCTGACGTAGGAAATTATGAGCACAAGGGAGTGCATATGTACTAAGATTTATGTAGGTATTGGTGCCTAATTAAGCAGGTACAGTTATAATCACAGAAAGAAAGAAAAAAGGCACTGGATGTTTGGGCCATGAAAGTTAAACTTTGTAAAATATTTCTGAGTGGGTTGATAGTAGTTTGTGGGACATTGGGAAAAGAAAAGAAATTGGTAACAGGGAGGACCAGGAGGTCTTTCGCATCATGGATAGATCTGAGTCTTGGATGACAAATCCATCAGCCTGAAAGTTTACCTTCCTTAACAGTGGCCTGGGCAATGTGGACAGTGGCTTTATATTTCCAGGCCAATGCTAGAGTAAGAGAAAAAAGAGAAGAATAAAGGATTTCATGTTTAAAGTATGAAGTCTTAATTGGACATTGTGGGTGGATACATTCTACGTCAATGTCAGCTACTTGTCTTTCTCATCCTTTTGATTTTGAGTTCCTCAGCTGGTGTGCAGTTCCTCGAGTCCTAAGGAGCCCTTTCTGATTGGGATATGTAGACCCAAGGTACAAGTTCCTGATATTTTGTTACCATTGGATAGTGAGGAAGATCTGGTATAGTCCATTAGGAAGAGCATTCTTTTTTGTTAGTGATTCCAAATCAGAAGGGTGGGAGGAAATTGGAAACATTAGTTTGGAGAGTCATACATAGCTAGATATTTGAGGAAACTAGAAGAACTCAGGATCCTATCCATTTTACAGATATATAACAAAACCTCAAAGACAATGAACAGGTCTAGAATCTAATATCTACAAAGGTGCATAGTTTTCTTTCTTTATAATCACCCCAATTTTTAAATCAAAGATAATCACAGTAAAACTAATTTGTTTACATTAATCTTGGCCTGGTTATTAACATAAAGGCAACAAGGATAGTTATTGACCATATAACCTCTTTTAAAGACTGCTTCACTGGAAGTTTTCATAAGGAATCTCAGATTGAACTCTTAAAAGCTTCCTGAGGCCAGGAGCTAAGCCAAGGACTCACCATCAAATTTTACCTGCAGTCTCTCTTATTAGGGTGAATCTCTCTCTTCTTGAGGTCCCCCAAATATGCTGTAGTTCCTGTTGTTTCTTCTTTTTGACAGTGATAACAAGCATTTACACAGCCTACTCTGCAGGAAACGTCTCAGTTTACCACTGAAGGAAGCTCACCTGTTATTTTAACACCACCTTCATTTGCTCCTTTCCTCTTCCTTGACTTCATTCACAACTCCCACATCCCCTTGGGAGGATCTGCCCGTCTTAATTCATGAGCATCTTGCTAAGCTCACTGGACTGTCCTTGTGTGCCAGCCTTGAATGGGCATGGATAGCCTGGCATCCCTCCGTGAAAGCCCTGTGGCTGAGTCTTAAAGCAAAGAATGTAAGTGGAGTTTTATCAGAGATACCCAAAGAGTGTAAGTTTGCTCAGGAACATTAGGGAAATGTGCCAGCACAACTTGGACCAGGTTCCTCACTTTAAATGGGTGGATTCCTGGACTTAGGTTCCTGGATTTTTGAGGATTCTTAAGCAGCTGGAGTCATTTAAAGGTAATACTTATTTAAATTTGTCGAGATTATTGCACAATTTTAGAATTTATATGAATGATGCTAATCGTGACAATAACAAATACAGTATTAATAATGATGATGATATTGATGTGGATTGGTGTTCATTATATGCCACATAATGCCAAGCAATTTAGTTACATTATTCTGGGGTTGAGAATTGCAAAGCAAGAGAATGGGCATCGAAATAGTGGAAAGGAACAAAGGCCTTGAAGCCAGGAGCCCTAGGATTTTTCTCTGCTGATTTTCCCACTAACTAGTGAACTTCTTCAAGTATATTGACTTTTCTGGAACTCTCTATCAATGAAATGGAGATATAAATACCCACATTAAAGGGTCATAGAGGATTCAGTTAGCTCATGAATGTTGAAAGGGCTTCTTAACAGAGCCAGTGAATAATAGGCACATCATTACTTGTTGAGTTGAATCATAGATGATAACAGAAATACAACTAGATAAGAAGTAATTAGAAATCGAGATAAATCAAGACAGGTGATGGCCTATTCTCTTCTGTAAGTCATGTACAGGTGATATTTTGTCATTATCAATTTCATTTTCTATCCATTTTATAAGGTGAGAACCATAGAGGAGATCTCACTGAATAGTTCAGGATCAAGAATCAGAGCAAATACTAAACTCTTTGGCAATGAAAGCCTGGAGGCCGAGAAAGAGGACTCAGGAGGAACAGAGTTCTCCTGGGTCTGGTAGGCAGTTTCTTTCCAACCTTCCTGCATCCAGGGCCCCAGCTTTCCAAACCTAGGTATTCCTATTGTTTCCAGTGCCACACTGCAAGGATGTGACCCCCAATGATGTGCAAACCTCAAATCAGAATTCCAGTCATGAAAGTGCAGGCTTCAAAAGGACTTATTCTCATTACAATGTATGAAATGATCCGTAAATACATATTTTAACATTACAGAGTTTAAATATTATTATACATCTTACTTGATGTCAGATTTTGTTAAATGCATGCTGTTATCTCAATTTACAAAGGTCAATTGATGGCAGTGGAGAACAGAACTAGGTATATTTAAATTTTTTCTTACCAATACATCTGTGACTCAGATAACCCTACTTTTTTTCAAAGAGCTTTGGGCCTCCCCTCACCCTCTTTTCAAACGAGACTTGAATGAGTATCATGTGGATAAACTCTTTGCAGAGCTTTGAAAAGATCCAGAGAACCATTGTGGTAGGAAGAAGCAAACCATTTTGGATGAAATCATAAGTCATTTGAATGCTTCCTCATCTCCTTGGTTGTGTCAGAATCTTTTGGCTGCACTCCCCCCAGGGGAATGTTTTCATCTCCATGGCTAGGTAAATAGAATGTTCACGGAGTTACTTGATTGCTATTCATGCTGGCAGAGAGTAGCGCGGTGACCTACTTCCAGCAGCATCCATAGAAAGCTTCACTGCTTTCATCAGCCTGATTTCAAAAGCCATCCTTTGCATTCTGCAGTGCCTGCCCCACTTGCCTTGGAGAAAACCTACTATGGACCATTCCTTATTTCTGTCTCTCACACCACTTCTCTCATTTTTGGTTCATTTTAGTCCACCTTCAACCTTTTTGGGAAAAATAGAAGTGGTGGGTGGGCAGCTTAAAGGATGGTAACATTTTTGAATTGTAGAGGACAGCTCTATAAAGGGATCTTGGTGGGTTGCAGAAAGAAATCAGATGAAGTTTTTGGTGTGTGTGTGTTTTTAATCTAGATTATCCTTGTTTACATAAACATAATTGATCACAGGTAAATAATTCATTGGAAATTATTTGGAGGCATCTGTATGTGGATGATTCTTTCTTCTTGGGGACCACTGATGCGATTTCCATAAGTCACTGTCATGAATTTCAATATAGCCAATTCTTACCCTAAAATGGATAGGCTGGGCTGAGCTGGAAGCTTTCCAAACTCCAAGAAGAAAGTCTGATTTGAAAAACTTTCACAGAGACTTTTATCCAGTTGGCAGAAATATACTCAGCCTGCACCAGATTTGGGGGTCTGACTAGAGCCGACTGTCATGTGTGGTTTTGTATCATTGAGTACCATGGTCAGACCTTCTAGTGCAATCATTTGAAGATTAGGAAAATGAGCTCCAGAGAGATTGCAGAGCCTCATTCCCCCAGCTTCCTGTTCAGGGCTCCTGTCCACCTGCCATTCCCTTTCTCATCACTGGGTCATTACTGCTTTAGGCTCTTTCCGTCAGGAACAAATGTCACTGAGCAGGGAAATAGGAATTCGATTGTCCTTCTCCTGGTCACAAGTGGAAAGCTTTATTCCAAATCTCATCATGTCTAAGAGGTTCTAGTTTCTTGAGAAAGGAGCTGCCTGGGCATCTATCTGTTGGGTGAGAGGTTCTTGAAGTTTGAAGCCATTTTGCTAATAAGCTTTTGCCCATATAGTCCAGCAGCCCTTGATCAAGCCTATTTGGAGGCAGAGGAGCGAGAATTAGATGATAAGCAGCAGCAGGCACTGCGTTGAATAGAGGAACCACAACGAGAGTTCCTTTTTTCAGTTACATGCTAAGCATCTGCACAAAAGGACTTCCTGGCTATCTCCCATTTTGTTGTTCACTTAGCCGGTCTATATAGGCACAAACTCCAGGCAGACCTCCTTGTCCCTAGCATCTGTGCTGCTTGAATCATTTTATGTGGCTCTCACTCTGGGCAGTAAGATTGTGTCACTTCAGCACTCCATACCAGATGGTCCCTGTGGTGAAAAGTGTGGAGGCCCAGCAAGCTCAGCCCAAAGCACGTTGTTTCCTCACTTGTTTTGACTTTGTCCTTTCTCTCTGCATCCTTCTACTTTGTCTGCTTTTCATTTCTTTACAGATGGCCAGAACACTAATGTGCTGCTGTCATTATGTTTATGGAACAAGTTGGGGTCTTTAGAGGCTGCCGTTCCAGAGACATTAAAGGCATGGGTCACGTTTGATACCAGGGTAAAGATTTGCAGGATAATTAGTGATCCTCTGCTGTTATTAACCCCTGACTTAAGCAGGTTATTTTCTTACAAAGGTGTTGAAAGTTAATGCTACTGTTAATAGTTTCAGTTGGAAGACCATAATAAAGCCATGTGGGAAAGTAGACCTACCATCAATATCTTTCAAACTCTGAAATTAGAGTTGGGGAAAAAGGAAAGTAAAAAAAGAATTGAAGAAAAGGGATAATTCAATCACAGGCCTACCTTTGGTAATCTTAATGATAGTCCCTTATGGAAAAGGCCCATTTGTTATTCTTAGTTTTGGACAGTTGGCTTTATCACTAAATTCCTGAGCTTCCTCGTCATCACGCAGAACCTCAGAATGGTAGCTGAGATAGCACAAGGTGGAAGGTTGCTATGTCCTATTTTGAGATGTTCCTTTTCCCTTGTAATTCTTTCATAAAGAATATGAGGCCATTCACAATACTGTACTTAATAGAACTGAAAAATAACCATGCAAATCTAATAACCCATGGACACTCCTTCCTTCCTCTAACAGCAGGAAGTTTTGAGGTAGTGCATTTTATTTGTCTTTCAGTTCACCCAGTTCTTTTCTAACTTTGGGGAATTCTCTCAGAAGCTAGACTAGATTTAGCTGGAGGAAGGTTTTTTAAGATTAACAGTAGGTTTGAAGATCTTGATCTAAGCAAGGTCTTTTAAGAGTAATGGCCATCAGGTGTCACCCTCAACCCCAAAGGACTGCAGTCAGTTCATCAGGTGCGCTTAACATGAGGTGAATAATTGACATGTCAATGCTTCTTCCTGGCTTAACCTGGTCACTGGAGCCACCTCATGGCTCCTCCATGGGATCCAGCTTGGAACTCAGGAAGGGAAAGGGGCCTGAGTGCCAGGATTGCTCTAACTGAGTCATTCAGTGAATTAAAAGGATCTTTGAGAATTTCCCCAATTCCAGTCCACATTTGACTTTAAATTGTCCATTTCTTTGAAAAAGACAGCACCATGGACCTGGTCCTCACCGAAGTTACCTTTTGAAAAAATTTTGATCCTGGAAACATGATGATTATTGTCTTAGAAGCTCAGTTCAGGGGTTCTGAGAGTGAGGAAATGACTAAAGCAAGACAGGACACTTGGATGGCATGAGGAAGGTGTAATTCCTGGAGAAAGAATTTTTGGAGCAAGTTTTGGGTGTCCTGAGCTAACCCCACTAAAGGACAATGCTGCAAGCTAACAGACTGAGGCTGATTTTAATGTGATTTTGTCTTACTCTCCTTCCGCTGCCTTTCCCCATCCCAGACTATTCTCTAGAGCAGCGGTCGCCAACCTTTCGGATCTCATGGACCACCAGTGGTTAGCGACCGCTGCTCTAGAGTGACTCCCTGACCAAGTTGTCATCACCCACGTTCTGTGTTGCATATAGAAGCTTCAGGGTTTCTGCTTTAGAAACCTCGTGTCTGTGCCAGTGTGAGATCTAGTCTGAAGATGGGTCTGGTTCTTAAAGGCTCTAATCAAATCATCCCAAATCGGTCCACCCTATGCTCTGAGGGAAAGGAGAAGTGGAGTACTATAGACCTGAGAGATGATTTGACGTTGTCTATGACATTGAAGTTATTGCCTTTTTAGGTGGTTTTGTGAAGCACACCCTTTAGGACTTAGAATTGTGGATGGACAAAGTTTTACCAAGATCTTGACATTCATCTATACAGCTCCTCCTTATACCGATGAGAAAACTCAAAGCTAGTAATTAATTGAAGGTTATTCCAGACCTGGGTCTCCTGAGCTCTGGTTGAGTGTTTGGGTCACTGTAGATTCTAGGATAAAAGTCACAGAGTGAGATTGATTGAATCTAGTCTGTTTGCTACTCTCTTTAATGGGTCTTCTTAATCGTGGCTTTATTTTCTCCTCTGCTTAATAAAACTGTGTATGATTTCCCATTAGCTCCTAACTCCTTAAACTGGCATTCACAACTTTCACAATTGACACCAATCTGCATTTTTTTTATCCCCAGCCCTCCACTACTCCTCTTCATATCCTCCATCCTGCAGCATCACTGGACCTGCCTCGGTTTTGCAAACACACATTGTTTTTGCTGTTCCTTTGTATACACCATTCCCTTCATTGGCAATCACCTCCCAACATTTTACCTCTTCCCCTGTGTTTATGCCCAGCCAATTTATATCCTCTCACTCAGCACTGCTATTACTATTTAGAGGACTTACTCATGGCCACATCTTCAATTTCTTACTAGACCAAAAGCTCCTTGAGAGTAAGGACCATGTCACACAGTTGACTGACTAGCAAAAATGGTGTGCTCCAAAAATATTTGTTGTGTCCAAAAATAAATGGTACCCTAGTTTCTGTGTATTCCAGAATTTTGGGAGGTACTTAGGATATGAGGTCTGTGGAAGGATAGAATGGACACACTAAAAGTCAGGACAGCCTTCCCCTTTCAGAGATCTCAGCTCTAAGTGTGATGATGGCTTCAGCGCTCATGTCACCTGTGATATCCTGAGATGCTTGTGTGAGCTCCTGTTGGCACTTGTTTTATTCGGTACATTATAGAAAAGGCCCTGTCTGAGCCTCAGGTGCAGTGCACAAGGGGCCTTGGACTAGAGTAACTATTTTATTACCATCCCTGTTTTCTCCTTAGAAGTCTTAGGAAAGCCTTGCATTGGTAAAGCAATTTGGGAGCATTTCCTCTTCTTGAGGTATTCTGCTGACATCCAGTCCAACGTGACTGCATTGATGTTCTAGGCTCCACCTCAGCCCATCGGCAATGAAATTCACAAGACATTTATTGTATCCCATGTAGTTCTTTTATTGGTTGACCCAGCACTGTTATCGCATAATAAGTTCCTGGTTTAGCATTTTAGCTCTTCCATGTCAAGTCCTGCCAAGAAAGGGAAAAAAGCTGAGGAAGAAGCCATCATTCTTTAATTATCTTGAATCTAAAATATGACAGTGCCCTTTCTGGCAGATGTGGCATCCTCCTTCCTATAACCTTTGTCCTCTATGATGAGTCTGGTCTGGGAAAATCACCATCCATAGAGAAGGGCGTGAAAAACCTACACAGAGGTTCAGAGGACTGGCCTGGTACCAAGGCCAGAAATGCTCTCCACTCACCTTCCCGTGGGGGCATTTGTCAGTGCCCTCCCTGCACCTGTTCTTTCCTTGGTACCATCCCTCCTGGAACCCTGCAGTAGAATACCTTCCTTCCCAAAAAAGTCTTAGATGGCCAATGAATATGGGGCTTCTTTTTGGGCTGATGAAAATGTTGTGGAATCAGAGTGATGATGGTTGCAAAGCTTTGTGAATACACTAAAAACCACTAGATGTATACTTTGAAAGGGTGTATTTCTGTGTATGTGAATTATATCTCAATTTTAAATGAAGTCACAGAATACTAACTCCTGTGTAATAAATTAAACTCCTGTAGCACAAAAACTCCTGAAAGACCACTCGGATTTTCTCCTCAAATATGTCCTTGCTCTGTGCATGTTCAAAGGTCGGGCCGTGCAGTGTGTGTGCTGGGGGTGGAGAGGAATGACAACCGTTCATCTGTTTCATTCCCTGTTGTGTCATGCCCAGTGACCTTGGTCTGGGTATTGACTTGTCTTTGGTTCCACAGTAAAAACAGAGGTAATGAGCCTGACCCACTTGATGAGGATCTGGGAAATAAAAATCCAGTTTGTTAAGTGCTTTAGAGCGATGAGGGGCCAGCTTCCCTCTGAATGGGTACAGGAAGGGTCGAAGAGACACCAACGTGTGTGGAATAAATCCCAGGTGCGGGCGGGAGGCTGGACGTGTGTTGTGCTGGGTGATTCAGTTATGCTACTAGGTGCTCCATTAGGAACCGGTGCTGCTGGTGACTTATGTCTATGGCGAGAAGGAGACTGAGTTTGGTTTCTGCAACAATGACAGGAAAGGGACTTAGGGGAGGAGGGTGTGTTTCCTAGGAGGAATCTTCCCGGTGCTTGGGTGTGAAGGCTTGATGAGTGAGGGTAAGTGCCCGGGTTTGTGACTGGAGGGGTTTCTACTGGTCTAAGCAGGCACCCTTGGAGGCACGCCCAAGGGTTTCTATTCACCTGGGAATCAGAAAACCTCCTTAGAGGAAAGGTGAATCGGGAAGCCTGAGTCCCTACCTCACCCACAAATGGGGCTGTGCCTGTGGAAAACCTGGACGGGGATGCAGGGAGTCATCCATTCTCACACCCTCTACCCACTGCATCTTACTGGATGCTATGCCAGGCACATGCCAGGGCATGGACAGCTTGCCAATCCAGCACCCATCAGGGTAACTGAGTCCCTTAGGCAATCAGGGAGAAGGGCTGTCTTTGCTGCTTGCTGGTTCTCCATCACACCCTGCCTTACTCTGTGCCCTGGTCTGTGGTGTGAGATAAGCGATCATATCAGTGTCTTCTAGATACTGGCTGTGACCTGTGCCTCATACAGATTCTTGTCACTCACCTACTCTGAGAGGACCGGCCCACATTCTTCCTCCTCCTCCTCATTCTCTTATCAGAGTCTGAATGCCTTCTCCCCACTTACCTGCCTATTAAAGGGAAATTGCCCACACTTCAAGGCCCAAACCAGTATCATCTTCTGAAAAGAAGGCTACCCTCCTCTCTCCTTCCCCCCTCTACCCAGGCAAGATGAGCCTTGCCTCCTCCTACGCTCCCACAGAATGCTGCCATGCATGTTTTGTAGCACTTAACCACGCTCATTCACGGTGGGTTACTTTAGAGCAGCGGTCGCCAACCAGTGGTCCGAAGGTTGGCAACCACTGCTTTAGAGAACTTGTCGAGGGCTTCATGGGGATTCGTGTCTTAGTGCCTAGAATAGGGTCTGGTGCTTAATATATGCCCAGTGTGTGTCTGTTAAATAAGTGAATAAATATATGAGTAAATAAATAAAGCAGAACATCATTTGTGTCCTCATACAAATAGTGAAATGTATTTATAAACTCCATAAATATTTAAAATTGCTTTCCTCTTTATGGCCGTGGTACTTGATGAGAATATTCTTCTAAATGTGTTTTATTAAATCTTTTTTATGTCTATGGAATTACTGTTTTTTTGGTCAAAGGTGATAAATTTTGGGAGAATCTATACCTTACAAAAATGAAGTTTTAGAAAGCAGAGCTTGGCACAACTGTGTTCAGAAGGTTAGTTCCCTGGTGGTAATAGTTGGTAAAGAGGAATGGTCTGGGGGACAGTGAAGTTCAGGAGAGACTGGGTTGAGCAGGTCTCTGTTGTGGAACATCTCAAAGCTTTGACCTGGTGTTGCTTAGGAATATTAGTGAGAGGGTCATATAACAGTGACGTGACCTCTCTACAGCAGGAGCTTAGCACCTATGGTGTGAGGTGCATGTTAGGAAGTTTGTTATTGATTTGTTGGTGATAGACCAGTGCCTCAGTCTAATGCCCTGAGGGCAGATGAATGTCTGCTCTTAGGAATGTCTTGTGTCTGTGCTAAGGACCCACTTCTGCACCACGCTCTCCATGTACACCACCTCTGCTCTGCAAAAGTGAAGAGAAAATTTAAAGGGAATTAAAACATTATTTTACCTGCCACAGCAATATCAGACATCTCCAGTGGATTCTGCAGAAAATGATTGTGGTTTTAGAAATAACCTGTCAGCCCAGTTGCTCTGCAGTAACCTTCCAGGATGTTTCTCTCCATAAGTACCAGTTCTCTGCATGGTAATTACCAGCTCTCTCCGTTGTAGATTCTCTGGTATCTAGGAGCAATTGCTAGGGAACTCACACTTTCACAAATTTACAAGAGGAAAGCAACCTTGCATTTACCCCAGGGGGAGCGATCAGGGTATTCAAACTAGGCTGGGTAAAGGATGCTATTGATCATAGAAATAGCGGGAAGAACTTGAATTTTTACCTGGTCTTTTTCTCAATGTGTGAGAGGCTGGCTCGCTAGATTATGATGCTAAGACCTATGGGGGATAATTTTCTTCTCAGGGTCTCTTCCACTCCTTGAGATTTGGAGCAGCAGTAAGTCTGATCTAACTAGTTGGAACCCTATATTGTCTTCCGCTGATGCTGGCTCATCTGTACCAGTGTCTATGAAGATGAGTTAGAAGATTTGGTCTGGTACAGCTGGAATTCTGACCTGTGCCTTTGCTGTTTGTCCTCTAGAGATCTCAGGGAACACAGAGGACATCCCTCTGGTGCGCTGGAGGCAGCAGTGGCTGGAGAATGGCACTTTGCTTTTTCACATCCATCACCAAGATGGTGCCCCGACCCTTCCCGGACAAGACCCAACCGAAGAACCCCAGCACGAGTCAGCAGAGGAGGAGCTGAGGATCCTGCACATCTCAGTCATGGTAAGAGCAGCATGGCCTTCACCTCTCAAGCAATGGCTTACGTTACCTTGACATTAAGAGTCTTGGTGCCATACACACAGCTCTATAATACCCAATGCCATAATGATCACTGATCATGTTAATGAATAATTTCCCATTTATGGGAAAGCAATCCGCTTGTGGTGTCAGTAAAAGTTGCAGTTATTTCCACAGCACCATTACCCAACTGTCCTCTGTAGGAACATGCCTAGGCATAGAGTTTTTACCAACCATCAACAATAGGCAGGAACAGTAGACTGTCTTAGAAAGAAATTATTCAACTTGTATATCCAAATATCTTATAATAGTCATTCCATAAATGTTGGCCAAATGATTGAATAGCCAAGCTGCTTGATGCTACCAAGTCATCTTCCCTCTTGCCCTACCTGGGAGAAAGTCAGCATCCTGGCTGTCTCTCCTCGTACAAGAAAGGTCATGTCAATAGATACTAGTTCCTCCCTCTAGCCCAGCTCAGAAACTTCACCATCAGTAACCCTTCACCTATTCAGAAATTAAAAAAAAAAAAAGTTTAGAAGATTCTAATTAGCAGATTTCTTTTCTCAAAAAAATTAAAACTGTATTCCTAAAGTTCTAGGAACTTGTATTTTAGAATCTCACCAGAAGTATGTGCAATGATAGATAGGGGTTTTCTTTGATGGTGTATCATTCATCAATGTATCCTTAGCACTTTGAACAATGCACTCACATACTTAATGCTTAATAAATATTTCTGGAATAAATGAGTGAATTTCCCAATGCATATAGAACATACCTGTTTTACTTGATATTTCATGTCTTAGTATTATGTTGACAAAGCCAATACATGTTCTGCTCCTAGGGTAGCCTGGGAGCAGATTGAGGCTTGACTCGTCAGCTAGGAACCATATGTATGGAAGGGCATGGGCTATTCTGTTAGGAAATTCAGCTGAGAACCAATCTAGGTCTTGGTGTAAACTTTAATCATTTATTATTCTGTTACCATCACTACATGCTGTTTAGTTTTGTGTATCAGATTGGAGGAAACTGAAACACATTTTAAATATATATAAACTAGAGGCCCAGTGCACGAAATCGTGCACGGGAGGGGAGTTGTCCCTCAGCCCAGCCTGCACTCTCTCCAATCTGGGACCCCTCAAGGGATGTCCGACTGCCCGTTCAGGCCCGATCCTTCCGGGATCGGGCCTAAACGGGCAGTCGGACATCCCTCTCACAATCCAGGACTGCTGGCTCCCAACTGCTTGCCTGCCTGCCTTCCTGATTGCCCCTAACCGCTTCTGCCTGCCAGCCTGATCACCCCCTAACCACTCCCCTGCCAGCCTGTTTGCCCCCAACTTCTCTCCTCTGCCGGCCTGGTCACCCCTAACTGCCCTCTCCTGCAGGATTGATCACCTCCAACTGCCCTCCCTTGCAGGCCGGGTGCCTCCCAACTTCCCTCTCCTGCTGGCCATCTTGTGGTGGCCATCTTATGTCCACATGGGGGCAGGATCTTTGACCACATGGGGGCAGCAATATTGTGTGTTGCAGTGATGATCAATCTGCAGATTACTCTTTTATTAGATAGGATAGAGGCCTGGTACAGGGGTGGGGGCCAGCTGGTTTGCCCTGAAGGGCATCTGGGATCAGGTGGGGGGTTCCCTTGGGGTGTGGAGCAGCCTGAGCGAGGGGCCTGTGGTGGTTTGCAGGCCGGCCACGCCCCCTGGCAACCCAAGCAGAGGCCCTGGTATCTGGAATTTATTTTCCTTCTACAATTGAAACTTTGTAGCCTGGAGCGGAGCCAAGCCTGGGGCTCCCTCCGAGGCCGGCAGCCATTTGTATTGGGGTTATAATTGAAACTTTGTTGCCTTAAGCGGGTGGGCCCGGCCAGGGTGTGCGGAAAGCTTTGCTTCCCCTGTTGCCGGCGGCAACCCTGGCCTGCTCTCTCAAGCTCCATTCTGCCACCATTTGTTTGAATTTGTTTACCTTCTATAATTGAAACTTTGTAGCTTGAGTGGAGGCTTAGGCCAGGCCAGGGCAGGCGGAAAGCTTGGTTTCCTCTGTTACCTAGGAAACCTTGCTCTCTGTGGCTGAGGCCATCTTGGTTGGGTTAATTTGCATGCTCGCTCTGATTGGATGGTGGGCGTGGCTTGTGGGTGTGTCGGATGTATGGTCAATTTGCATATTTGTCTATTATTAGATAGGTTTTGCATTATCCAAATACTTGGCATAGGAACTTTCCCCATAAGAGTCTCTCATAAAAATCTCAGAATGTAATCCTATTTCTTCCTCAATCCATGTCCCTATGAATAACTGGTTCAATAGATTACCTGCATATACATAAGCTACTTTATGTAAACTATGTGGTCAAGAAAAAAATTTTTGAACAGCAAATAGTAAATCTCAATGTCCAGATATGCTAGAAGGCAGGCAGACAAATGAGATTGCTATGCCCCATATTTACAAATGAACTGAGGTTTATAACATGGGCGTTACTGTACTTGTACATCCATAATCAAAGGCCAGTGTTTCCTATCTCAGAGAAGTCTGTCTGCAGTATAGTTTGTAGTTTCCAGGGAGTGGTGAGGTCAGTCCGTCTGAGGAATCAGCCTGACATTGACCAGGGTGACAGATGTGGAGGCCCCGTTGTCTTCACACTAATAATATGGTCTGAGTGAAAAAAGGTACAGGGTGGCTTCCCACCAGCCATCCATAGCCTTCCATGGTTGGGGGAAGCAGTCATGGTCATGGGTGGTTTTCGTTTTGTTTCTTTTAGTGCAAGACCATGTCAAAGAACCTGTCTTTTTCACACCAAATATAAGTATAGAGATTCCCAAGAACTAATACTGGGTATGATTTTTGTCTGAAAGGAAGACCTTGAATACAAGAAGTTAAGACAGGTAGCATGTCAGAAGGCATGTTTAGTTGGGGTGGGGGAGTCCTGTGAAGATCCTGGTGAGACAATGCTTGTCCTGGTTGCTACCTCATATTTTCAGTGTGGCAAGGACCGCACAGTCTATCCTCAGATGGAGGTATTTTGGTACCTTCTCTAGAGGAGTGTGTGTGTCTGTGTGTTGTGTGTGTGCACACATGCATTTGTGGGGGTGGGTGGCAGTGAAGATAGAAATACACTGATCAAGAATGCCAAAGTATGTGAGGAAATAGGTTGTGCCCGTAAATATAACAGCCCCTGTGAGAAACCCTGCATTATGAATGCCATGCTTTTTTTGAGACCCCTGGGCAGAGGTTAATGGACAGTGAACATTTAAATGGAAAGAGAACAAAAGTCAGCCTTATTGCTGTGCCTTAAACCTTTTCTTCATATTCTACTGGTCACCATGGCAGACCACCAATGACATTCTCTTTCCCAAATAAAATGGAAGATATTATTCCTCCAGCTTTATTTAAACTAAGTTATTTTCAATGAGGCTGAGGGAGGCAGAGGTTAAAAGGCCATGGGCAAAGGGTGAGACTGGACAGGTTTTGTATTTGTCCCTGGCTTGGCCCCTTGGAAAGGCCCACATGTGATTGAAAAATTGAAGTAGTCCTTTGACTTCTGCAGGAGAGTAGGGTTTCCTGGGTGAAATGAAGATATAAGTACCCCCTCCCATTCTCCTCAAAGATGGTGTGGTCAATGTGTAGTCCCCTGCAGCCCAGCTTTCTGCTCACCTTCCTCCTTTCCCAATCCACACCACCACCTCCCACACTGCCTCTCCTATCCTGAGTCTATTGTAGTCAGTTTCAAAGCTGCAGTTGTGTATTTGCCCTCAGCTTAGAAATCAAGCCTGAGGGTATTGTGTTTGAAGATGTGAGTCCTAAAGTCTCTTATGTCTTCTTAAGAGATGCAGAGATGGATAGACTTTATCTGATATTCTTTATACCATCTTCTTCGGATATAAACTAGGCAACTAGTTGAGGCATCCAGAATGACAACATTATAAATGTGAGAAGATAGCAAAATGCTTTGACCAATAACAGTATTGGGCAGCAAAATGCACTTAAATGAAATCTTATTGCCCAAATGCTTTTATAAAAGTGGTGCTATTTTTCATTAACTATAATGATGATTATTAGTACAGTTTTAGCTTGGACCCATTAACGTAATTTGAAAAAGAGAAAAGTTAAGGTGTTTATTAAAACATGAATACATCTAACCTTTTCTCTCTTATTAAGAAAATATATATTTAAAAGCTTAACTGGCCCTAACCGGTTTGGCTCAGTGGCTAGAGCGTCAGCCTGCGGACTCAAGGGTCCCAGGTTCGATTCTGGTCAAGGGCATGTACCTTGGTTGCGGGCATATACCCAATAGGGAGTGTGCAGGAGGCAGCTGATCAATGTTTCTCTCTCATCGATGTTTCTAGCTCTTTATCCCTCTCCATTCCTCTCTGTAAAAAAATCAATAAAATATATTTTTTTCAAAAAGCTTAACTGATAATCCTAACTATTTCCAATATGTGCAAAGGAAATTAATGGTTCTGTGAAAACCTTAAGCTTTAAATTTCTTTCATTTCATATTTATACCTTTCTTGTTCATCTTGTCTCAATGCAGGGATTGCTGTTTATTTTTATATTTTGCATTTACCATGTTTTGTTTTAAACACAAAATAGAAGTAATGAGAGAATGAGAAACACAGAAAAAACTTTTTTGGTATCTTTATGACATTGTATGAATGAGAATCAATAAGTCATTTCCTCCACAGTGCCCAGTACAAATATACCATCAGCAAATCGTGGGCTGGCAGAAAACCACTACCTTGGCTGGGAACTGGGCAATATTAAACTTTGAAAAACATTTTGCTTTTGTTATTTTTTCAATCGCATCCTAAAATTTTTGAATAACTATTTTCCCAAAATGCTACCATTTCTTCCTAGTTTAGAATAATTGGATTTTCCTCCTGAAATCTTATATCATTGCTCTGCAGGTCAAACAATGTATGTTAACCTCCTGTGTAACTCAAACTTGGCTGAAGAGATTTATTTCAAATTTTGCAAGATAATTGGCATTTAAAACTACAAAAGTACACAAGGATAGTTTTTTGCAAACTCTTGAACAAGCGAAAGCAAAATCATCAAATGAAAATTGATGTCTGAGTTTAAACCAGAAGTCAGAGAAATCTTCAGTAATAAGCAGATTGTTTATTCCTGAGAAGATCGGGTTTAATATGGCTTCATATTGGCTATTCCGACTCTGTGTGGATTAACATTTCCATATTTTACTTTTGCTAATTTACCATATGATCTACATTTTTCTTCTTAGTGTATGTAAAAGAGTTTAATGATGTCTAATAGAATTTTAATGTATTATCTATATATTTCATCTTTGTAATTAAAGATGGCAGTGTTAATAGACTTGCTGTATTGCATCCAGGTTGGTTAAGTGCATTTTTCACAGCAAATAGCCTTTCAAAAATACTGTGCTTTGATGTATATTTTGTAGTGATAATTCCGACTGATAAGTAATATCTTTTATAGTTCAGCCTTCTTAGGCACAATTCACAATTGTGGGGAAAAATAATCTTTGTGCATTTGTCTATCCCCCTGAGGATAAAGTCCATTAATCAAGCATGGGTGCTGCTGAGGCTGTCTAGCCCCTCACATCCCCTTCCCCGCTGCATGAAGCTCATTGGCCATTGTCTACAGCAGTGGTTCTCAACCTTTCTAATGCTGCGACCCTTTAATACAGTTCCTCATGTTGTGGTGACCCCCAACCATAAAATTATTTTCGTTGCTACTTCATAACTGTAATTTTGCTACTGTTAATGAATCGTAATGTAAATATCTGTGTTTTCCGATGGTCTGAGGCTCTACAGCAGTAGTTCTCAACCTGTGGGTCGCGACCCACAGGTTAAGAACCGCTAGCAGGGTCGCGACCCACAGGTTGAGAACCGCTAGCAGGGTCGCCTAAGACCTTCCTGGGCCCTGGGCTGGTATGGGGCTGTAGAAACTTTTTAACACACGGTCTTTGCCAGCAAGTCTAGAAACAGCAGAATTAGGGGTTAAAGATTAATTCAGAAATGTCTACATATGCTTTAGGGGGTGGGAGAGAATGACATGTCTGAGGATTGGAGTAAGCAAAATCAGTTTTAGGAAAGAGAGGGAGTTATGCTGGGACTTAAAACCCTTTGCACTCGCTTGCTTTTTTTCTCGATTCCTTTATTTTAATGCTAACCGTGTCGAGTCACACTCGACATCCGAGTGCAAAAGGTTAAGGGACTGGAGAATGTGGGTGGAGGGAGGGTGAGTGGACATGCTGGGAAGGAGAGCACAAAGGCTCAGGAATAGGCACAGACAAACCCCTTTCCCCTCCGCCAACTCTAGCTATCTCTCTCCCTCTTCCCCGACTTCCTCCCAACCTCCTTTTTATTTCTCTCTCTCCCTTACAATAGAGCTGAATGTTAAGAATAGAACAAATAAATCGGCACAATTAAAAACAGAAAAATGAAACCCTGGAACACTGTGATCTGAATTAAGTTGTCATGTTGTTACAGGTTGGCTGGGAATGGCCCTCATGGGGTCAGGAACACATGCCCGCCCCAGGTACAGAATTTAGCATTGGCTGGGCAGGTGATGTGTGTCTCATCATTTGCTTTAGAAGCAAGAAACCCTGACTGTCTTTGTGTCATGTGAGTGTCTTGCTGGATCGGACTGACATGGATTCACTCTTCATCATCAAGCTCCTGATTAGTAAATCCAAACAATACCAGTGTTGGGCTTTTTGTCACTACCCAAGGGGGCAGGGCAGAGCTGGGACTCAGCTTCCAGCTTCCCTTTGCTCTGGCCCATCCTTGCTGATGAGCCTGGACGTGTGCCAAAGTTCATGGCTTATGTGCCTAGCATCTGGCCAGGAACAGAGTGAGCCCTGGTCAGCTAGGGAAGAAATCAAGCTTACAGATGCCAGGGTCTCTACTCACCTTATCACCCCACCCCCCACCTAAAGCCAAATACAAGAGAAAAAAACTATAAAACTAGGACAGAGCTGACAGCATGCGGAGATGGGTGGGTAGGGTGCCAGGGAGGGAGGAGGCAGGACAGGGCAGAGTTGTGTTTGTTTGTTTGTTTGTTTGTTTTTTAATTAATGATGGGAAGGATTTGAAGACTTGTACAATGGCTTTCCTAGCAAAAATGTAATTAGTTGAAGACAATCTGCCGCTGATGTTGGAGCTGGTGGGTTAACGAAGCCTGCCCTAATGAGAACAGCAGTGTCTCTCAGAGCTACCTTTAGAAACCAGGCCTCTCCTAGATCGGGGCTTGATTATTTCCAGAAAAAAATTGAATTCTATTAATTTTTAGGGGGAGTTGTGGAATAAGAGCCATAGCACTTTGTGCTTGGCCCAAGACAAGACTCTTGTAACTGTCAATCTTCTCACTCCCAACTCCCTTTCATGCCAGACAAAGTTTGCTGGCAAGGAATAGGTCTTGGAAGGGATTTCAGTGTATGATGTGCTAATTGTACATGTACGTCATCTCCTCTAGTCCTTAATTCCCTCTTGGGTTTTTTCCCCCCTCAGTTTTTTTTTTAGCTCTAATATGCATCTTCCTTGGATGCCAAAATTGAGTCACAGCTGTAGTGTTATAGGGATGTGACTGTGGATGCTCACTGTTTTCCTCAGTGTTGTGGGTCAGATCAGTGACAAGTTCAAGGAGGTTTGTAAGCAGAAAGCAATGCAGACAAGTTTTGTTAGCCTCTGTATTTGACCAGCATTGAATGACTTTCATTGGGTATGACCATTACCCTTTGGTACCTAACACAAAACATGACCTGCAGGGTTTCTCCTACCTTCTCCAAATCTGTTGGCCAGCAGTTTGTTGAATTTGCAGTTCCCAGTTTCCCTGAAAGTGTTCAAATTCAAGATTTTCTTCCCAGTCTGTCTTCTACATGTATTGTTACATTGTGGAAAATATCTGCCATTCCTCTTAAGTCTCTGATCCCAGCACAAGGGGTTGCAGACAGCAAACAGACCCAAGTCGTGCACATGGGTGGCAGACTGCTCTCAAGGAAACGAGTGAGCATCTGTTGACTGTAGACCCTGAAGACAACAGAGTTCCCTTAAAAAACATCTACCTAAGAACAGATCTCTCCATAGGTTTTCCCTGCCTGTTTCAAAATGACAGTCTGACAAGTATAGTCACCCATGGCACAATTAAATTATTGCTTGAAATTATGCATTTAGTCAACCCAATGCTAAGCTTAACTGAAGAAGATTGGGGGTTTCTGTGGCAGGCAGTGTAGACAGTTCTGAGTGTGGATGTTTGGGAATCCTCATTTGCGTAACCACAAGAGTTATGTGTGTAGGAGCAAGGCCATTCAGGGCTTAATTTAAAGAATATGGGAAGTTCTAGAATCAGGGCCCAGACTACAGTGGTGGGTCCCTTTCTACTCAAGGTCATGGAATACATAAGTAAGATCAGTGGTTGAATCTTTGGCCTCATACTACTGCATAAACTTGGGCAAGTTATTTAACCCCTCTTATCCTCTGTTTTCTCATTTAAAAAATGGAAATAGTAATTCTACTGCTTATAATTGTGGGTACTATTAAATAAAACAATGAATGTAATTCACTATGTGCTGTTTGTCACATGGTAAGTTACAAATGGTAGTTATTATTATCTCTCCAATATGTGATATGTAAGAATAAGGCAATTTATGCCTAGAATAGCAAAATAAAGCAGAAATTCAGGGGAGGAATTGAGCACATAGGATGGATTGGTGTAGGAAGCTGAGAAAAGCTTTCACAGTGGTTTGTAGCATTTAATATATTCATCAGCTATGTATGGCTGTCACCTCTCTAAGTAGAGGGACAGTGCCATTGGAGATCCTACTGTGAGAGAAGACCAGGCAGGAATCCTAAGCAATGACACACCAGACGTAATGGCAATTATGAAGATAAGGTGGTACCTCTCTGTGTGGGGCAAGAATGTGACCAAGTCCCACACAATGTGAAGGGCCTTCCACCTGTCCCAACTATCATCTCTGAATAGCACAGCCGTTAAGGGCCCATCTCAATCTGTATTTGGGGAGGAAACAGACCTTTTAAATCTTCACTAGTTCAGAGAGTGACATTGGTGAATATGTACCAAATTCAGAGAAATCTTGACATTTTGAATCTCTCTTCCCTTGTGTTCCCAATTGTTTTCATCTGACGTCTTTGAATCCCCCCAGGGCATTGGAATCACCCCCCCCCCCCCCAGGTGCCTTGCCTAAGGTCTGCCCTCAGTGACTAGTTTTGAATAGTGATTTTCATTTGCTCAGCTCCAGCTGCTGCCCACGAAGTGACTATATCTCTGAGACCTTCTCTCTTCCCCTTGAGCTGGACTATCTGACTTTGAGGAAATGAGGAGAAGAAGGGTTTAACAACTCCATTATGTTCAGAGAGAAAGAGGGTTAAAGTCTAATGGTCATTAGCATATACTGTGCCAGCTGCCTCTTCTGTTACTTGTTCAGTAATTCCCGTAACAGTTGGTCCTAATGGAGCAGATTATTGTTATTATTTTATTTCATGAAGATCACCTACTGCATAAAAACAAAGAGGAAAGGAAGAAAGGAACGTGGCCAAGAGTAGGCATTGAGTGTTACCCAGCTGGAGTATTTCTTTATTGGCTTCATGCTTGGCTTGTGAAGATTTGCAGGGCTGGTGCACAAAGCCCATGGAGGCAGCCTGTCTCATGCAGCTCTGCTGTGGGTTTGCTGAGACAGCGACCTGGGGTGCTTTTGCTTTTGTGTGGACTCTTATCTCCTAGCCTGCCTGTCACACATTCATGCATGTGCATGCACACACATAACCACACACCTGGTTATTGGTGTTGTCTTAACACAACACCGATTGGGGTTCCATCATAATGTCTGACTAGGCAGCAGCATCTCAGAACATGGTTAAGTCTATATCTAAAAGGATGCGAAGACTTCAGCTTTGCCCCTGTCACCTGATTCCTCACTGCCGCCAGCTCTGCAGGGGGCTAGGCCACTCTTTGGTATTAGGGGATCTATTAGGGTCGCCTTGGACCTAGAAAACTCAGCCCATAACAAGTTGCTTCTCTCTCACCCTACTTTTCTCAGCGCCAGTTGGCCTTAGCATTCTCATTAAACCATAGACAGGTCAAATCAAAGGACAGGTCCCTGAAGCTGCTAATGATTAGACAGCTCTGAGCAACTTATGAGCAAATGCACTCCTTTGCTTTTGCTCTGGGACAGAAAAGTGAAGGCTCTGAGGCAAGAACCAAAAAAGCAGCTCTATAAAAAGAATCTGAAAGAGAACAACTTGAAATAGCCCAGGCTGACTCCAGCACGCTAGCCTCCGGCCACTTCCCTGTAGGGCTTCAGGCTGTCATTAGATGAAACTCCCGAAGTCTCATGAAGAAACTGAAGACAAACTTTCCAAATTAAAGCCATAGATAGTGATCAAACCTAACAGAATTAAAACTTTTAGACATAGAAACAAAAAAGTAAAGCGATACAGTTGAGTTTCCTCCTGAGAAAACTCTAGGTTCTTGGCTTCTTTGTTTGGAAGGGCCCTTAAATGTCAATCTGCCTGACCTGGAAGATCCTTATTAGAAATTGCCTCTTGCTTATGGAAAATTGCCTGGTCCCTACCTTTACCCAACAAATTACATTTTAGTGAGAGGGGATATTGGAGGGACATCCTATTTCTTTCCTAAGATTTGGATACTTGATATAGAAGAATGGGGAAGAGGTTTTGAAGCAGCTCACAACAGCAGGCTACAGTGGCACCATGCCCCAGTCAGAGGTTAACCAGGCAGGTGGGTGTGTCCCCTCCCAGTGGGATGTGCAGTTCACATCAGAAGCCCCAGAGGACATATTGAAACCTCTTAATTAACGTGGTGGCCCATGGCAACTGAAAGGCATTTCCACACGATTAAAGACTTCTGAAAGCCCCCAAGGGGAGGTAATGTTCCTAATAATTTATAAATTGAACTCTGTACTTAATATGCTTAAAGTGTTTCTCTTGTCTTCCATTTGGGAAGGAGATGGGCAGGGGATAATGGATTTCTATTCACCAGCCATCACAGAAAAGAGAATTTGCCGGAAGCACAAACCAAGGAGCTTTCTCTTCTAGTTTAGGTGATGCCTTCTGGCAGTAAAAGGAGCCTCAAGGTCAAGAATTGTTACTACAATTTCAATGACATCATCTGATTTCAAAGGCCTTATTGTGCCTTTGGAGAAGTGGGTAGGTTGGCTTATGGGGACTCCATGGCCCACCTTGAATGAAGAGGTTCCATTTCCTTCATCTGCAGTTTCTGGCTTTACTGGGCAGGAATTGCTCACAGACATGTTCTCTACCATCAGTTTACGTGTTTCGAGTTATTTCCAGTTCTCCAAGGACCAGTATTACACTCAGGACATGTTCTGGTTGGAAGATTCAGTGTCTTCCTTTCAATCACTTCATTTGATAGATGAAGGCCTCAGGTAGATTCAGAAAGTTATGCATCATCATTCCACTGGTTAGCCCTGCTGTTTTATTGGTGATGTTCATCTTATTAGTAATTTGAGTCTGGTTTTCCATTGGGCTCATAGAAACACAAGGATGGACGAGACTTTGAAAAGTCACCTATCTACCTCATCCATTCCTTACCCCTGGTCCATTTAAATGTAGATTAGAATATGACCAGCATTGCCCATGTGGGCTTTAGTTTTTCTCCTCTTGGTCTGTTTCCTTTGAAAGCCAGAGACAGGTGTGAGTGATTATTGTCATACATGAGAGAGGACCTGTGCCCAGACCTTCAGGTTTGTTTATTGGGAGAAATAGTTGACATGAGCCACCAAACTTGTCTATTTGAATCTTATTTTGTTAGCCACCCTTTAATTTCCTTGTGAATATCAGTGGAATTAAGTATGTCCAGTTGTCTTGAGGGATAATTAATTATGTCTCAGATTCACTCTTCTAGTTCCTCCTAGGGTGAAACTAAGCTTTGAAATGTGAGCTGATTAATTGGCTGTAGTCCCTTGACAGATGGTAGCTGGAAACAAAAATCTCAGCTTTTCCATTTCTTTGCCAAGGGTTCACAAAATCCAGGTGATATCCCAAGTGTTGATGGCATTGATAGATCCAGGTTCTTTATTTTGAGATCTATGGATCATATGACACTGATTTGGGGTAAGAGAAGGATTCCACTCACCCCTGAGATGTTACCTAGAGTGCCATCTAGTCCAAAATCTCTTTACCTATCCAGGTTTCTTCTCTTGGAAGAAGAGTAATGACTGCCTATTTCTAGCCCCTGTGAGCTGTTTTTATCTTCTTTTGTGCCTGCATTTACCTTTAAAAATGAGTTATACAGATTACTTCCTCTAACTCCAATGTAAACTCCACAAGATCAGGACCTATACCTGTATTAGTCTGGCAGAATCCCCAAAACAGTGACCACTAGCAAAATGCCTTGCTAAAGTGAGTAGATACTTGTTGAATGATTGAGGAATGAATTGAATGAATGAGTCACATAAGCAACTGACTTACATAAGCTTTGCTTGCAGGCCCATAGAAGATGTCCATATTGAAATATACTCAAAATTTACCTCTACTTCCCTCCTTCCTTCCGTCTCTTTCTTTTACAATTATTGAACACCTGCTATGTGCCATGCACTGGGCTTAACCTTGGACCTTGGTGGCTCCTGCTCTCAGGAAGTCTAAAACTTAGATGAGATTGACAAGCAAATCAAAGGCAAATGTCCTTGTGGTTAGAGTCATATGGAGGATTCTATGGGAAGTTCAGCGAGATTAGGGAAACATTTTCTGAGGTTATGTCACTAAATTCACTTTGAAGGACAAGGAGGAGTTAACTAAGGTAGGGAGGGAGGTGTGACCCATACCCAGAACCAATACACAGGTCAGATAATGAGACCGCCTTGTGGTTGACCTACATGACTGGGCTAAGCATAGAAGGGAGATCTGCCAAGCATGTTCTATGCCTGGGCAATCACCATCGGTGTTATAGAAAAGATTCTAAAATCTGCAAATTACCTGACAAACCTCATGCTATTCTCTAGGGTAAGTGCCAAAAATGTCAGTGTCATAATAAAATAAAAGCCGATTTCATTTGTTTGATCTCTGTTAAAGCCAGTAGAAACGATTTATTGATTTTTGAAGAAAACATATTTTTAAATGCCACTTTTTTTTTGCAAGCAACTTGTTAATAGATGTGGAGTTCTCATATACCCCAAATGCACTTCTAGTTACAAAATGTTCACAGTTTTGAGGAAAATCAATAGAATAATCAGAAAACTCATGGAAAGATGAACAAAGAGCAAAATAATTTCATATCATACAGTCAGTGTTATTATTTTTTAAAATATATTTTTATTGATTTGAGAGAGAGAGGAGAGAGAAACATTGATCCATTGCCTCCTGCACGCCCCCTACTGGGGATTGAGTCTGAAACCTGGACATGTACCCTGACTGGGAATTGAGCCTGTTACCTCTCAATGCATGGGACAGCACTCAACCAACTGAGCCACACTGTCAAGGGGTATTTTTTTAAGATTCATAGTTTGCAACTTGTTTCACTTGGATCCAGATGTTTCTTAATTTTGTTTTGTTCTTAATGCCATAAAAGCAAACTAAGACACATAAATGAAGAATATGCTCCGAACAAAGCTAAGGTAATACAGAAACTCAGAGCCAGGGTCGTGTGTGTGAAGAACTCTTGGCACTTTCTATAGATCCATTATGTTGTCATGTGCTCATGCTCACATCCAGGTGGAAGTCTGTTTGGGGTTGAAAGCATGGAGCTCCCAACAGACTTGGCTTTTGTCAGACAAGAAGATGTGGGCAGTTTGCCTTTTTTCTTCGACGTGGTTATCAGGAAGCTCCTAGCTACAGCTCTTGGCCCAGGTTTTTTTTTTCATTTCACTTGCCCCACCTCTTCGTTTCATTAGCTGATTTGAAAGAAAATCCTAGACCATATGTGTTTTTTCACTGAAACTGCTAAAAATCCTCTGTGGAAGTAGATTACAAGTAATGATAATATCAAAAACTAGTTTATCACAGGACTGTAAAAGTAATCACAGGTGAACACTGGATTTCCAAGTTGTCTCTGTAGAAAGTGATCAAGGAGGCTACACCTGTGCCTTTTCCTAGGATAGTAGAGAGCGTGTGTGTGTGTGTGTGTGTGTGTGTGTGTGTGTATTTATGCTACCTATGACTTTCTCTCTGGATAGGGCAGATAAGCAATTCAGAGGAATCTGTGTGTGGTGATTTTACAAATCATTATAAAATACTAGAGGCCCGGTGCATGAAATTCGTGCATGGGGGGGGGTGTTGTCCCTCAGCCCAGCCTGCACCCTCTCCAATGTGGGACATCCCTCTCACAATCCAGGACTGCTGGCTCCCAACCACTCACCTGCCTGCCTGATTGCCCCTAACCACTCCCCTGCCAGCCTGATCGATGCCTAACTACCTTCCCCTACTGGCCTGATCGCCCCCAACTGCCCTCCCCTGCTGGCCTGATCGCCCCAACTGCCCTCCCCTGCAAGCCTGGTCACCCCCAACTGCCCTCCCCTGCAGGCCTGGTCACCCCCAACTGTCCTCCCCTGCAGGCCTGCTCACCCCCAACTGCCCTCCCCTGTCTGCCTGGTCACCCCCAACTGTCCTCCCCTGCAGGCCTGATTGCCCCCAACTGCCCTCCCTTGCAGGCCTTGTCCCTCCCAACTGCCCTTCCCTGCTGGCCTGATTGCCCACAACTGCCCTCCCCTGCTGGCCATCTTGTGGTGGCCATCTTGTGTCCACATGGGGGTGGCCATCTTTGACCACATGGGGGCGGCCATCTTGTGTGTTGGAGTGATGGTCAATTTGCATATTACCTCTTTATTATATTATTACATAGAATTAATATCAAATTATATAGTAATATTACATAGCATTATGTATATGTATTATCCTACATAATAAAAGCCCAGCGACCGAACGCAGAATGACCACTCGACCAGTAACTATGACGTGTACTGACCACCAGGGGGCAGACGCTCCACGCAGGAGCTTCCCCCTGGTGGCCAGTGTGCTCTCACAATGGGAGAGCCGCTCAGCTGACCAGGATGAGAGGCGCTTCCACAGTGGGAGCAGCTGCTCAGAGGGCAGGTCCACAGCCGCTTGGCTAACCTGGATGAGCAGTGTTTCCACAGCGGGCCAATCCCCGCAGGCCATGCTCCCACCAGTGCACGAATCCCGTGCACCGGGCCTCTAGTGTATGTAATAATCCACAATCAATAAGTCATATCAAAATGTGGCACCTGCCACAAATCTGGATTCTAGAAGCAGAGAAACTATCCCACGACATCACTGAGTACCTGAGAATCCTTCCTCTGGGACCTGTGCTGTTTCACCTGGTGTCTGGAACTCATTCTTGGTAACTGATTATTAAAGAGTTGGGATCATCAGGAATCACTTACTCTGAGCTTAGGAAATGTTTTGCCAGTGCAAGTTAGAGATGCTAAATATACTGGTTTAGCCAAATGCAAATGTGTGTTCTAGCTCCCTTTAAGTCATCATGTTTTTTACAAAATAAACATAAACTAGTCCTGAGTGCCTAGGCGGACACATGGAAATGGAAATTTCACATTAACCTAACAAAACAGTCCGTCCCATGAAAGAGCAGTGAACGAGAGTCTGGGTCTAGAGCCAGTTGGGCACTGTCTAGCTTTGTCGTTTCTCTGGGCCTTGTTTCTTCATCAGAAAGGGGCAGCTGAACCTAGAGAGTTTCAGTGAGTCTCACAGTTGAACCAGAACACAGATTTCTTTGTTGAAATTCAGCTAAGTTGAGGGCCTAATGGTTTCCTCATGCAGGGAGTGATGTGTGACCTGAAAATGGGAGTGTGGATTTACCACTACCGATGGGTCTTGGGTGGAACAGCTCTTGGGTGCTTAGTCTAAGGATGTGTGTTGATGACAGTGCTGTCTGACCCACAGTCAGCTGGATGGGCACTTTGAATAACTCCTCTTTTCCTTGAAGAAGTGAGGATGGATGTTGGAGGAATTAGGATTGTGAGATATATGCCAGGAATGAAGCTCATTCAGGATGACTGTGATCATGTGGATTGGAGTGGGGGCTCTGAAGTGGCAGTCTCTTTGTTCCCATTTCAGTCCTAGTCATATGCTGTGTGTGACTTTGGGCAAGTTGGGTTTTATTGTGTGTTTTCCTCTCTGTGCCTTAGCCTTTTCAAATGTAAAATAGGAACATGTAATCTAAATAAATAGTTTATCTCTACCCCTTAGAGTTAAAAGTGTGAAGCAATTAAAACAAATGTCTGATACATGGTAAGACCCCAAAGTAGACAACTGTTCTCTTTTTATCCCTGCACTAGAGGCCCAATCGTGTAAGGGGCTTGGCCCTCACAGCCAAGCCAGCCCTCACAGCCCCTTGCAGCCTCAGCTGGCCCTTGCAGCCCTGGCTTTGTTGGGAAGGTCGTCCGGATGGATATCTGGACGGTCGTTCTGCTGTTTGGTTTAATTAGCATATTATCTCTTTATTATATAGGATAATATCAGGAAAGAACCTAATACTGATCTTCCAGCCCTGCAGTGGCCATCTGAAATGAGAATTATGGGGAGGGGAGACGAGTGTAAGGGGCTCCTGAAACTTCTGTGTTAGCAGGAAAGATGGTGTTTAAACCATTCTTCAGAGATGGATGTTTATGCAACTCTTAGAACTCTTTAGGGAATGAAATTACCTCTCGCTTGCACAGACCTAATTCAGTGTCTGACAACTTTTCTCACTCTGCAAGTTTTTCTTCCTGTGTGGCTTAGTTACCTATTGTTGCAGTTTTAGTTTGGGGTGAAGGAAAGGATATGGGTCTGACTCTGAGACACGGGGTTGGTCTGCGGAGAACCTATTGAGCTGGACTCTGCATTCCCTTCTCAGCAAACTGGTGTGGGCTCAGATGCGGCACTTTCGAAGCCCCAGAGGCTCTGTGTGCACGTCTGCAGGACCCGGATGGAGGGTGGAGGACAGGGCAGCAGGGAGTTAGCAAGGAGCCAGGATTTGGGGCTGTGGACTCTCACCCCAGCCGTAACCTGAGCAGCTTCATGTTTATGCTTGCTCTGTACTTGCATAAGAGATTTCACCAGGAGAAGGAGTTCCACAGATAAAAGAGACATTTGAAAGCTTGGAGGCCCCAATAAGCCATCTGATGTGACCTGTCACTTGGCAGCTACTCTGTTGCTTCTTATCTCAGCTCCTCTGTGCTGCCTGTTCAAAAGTGGCAACATCATGTGTGTAATGTGTGTGTGTGTGTGTGTGTGTGTGTGTGTGTTTCGTGTATGTTTTTGTGTGTTTGTATTTTGTGAATGTGTGTGTATATGTGTGTGTTGTGAATGTTTGTGTGTTTTTATATGTGTATGTTTGTGTGTATGTGTGTGTTGGTGTGTGTTTGTGTGTGTATGTGCATGCACATGCTTCTTTGCTCACAGTGATGATAGAAGAGGGAGGGTAAATGGGAAGATTTACGGGGAGAGAAACTTTATAAATCCAAGACATAATGATTATGAGATTGGAAAAAGTCCCCTTTAAGAAGTATGGGGGAATACTATTGACTCAGCCTGTGGGGTTTTCATTTCCAGCCTGTGTGACGGGGCTGCAGTGATTGAAGCCCAAGATTGATCAAGAGAGGAGCCATGTGACATACCCCCACCTAATGAAATAGGTTTGGAGGGACATGGACCAAATAAAGGAGTGGTTACAGTTGTACATAGGACAGTTTATGTCCTCTGGGCGCTGAGCAGCACAGGCTTGCCAGACTTTTCCTCCCAGCCCTGTTCTGGGTAGGTGTCCAGGGAGGGGCTCCATCTTAGAGCAGTGCATCCTTATCTCTGACAAACTCACAGCTCCTGGTATTTAAGTTATGGCCTCAGAGGGTAGACTTGGAGCATAAGGTTCAGAAGAAAGCTCTCCTGCCAGCCTGACTTCAGGGCAGGAGTCTCGATCTCTTCCCTGGAGACGCAGGGAGAATGGGAGCATCACTCGGCCAGTGGGAGTGGAAGAAGGCTATCTCTCAGGGCAGTGGTGACCCAAAAGTCATGTCAGGTGGTAAGTTTCCTGCGCACACTTGGATAGAAACTTCCCTTTAGATTGGTCCATGGTCTTCCCTGCTGGGCAGTCACTTTGATGGAAATACTTAAGGTTAGCCCTGAGGATGGCCTTGATTCTGTGGGATACACTGTATTGGGCGCTTTACACTATTACCTAACTTAGTCCTGACCACCACCCTGTGAGGGTGTCTCTTCTCCATCACACCGATTGGGAACCTGAGGTTTTGAATTTAGAGGACTCACTGATCATTGGTGGAGCCAGAGTAAAAATCTGTACAAGGTTGATTTTCAGATGTGAGAGAGGGAGAAACCAGATCCCCTCACATTGCTAAAGGAATTGGTCTGAAAGTAGCTTTGCGTGGATCAGATTTGCCTTAACAGACTAACCCTATCCCTTATTTCTGAAGCTGAAACACACACATATACAATCACAAAGATGTCTTTATTCAAATTGTTTGGAAGCAACTGTGGAACACTTGAAATGATGCACTGGTCATCCCAGTCCCATCTTTCTTTCACCTCAAACACAAGTTACAGCAGACTGTCCCTTTTTTGCTAAGTGACACTTGTTACAAGTGCTTCTGCACCTGAATGAATGAACTAATGAGTGACTGGTGGTGGTAGCAGAGGGGAGATGCCTCTCTGAGGGACAAGCTCACCATCCCCCACCTCCATCTGCTTTCCTCTCTCCAGGGTGGCATGATCGCGTTGCTGCTGTCCATCTTGTGCCTGGTGATGATCCTGTACACTCGCCGCCGCTGGTGTAAACGCCGCCGGGTCCCCCAGCCCCAGAAGAGTGCCAGTGCTGAGGCAGCCAACGAGATCCACTACATCCCCTCTGTGCTGATTGGCGGGCATGGGCGGGAGAGTCTGCGCAACGCCCGCGTGCAGGGCCACAACTCCAGTGGCACGCTGAGCATCCGGGAGACACCCATCCTGGATGGCTATGAGTACGACATCACCGACCTACGCCACCACCTGCAGAGGGAGTGCATGAATGGAGGGGAGGACTTTGCCAGCCAGGTCACCCGCACCCTCGACTCCCTGCAGGGCTGCAACGAGAAGGCCGGCATGGACCTCACACCAGGTGGGAACTCCTTGAGAATATGGGTTAGATCATCAGTGTCTCAGATTCCCCATAGCACCTGGCGTGGTGCTAAGCCCATCAAGTAGCCCTGTGCTGCTCAGGGGTTACAAAGTCAGCTGCTTTCAGAAAGCAAGCAGATCGCACAAACATGTGAACGAGCTGGATGTCAGACAATAGGGACTGGTGCAGACTGTGGTGATGAGAAGCCATGTTCTGGGTGAATACACTCAAATCACATTTTTAGTCTGTATCTAGTTAAAGGGCCACATTTGGTGTCCCTATCCACACAGAATTAGTTTAATTGAACTTCCAGTTGGAATCACTTTTCCTTCACTCTTTTCACAACTTTGTGGTCTCCTAGAAATCAGAGTATTTCCGTCTCTGCCAACCTCTCACTTGAAAGGTTCCTTATTTTAATTCTGTGAAAACTCCACTTCCTTGGTTTATGCAGATTCCAACACTCTCACTTTCTCTGACCTTCTCTCTCAAAGTTCTTGCATTGACTTTTCCTTACACAGGGAGTGACAATGCCAAGCTGTCGCTGATGAACAAGTACAAAGATAACATCATCGCCACCAGCCCCGTGGACTCCAACCACCAGCAGGCCACACTGCTCTCGCACACCTCCAGCAGCCAGAGGAAGCGGATAAACAACAAGGCGCGAGGTACCTGGTCTGAGGTTGGGGCGTGTAGGTAGACTCCTTCCTATTGGTGGAGGCAGGGCCCTTAATATCCTCGACCACCACTCTCATGCAGTCTTTTCTGGGGGACTGTTGAGTATGAGTTACCAAAAAACTCAAATAATATACAAACCTGATGCCCAAGTAATTTCATCAGCAAGAATTTACCCTTAGGAAATAATTGGACAAATATGCATATATGGATGTCAAAGGCTCTTTATCACATTGTTTAAAAGAGAGGAAAATTGGGAATAGCTTCAGTGTCTATCAAGAGGGAACTGATTAACCACCTGCACACTGTCTCCTATCCAGTGGCCAACCACGCAGCCATTGACGACAATAGAGATCTGTACCTGTTAATATGGAAAGTTGGCCTCTCATCTATTACTTGGGAAAAAATGAGGTCATAAAAGAGAAGGTGCAGTGGAATGCCATTTTTAAGGAGAAATTTAATAATGTTCATCTGTTTTTTATCAGGAAAGGCAGAGAGTATATACATCAAGTGTTAAAAACTGATAATACATCAGCTTTGCTCTGATTTAAAAGATTTAGGGGACATCAGGGTTGTTCCCTTTACATATTTTTGTGTTTTTTCTTTATTATCTTCTCTCTGCACATTGAATATATATAAATTCTAGAACCAGAAAAAATATAATATCCTATAGATATTAAGACTTCTAGACATATGCCCCTTAAGGCATAGATCCAGTGTCATATCAACCAGAAGCCTGACCTGGAATGAGGGAAGTTGCCCTTTCTTCCTTTTCCACCCACCATCTATGCAGGCCTGCCCAGCAGGTAGCCGTCAGCAATAGCCCTCCTTGGTAGGAGCACGGGCTGGGTGGAGGTAGGGCTTTAGTGATTGGTGTCATATAAAAGTTGATTTCTCCAATAAATCTGTATCTCAGGAAGCTCCAATTCCCATGGCTACTCCTCCCAGATTGTCAGTCAACCTGCTCTCATTTTTATTGATTTTTATCTTGAACTTGCCCAATGATGTGGTGCCATGAAGACAAGACTGAAGATGTTCTTTGCCATGGTCCTGTTCATTACAGCTGGTTCCGCCTTCCTGAACCCTGAAGGGGATTCTGGCACAGAGACAGAAAACGACCCCCAGCTGACCTTCTATACTGACCCCTCACGGAGCCGGAGACGCAGTCGAGGTAGGAAGCATGGAGGGACGAAGTGGAGGGAGAGGAGCTCTGGGAAGGGGAGGGCAGGGAGCTGCAGAGGTGCTGGTTTGGGTTGTGGGCTCAGTGCTCCAAAGCCAGTTTGTGGGAATGATTCTTGGACTCTAAGTGGTGCTGTGTCGTAAGGAAGAAAGAAGAGCCTAGAGTGGACCGTTTCGGAGACTCATCTCTCCCAGATAATGGCACTCTCAAACAGGTTTCCAAGTTGTTTGAAAGGCTATTTCTTGGTCAGAAGACTCTCAATTCCTTCTGGAAGCCTCAGGAGTCTCATATTTTGCTGTTTAGAGACAGGAAATAAAGTTGATAAAGTGTGTTATATGTGAAAAAATGGATAGGATATGTACCCTTGCTTATCCAGCCACACTGGCCTTGGGATTGGGTGAGGCAGGGATGGGGATGGGCAGGGTAATTAAGGAACAATTTATGGCCTAAAATATGTGTGTAATGGTATTTGCCCTTTAATCCCCTCCCCAGTAGAATCACCAGAGCCCACGTCTCCAATTCCATTCTCGCCCCTGGCAGGGTCCAGGTTAGTTCATTTATTCTGCTCAGCATTGATAGGGTTGTCCCTCCATGCACCCACTGCCTCCACCCTGATGTTTAGTGGCTTCAGGTGTGGCTACTTCATCTGTGGCTGCTACTTCTTATGACTTGTGGGCATTATCATCCTTACTGAGAGAGGTCTGGGTTCAAGCACCAATCAGCTCCATTTACTTGCTGTGTGATATTGGATAAGGACAACAATTCCTCTGAGCCTCAGTTTCCTCACATATTAAATGGGTTAACAACAGGGCAATCGTCATGATTGAATTATATTAAAACGTGCTTTTGTTTGCTAACTGGCAAAGGACTGTGAAATTCCTATTGTTGTTGCTGTTAGAATTCTCAACAGGGCAGCCTCAGGTTCCCACAACACTCCATCTTAAAGAACCTTGGACAGGGGCCCATTGAGATACCACGGAGGATATTTGAGTAACATCAAATTATATTATGCCCAATTGAATTTTCCCCAACCAAAAACCAATGCCCTCAAAAGGCAGCTACATGTTGGCTCCTCCTGCCTCCACTTGAGTTCCTTTTGTACTGAGGGCACTCTTCCCAGAGATTGGAGAAAGCCCTTTTAAGTCCTCAGCTCCAGTTTCCATAGGCTTTGTGGCTATCAGTATAAAACTTCTTCCTAACATTTTTCTCGAGAGATCAATGGGGCTCTGGGCAATGCAATGTCTGATGCCCCAGTGTCCCTGAGGAGAGAATGGGGGACCTCTGGTCCTCCTTACATATTTATATACAAGAAATAGTCAACCTGGGCTCGTCAGCCCAGGCCATACCAAAGCAGGATGTGTTCTGCTTTAATAAAATCCTGTTGGAGGAAAACCATAGTAATGAATTAGAGTGAGCTTCTCTGCAGCACAAGACTACTTCTTTTAAATACCAAGCTCTCCTAGCACGTCAACTATTTATTGCTGCTAACTAGACTGTAAGCTTCTTAGGGATGAACATGCCTAATTTATTTTACCAAAGTGCCTAGTGGAGGGTTTGGCCTGTGATAGATGCTTGAAAGTGTTTGTTCAATTGAACTGGATACATCAATCAGGCCAGCAAGAAATTTCATAACCTACCTGCCATGGGTCAGGCAGCGTGATAGGTGGTAGAAACATGAAAACATGGCACGGTGATAAGTCTTAATTTAATAATATAAATAAAGGAAAATGAATACTCAGAAGTGAGAACAGTACATTCTACCTGGCAGCAATTGGAGGCAAAAAAAAAAAAATGAAAAGGAGAAAATAATTGCTCCTGGATTGTATACAATATAAAGAATTTATGGAAAGAGGAGAATCTATGGTAAGGGCATTCCAATAGAGGAAAGTGGCGTATAAAAAGCCTTAAAGGTACAAAAGAAAAGGGTATTTTCAAGCAAGTGGAAGTACTTCAGTATGGCAGCTGTAACCCAGGATATGAATATACAGCAGGGAAACAGGCTGGCTAACTCAGGATCACCACTCATATGCCATGCTACCAAGCCTGCCCTGGTTCTGGTGGTCCTAGGAATGACTGGAGATTTTGAAGTTAGATGGATGATGGGTTGATGAAGCAGAAGAACTAGAGAGACAAGAAGATGTCTTGCCAATTCCTGCCATCACAGGAGAGCAGTGGCAAGTGGCTGTAACAGTGATAACACTGTGTGAGAAGAGCTGTAACAGCAGGGTGCACCGAGGGCTAGAGGAGCAACAAGGAATGAGTGAGAATTTGTTCTTAAACATTTCAGGGAAGTGTTTACAGGGAGCTGTTGTTCGAGCTGAGACTGAAGAGTAGGTGTAGACCAGGCTGACAAGGTGATGAAATGGCATTCTATGGGGGAGGAAGTGACATGCGTAAAGTCACAGAGACATAAACGATAAGGGTCTAGTTGGAGAGAAGTGACTAGTTTATTAGAGTGAAGCTCATGGTGCAGGCTGTGGTTTGCTCAGGAAGGATGGCTGGAAGGTCAAAAGAAAGCCCATGGCCTTGACTACAGGACTTGGACCCGACCTTTCAGCTGGAGTCGTTAAGGCTTTAAAGAGCACTGCCCTGTCCTCTGCTGATGGAGGGTCCCTCTAGGGCAGCCTGGAGGGGTAGGTAAGGGTGGGGGAGGTTGAGACAGGGATGCGAGGCGAGTGGATGGCTATTGCCATTGCCCAGGTGTGAGGTGATAAGTATAAGCAGGGAGGGAGCAGTGGGGACTAAGGAAAGTCTGAACACAAAATGAAAAATGATTTAGTGTCATTGGTGGTGGGGAGGGTGGGAAGAGTTGGACATGAAAGAGTATTAGGACTTGAGAAACCAAGTAGATGACAGTGCCATTGGCTGGGCAATGAAGCAGGAAGGGGAACAAGGGCGAAGGGAAGTGGAGAGTCCAGTTTGGGATTTGCACTTGAGTGCCCGAGGGAGTAGTTCTGCTATTCAGGCCTGGTTTGGGCTGGAGTCCAAATTTGTAAGTAAGTATGGGGAAATAGACTCCATGCTCAAAGGATAGTAGCTTAAGTAGAATATCTCCAGGTAGCCAGGGACAGAGGATCCAGAGGCTTCCTGCTTTTTCCCAACCCCGGAGTCTCTGCCTCCCAGCCACTGACAGTGCGCCCACTTAGGGAACCTGCTCCCATAAAGGATGGTGCAGCCAGGGACCCAGGGATCGGGCTGTTGCTAGCGCTTAGACTCATTTGGGCCTGTGCTCTGTTCTGGCTCTGCTCCTAGTAGCAGCTTGACCCTAGACCTGCCCTATGGCCTCTCTAACTTATTGTTCCTCTGCGGCGCTGCCTCATGAGATGGTCATTGTCAAGTAATATGAGCCACGAGGCCCTGGGCCCTGGTCTCTGACACTTAATATACTTCATTAGTGTTAACTGTCACTATGAGGTTAATCTCGTTGAGATCTATTTTTCTTACCTGTAAAGTGGGTAGTGACTGTGCACACATAGATTTATTGAAAGGAAGTATATATTCAAAATTTCAAAAAGTATATAAAACAGCATTTTCAGATATCACAGATGCCTTTTATTTCTATTCGTAATAAATATTAACACAGACCACAAGACAAGTCCAAAGGACCGACATATTTTGTTGGCAACTTCCCTTGCTTTCTTCCTTTCCCACATCTGTTCTGTCTTCATGTGAAATCATTTTCACTGGTACCTAAAACAAAAATCACACTAAAGCCCCTCCTTCCCATCACTGTCCCCACCTGACTGGGAGTGTACTCATTCCCCAGCTCCATCATTTTCTCATTGAGCTTCCATTTGTGACCTTAACCCAGTGACTGGGGAGAGCCTTCGGGTGCAACATCCTCAACTCATACAGAGTGGATTTGCCTCGGTTTCTTCCACCCATGCCCTACAGAGCAGGGACTCCCACCTATTAAAATAGGTGCAAGTTCCTTAAGCTCAGGAAATTACTGGGAAGTGATGGAGCTGATTTGGGAGAGTGCCCTCTGTGGACAGCTGTGGGAAGTGCAGGGAGTTCAAGCAGGGTCCTGCCACCCTTGGACAAGTGGTTGGAGCTCAGCCAGGTGCAGACCCGGGGAGAACTTCCTCCTTTATCATTTCTCTTGTGAGCCTGGCCCAGGGGGACTGCAGATGACTTGCACACCACTGACCATTGTTGACCCTGAGGGCCACCAGTAGGCCAAGTCTCCTCTGATTCTGACCCATGCCATGGTGTTCCATGAGGCTGAATGTCACTGAGGTCATGCAGCTGCACACATCTGCTGCCCAGGTTTGCCGGCTGCCTCCCCTGTTTGCTGGGTTGGGCAGCAAAAGACTAAGTTGGCTTCTCACTGAAAGATGTTTACCACCACGTATCTTGCTTGTCTTGCTTTCAGTGGGCTCTCCCCGAAGTCCTGTGAATAAGACCACCCTGATGTTGATCAGCCTCAGCAGCTGTGTGATCGGCCTGGTCTGCTCCTCCCATGTCAGCTGCCCTCTCGTTGTCAAAATCACCCTGCACGTCCCCGAGCACCTAATCGCTGATGGTGAGCCCACTTCTGAGATGCAACTTCCTTCCCACTGAGGAAGGTTTTGGGTTCGGCAAGAGGGTATAGAGAAGCGAGGGTCGTGGTTATAGCTACCTATGATTATAGGTGGGGCGGAAATAAACACAGATAAATAAGGCTTAGGACAAAACTGGATTGTTCACACGTGAAATCAAAAAGCAGGTTAAAAAAACTGAACAGGTCACCTCTTCTCTGTGCACACTCCGTTTCCCATTTCTGTTGTTTGTCAGTAGCTCCCATCTTGGCAGAGCATCCCAGATCAGGTAGGTTGATACAGATTCCTGTAGCCCCTGAGAGGGGAGAAGCTGAGTGGACAAGCAGAGGTGTTTCTGAATCAGCAGTGCCTCAGTTTGATATGCCCTGGTGAGAAATTCTTAATTATAAGCCTAGAACTCCATAGCAACAATTTAATCCATCAAACTCCAATATAATGAAGGAGTGATATAGGTTCTGAGAGCCCCCAAATTAGTTCAGGCCAGGGCACCTGAGTGACTTGCTAGAATCTGTTTTCTTGGTTGCTGGAAGGCTGAAAACCAGTGGGGACTGTTCCCACTGTCAGGGGGCCTGCTCTTTAATGGCCAGTGAAGACAGGCAGCAGGTCCTTGTCCTTGGATGAGTGACAGTGCCTGTGGCCAGGTCTGATGGAGCAGCGCCACGACCATCACAGAGCTGCTCTGCCCCTGTATCCTGTAGGTCCACCCTAGTGGGCATGACCTGGGGCAAGGCAGCAGGAGACAATGCAGTGGGATATCCAAGGGGTGGCCTAGCCTCCATCTGCTGGTACCTTTCTTGGGTACCAGCTCATGGTGGCCCAGAACTAGTAGGAGGAATGGCCTTGGACTGGGGCTAATCTGCACAGTGTGTGTATGTATTTGTGTGTGTGTGTGCTTGCATGCATGTGTGTGTTTCTTGTGTGTGCTTATGTGTATATGTATGTTTGTGTGTATGTATTTCTGTGTGGATATGTATGTTTTTTGTGTGTATATATGTGTGTTTGTGTGTATATGTGTGTTTATTTTTGTATGTGCTTCTGTGTGTTTCTCGGTGTATGAGTGTGTTCTATTTGTGTGTGTGCTTGTGTGTGTTGTGTGTATGTATGTTTTTATTTGTGTGTATGTGTTGTGTGCACACACGGCATGCCTCCTCTCTCTCCCCTGCAGGGAGCCGCTTCATCTTGCTGGAAGGGAGCCAGCTGGATGCCAGTGACTGGCTGAACCCTGCCCAGGTGGTCCTCTTCTCTCAGCAGAACTCCAGTGGGCCGTGGGCCATGGACCTCTGTGCCCGGCGGCTCCTGGACCCCTGTGAACACCAATGTGACCCCGAAACTGGTAGGCGGGAGCGCCGGGCAGCGGGTAACTGTCAGAGATCATGCCTCTTGCAATCACCCCCTTGAAACCTAGGCAGTCCCTCCCAATTATCCCATTGCAATTGGGAGCCTAGACCGTTTGAGCTGCCAGCATGGTGGGCCCCTGAGCATGTTGGCTTCAAAGGTGGGGTCATCTTATGGCAGAAGCCCGGAAAGCATCCTAATTGTGGCCCCTGGCCACACAGATCAGTTTGGGATGACATTCACAGCCCATTAGCCATCCAGTCGGGATATCCAATACTAGGGCTAGATTTCTTATGCTTGTTTATTGTAGAAAATTTGGAAAAATCTAGCAAAGCTTATAGAAGAAAGTTATAATCATCTATAATTCAGTCTCCTGCAGAAATCATTTTAAAATTTTCATATTCCCTCTTCTATCTTTTGTCTATGCATGATATTTAGAGGCTTGCAAGCACACTAAGTCCAGTCGCGTTTTCTTTATTCTTCTTTACCTATTCTATCATGAGAGTTTTCCAGAACATTAAATAATCCTCAATAATATAACTTTTAATGGCCATTTGCTATCCCAATGTGTGTGCATATTAATGCTCATTTAAATAATTCTCTTATTATTTGACAATTAGGATGCTTAAAATTTTTAACTAAACTGAATATCTTTCCACATAAATGCAGGATACATTTGAAGTTAATTTCTCCCAATAAATCTTAGAAGAGGGATTACTGGGCCAAAGGGTATAGACATCTTTCAGGTGTTATATCATCAAATTGGGCAGGGGCTTCACTGAGAGAGGGTCCACATTCAGCGTCATACACCAGGACCTCAGTGCTTCTTAAGTGCCAAGATGTCCGGCAGTATGGGTCCCTCCTTCCAGGAGGCTTTGCATTTCACTGTGGAAGGAGGTGTCTACAGTCATCTCTATAAGATCTGTTTCCAGTAGATTCAGGACCAGAAATAGATCCTTCCCAGAGAAGTAGTCTGATGCCTTAGAACAAAGGAAAGGGATGTAGGGACGACTAAAACCTTCAAGGGAAATGTTGCTGGAGCCAAGGGCCAATTCCTCACATACAACCCCTCCTGCACACAACGCGCGCGCGCGCACACACACGCACACATGCACACCTAATATGCATCTTTTTTTAGATGCTAGGATGGAGGTTGAGTACAGGAGGTCCATTTAGCCCTTACTTCTGTTATAGTCCACTAGAGGCCCGGTGCATGAAATTCGTGAATGGGTAGGGTCCCTAGGCCTGGCAGGCGATCAGGGCCGATCAGGGATCAGGGCCTTCCAGCTACTGGCTGGAGCCTTCCTTCATTCCATGCTACCCCGTGGTGGTCAGCGCACATCATAGCAAGCGACAAACTCCTGAGGGGACACTTTGCCTATTAGGCTTTATATATAGATTACTCTATGTCTTGAGGGGGGTAATGGTCACTGCAACATCTAAAGTTCACCTTCTTAGGTCTAAAAGTTTTCACGTAGGCCCATTGCAGATTCCAGGCCCCAATATGGAGGAGAAAGTACAGCATTTTGAACATCTGGTGTCTAAGGCTGTGCTTACTTGCTGCTCTTCCCACGCCATCAGGCAAACACCAAACCAAACAGATGGGCTGTGCACCAGGCCCAAATCCATTGTGCTTGGGAGAAAGAAAAAAAAAGTCTTAGAGGTGGGGGTCTCTCCATGCAGTGAGCTAGTCTCTATTCCCCCGCTGACTTGAATGATGAGAACCTGGGACAGTCTCAGTTGTTAAACCCACGTCTGCGAGAAGCATAATTGTCAGAAGGCCTTGGAAGCTTCTGAGGTTTCTAAGAACAGAAAGCACTAATTACATGTGGAAAGAAGGGATCAGTGTTTGCAGCTTGGAGGGGTTTCAGAGATAAACTGCCTCCTTTAGATCAATGCTTAAATTCCCCAAGAAGGCACATGACTTGTCCAAAGTCCCACAGTGACCCTTGGCAGAGTCTGTGCTCTATCCAACGTGAAAGCAGAGCAAATGTGGGATTATAAAGGGCTGGTCAATTTCCCAGACATGTCAGATCCAGCAAACTTGTCATTCAAAACTTATACGCAACACCATTACTGAGTATCACTGCTTCCTTAGCCAGGAGCTCAGGAAGCTGAATGTCCACAGGGAGGCTGCCATCCCATCTTCGGTGTCTTCCAGATGTCTCATTTCCAGTCCTTGCTGAAACTGACTTTGGGTCAGTTCCCCTGCTAATGGCTTCCCAGTACCCATGACAATTAATGGATTTCCAACTGGAAAGCCTTGGAGGGAGACTAAAAATAAGAACCAAAACCCCACAACAGAGCTGAGGCACAGAGTCTTCATTTGGGTTAGCAGCTGAGAAATGATGGTGCGGAGACTTTTATTTTCATTAATGCTAGAATTAGAAACGCTCCCTCTTTCTGCCTTACTTCTCTGGGCACATGGGATGATGTGGTCATCCCACATGCTCATCAGCAAGAAATTTTATCGCCTCCCACACTCTATCCTAGAGCCTTTCTCCAACAAGCCGAGTGTGGGAATTGGCTGCAAGTCAAGTTGACGTTATTTTTGCAATCCTCCAGCTCACTTACTGGGAAATGTCATAGTGTTGGGACATGTGCTTTTCCAGCCATGTTGAGGGGTCCGCTCATGGGAATGGGTGGAACTGGGCAAGTGCACATGAATACTTCTTTATACACACAAATAGGCACTCAGTCTCTGCAAAGGAGCCACCTCTGGGGCCTGGAGCTTTCCTTGGGCATCCTTCCAAAGTCTTCCAAAGTTAGGCATGTGTTTACTCATCACCTGCACAGTGGTCTGAATACCAGGTGTGGCAGGGTAAGAGGTCCCCAGAGATGTCCACATCCTAACCTCTAGAACCTGTGAATGGGGTATGTTACATGGAAAAGATGAATTGAAGTTGCTGATGGAATTGAGGTTGCTAAACAACTGCCTTTAAAATACTGCCAATGTCATCACAAGGGTCCTTAAAACTGGGAGAGGGAGGCAGAAGAGGAGACCAGATGATGTGATACTGGCAGGACCCTACCAGCCATCTCTGGCTTTGAAGATGGAGGGAAGTTGCATGAACCAGAGAATCTGGGTACCCTCTATACAGTGAGAAAGGCAAGAAAACAGATTCTCCCCTCACGCCTCCAAAAACAGCCTTTAGACAACTTGATTTTAGCCCTGTGAGACTCATGTCAGACTTCTGACCTACAGAACTGCAAAATAATACATTTATGTTGTTTTAAGCCACTAAGTTTATGGTAATGTTTATGGCAGTTATGGAAAACTAATATACCAGAAAGAGGAAATGATAGAACAAGAAGGAGCATTGTTGTGTGACCCTTTATATCATTCCCACCCAATTTATTGAGGGTGGTTTCATAGATTTTGTGAAGATGCTTCTGGAGTCTATAGAAGAACCTGGGCTGAGGTCATTTGCTAATCTGTTTTCCATTCCAGCCTTTCTTTGCCATTCTAGCGGCCATACTATTAGGGGTGGGGGCCGTAATGTAGCCTAGAAGCCCTTTGCCAACTGCACATTGATGTTCTCTCCAGGTCCTTCCAAATCTGGAATCCTAGATGTGTCTCTGCTCAAATTGGGCTAATAGCAAGCAGTAAGGTCGTAGGCTTAACGCCCAGCTGCATCCAGCTAAAGGTTGACTTTTCCTGTACTTTCTAAGGGTTTTGTTGTGGTTGTAGGTTACTTGATTATTTTTTGATGGAAACACAGACCAACTGATTTCGGTGACCTTTCTCTGCACTCCCTTCCTGGCCTCAGTTCTGCCGTGTGGACAGCTGTAAAAACTTCACACACCTGCTTAATTTCACAGCCCCCATCAGTCCTGGCCACAGACCCTCTTTCTCATTTCAAGATGTGTAGGCTTATGGTCTGCCAGGAGCACAGCCTTCTAAGCTCAATCAAGTTGTAATCACCACCCAAGATGTGTCCCCAAATTTCTTTTGTCCCAGGTCTTTCCATAAGCCAGTTCCCACCATGCAGAAATGTGTAAAATCTGGTGAAGCCATTGGACCAATTTCCCAGACTCAACCTAGCCCTCCTCTTTCTGTGCTCTGAGCCACCGCCTACCTTCCTCTAGCTTTCTCTAGTTTTTGAACCAAATTTGGTCAGGTAGCACAGCCTTCATTTTGTCCCTGTCACCTAGAGGGCCTGCTCACTACGTACTCCCTTTCGTGGTGTGATTAAAGCACCTGGCTTCAGGATGTACGTTGGGCTCATTGCCCTCTGTCTGGCCTCCCAGAGTCACACTAGGTTTTTTTGATTCTGGGCCTGGCTTTTGCCTGGTATCTCCACAAGGAAGGAGATTAGGCAGTTAGATATTACCCAAGACCAGATGTCTTACAAGGATTTCCCTTTTTAGATAAAGCACACCCAATTTCATCTCATGAAAGCTGTCATATACCTGAAGGAGAGAGGGAACTCAGAACTTCAGCTTTGCTCTCTATCTAACTCACGGAGAATGTGTGGTGAACCCAGTCATGTCTGAGGAGCCCTAGCTATACGGTCTTTCTCTAATCCTTCCATGAGATTTGTGCCTCCGTCCTCAACTGTAAGCAGGAAATGATAAAGCTGTTACCCATCATACAAAGTCCCTCGAGGTGTCAGCCTTCAGGGTACCGAGCACAAATCAGTGTGGCCATCTCCAGGTGGCGCACAGATCACCTCCTGGTGGGCTTCTGCCCTCTGGTGGTGTGGTTGCCAGTGAGTGCATCCATCCTGTTTGGATACATATTTGTGGCAGTGACACCTCTTTTCATTGGATCCTATGTACACTGCCACAGAGTCAGCATGTCATGTGTTTCTCGCCATCTGCCACAGCAAATGCAGAGACTGTAACACTTCTAGCTTAGGAGGGCATCCAATATCCTTGTGGGGGTCTTTAAAATTCACAGCTAACAGTCGGAGCTTGTGCTTGCACGACAACCCTCTTAAAGTCAAGATTTTGCAGTTGGTTGCCATAGCAACTTTCCTTATCGAGTCTGATCTCCCTACAGTGTAGATAGCCAAACTGGTTCTGAGGAGGGATACAGAAGAGGAAAGTTTGGAGGGTTCTGGAAATGAGGATCATTTGAGAGGCAGATTTTGGATATCCTCAAACTCTATCCTGATGTGTTTGAACATGTCTCTGTTGCTCTGATTTTGAGCTGCATATGCCATTATATGGAGAAAAGCTTTATCTGTTGTCAGCAGTGTGTCCCCACATAGGAGTGAGTGAAGGAAACCTCATAAGGAGATAATGACTATGAAGGCAGTTTGAGAAAGGTAGATGTGCCTACAAATGGTAGGTATTGGCATCATTAGGAAAATCAGGCTCTGCTTGAACTCTTGAGTTGTTACTGCACTTACTTTTACATGTTTTGTGGTAACTAGATATCAAATGTAGAAGAAGGACTCCCTTTTTTGTCAGTCCTTAATTCTAGGCAAGGTATCCAACCAAGGCCATTCTAAGAGTCAGAGTACAGTAATGGATTTGACAGCCTTTCATGGTTACCTCTCATTTTTAATATCATCTTCTGTCTAATGTCCACGAGGACAGTTGGGAAATGATATCCTTCAGGGAGAAGCATAGCTGGGCCCTAGACCCATTAACTGGCTTAGAAATCTGCATCTTGGCTGAGGTGGTGGTGGTGTTATCTATAAATTTAGGGCAAATTAATTAATTTCATTATTTTCCATTCCATAGTATTTATAAAAGTCCTACTCATGTGGGGGAAAGCTAACCTTGTCTTGCCCTTGTGTAGCTTATAGCCTAGAGTTCATGCTTTCTTTGGAATTAATACAAACAGCCTTCATCTGAAAGCCTTATCAGCTATCTAATTTTAAGCTGTTTTTTTCCTGTGTTCAACTCATAGCTGCCCACGCTCAGTACCACTAATGCTGGTAGATTGTAGTCTGTTGTGGAGGTAGCCCATGTGGAAGCCTGAATTTGCCATATAGGAGACAAAGTTACTATCCTGATGGTCTCTGTTGACTCCCCACTAACTAAGAAGTGACTCATTTTCACTGCACCCCTCAGCACCTTGAGCAGGTGTGGGGGAAGAACATGCCTGCCATCTGGGAGTGAGGAGCTGATGGACAGTGACTTATAGGTCAGTCTTGAAATGAATGGTTGAGCTAAGATCCTGTAAACAACCTGCTCAGAACTTACTCAGCCCCTTTCCTCAACACTTCATTTGCCTTGTTTTTTGTCTTTGAAAAGAGAAAAGATCACTCAAAGCCATTATTCTATTAATATCCTTATTAAGTGTTTCCTTAAAAGGGAGATAAACTGTAGGCCCCTGGTCTCCTTAGGGCATAGCCCCTTTATTATTTACACATTTCAGGAAATCACACCCTACAAATGAAATAACCAGCCTGTAAAAGAGTTAGTGCAAGTGCTTTAGTGGAACTGGTCTCTGTAGTGTAGGAATTCATAGCATTGCATAAGGAATTATTAATATGAGGAAGCAGCAACAATATTCAAGATCAGGGCTAAGCAGAGCAATGGCTCTTAATCTTGTGGGGCTCTTGGATATACTTGTAAGTCTGATGAAAGTTATGAAATATTTGGCGGGAAGATGCACATACATATATATGCAATTTAGCATACAATTTTATGGGGATTGTAGGCCTCTTGGTATACTAATGGGGTAACTAATGATAATGAAACATAGTAATATCCTAAACAAATATAGAATTGTGAGTGAGCCTTCTGTTTAGCAGCAAAGAAGATTATATTTTTTTCACTTAAAAACTGAAACCCAGAGTCCCTATAAAACCATAGTTAGTTTAAGTGGCCTCCTTATAGTAGTTGTCCTGTGGGCCTGCAGCATGGCATGATGGGAAAATAGGCCTGGAGTCAGACAGACATAGATTGAAGTATTAACTCTGCCATTTATAAGCTGTCTCCAGGTCCCTTAATTTTCTGAGCCTCAGTTTCCCCCATCTGTATAGCATAGCCAATAATACCTACTTTTCAAGATTCTTAGAAATGTTTGATGAAATAACTCACTATGCACTCTTTAAACATTTACTGATAGTCTAAAGTATGTCTGGCAGTATACTAGTAATGGGCACTGAGGAAATAAATATGAACAAGTCCCTCTGCTCAAAGAGTTCCTGGGTTTTGTGTTTACAAGATACGTATGACGGGTCCTTTGTAAATGTTAGATCTCTCTGGTAGTGAACATTATCACGTGGTGGAACATGGAGGGATGGGTGGTGTGTTAATTCGTGTGGGTGGTAGAGACGGAATATATGACATCATGGGACTTAATGGTCTCATCCATGCCACTGTAGAGTCCAAGTTTGATTGTCTCATATTAATTTTCCCCAACACAGACATGTTAATCAATTCCCTTATGTTTCTTTTTCTCTCTCCTTACCCTGCCTCTAAGGGGAATGCCTCTGTTACGAAGGTTACATGAAGGATCCAGTACACAAGCACCTTTGCATTCGGAATGAATGGGGGACCAACCAGGGGTAAGTGAGGGGATGGCACAGTAGCCAGTCCCCAGATGTCACCACTCTGTCACACAGGCCTGATGTGAAGCCACCACATGTAGGGAGACAGAGCTAAAGGGTGGTTATATTCTGAACAGCGAATGGATCAAAATGTCCTGCTGTGTTTCCATATTATACCATCTTAGTGATGTCCCTATCAGCTTTTTCTCCATTGACAAATTCAGAGATGACGTCTCTGACTCACAGCCCTCAGCTGGGATTTGAAAGTCAAGCTGTCCCTCTCCTCCTTGTAACAGCGCTGCCAGCCACAAGGATCCCACTGGCAGAATGTAGCTGCTGATTTGGTTGGAGGGACATGAAGCCACACGGACTCCCATATAGCTCTCCCAGGCTTGGCGAGCTTTGTGAGAGTGACCTGAGTGGAAACTAGTTTTCCTGGGGACTATCAGCAAGGGCGCATTGCAAGGACACAGGGTGTGCTTGGTGTTGAGTAATAGTATTCTTTGCCTGATCCCCAGTTAACAATTCTCTGTGAGACCTTTGCTTTCCCCCAAGAACACGTGACTGGGATAAAAAAGTTACCTTGCCTATTGCATCTTTCTTTTTTTCTATGAATTTTTATTGTGATAAAATATACATAATATCAATTTCACCATTTTAACCATTTCTCAGTGTAAATTTAGTGACATTATGTACATTCACATTATAGTGCAACCATCACCATTGTCCTCCTTCTATTGCTTTTTGAGAGCATATTTGTGTTTTGTTTTGGGTGCTGTGAGCTTGCTTTCTGCATTGGCTGGGTTGTGGAGGAGAGCAAGGAGAAAGGGCTTAATAAACACTAACTAATAACAACAATCAATGGAACCAGGGAAAACTAAAGAGAAATCAAGGCAAAAGCTATCTCGGAGTGATTGCTTGGAGTGCAGATTAGAAATGTGTTTGCTGCAGGACAGGGTGGAGAAAAGAAGCCACCATCATGTCACTCATTGCCGCGGGGCACTGGACCCCCTCTGTGTGATGCCGACGAGACCAAGCCTAGAATATTAGATGTAGTTCTGGACTCTCAGAGCAATAAATATGGAGACAAATGGGTGAGAGTTTGGAGAAGAGCAATAAAAATGATTGAAGAGCCCAGGGGAATGATTTATGATGAAGGGATAGAACTCAACGCGGAGAAGTTGGCCAGCTGATGACTAAGTCAGGGCATGATAGATGCCCGTAGATGTTAGGAGAGGGCAAATGTTCTGGAACGGGTTGAGGTTGAGGGATAAGGACAAGAGAGAATGAAGGTAGAGAAAGGAACTCTGAGTCACGGGTCAGAAAGCCTGGGGAAGTCAGAATGCCATGAAATGTTTCTGTTAGTGAAATTGAGGGATTGTTCCTTTTCCATTGAACTTGAGATCCTGTCAGAGAGGCCATCCACAAAAGTCAGAGGAAGGTGTTTGTAGGAGGGTAAACTCAGATGAGGTGGCTTGTTGTGGAAAGACTGGCCAGGAGGCTAGCAGATGTCCATTAAGGTCTGAATAAAGAGGGTCTCTGAAATGTTTGCATAGCTTCTGGGGAGCCAGGCTTTTTGCTTATGGGAAGACTAGAATTTCAGTTGACTGTGATTCTTATTGAGTAAAATATTGTAAAGGGTGATGGATAACCAGCTCTCTATCTCTTAGCCTGCAAACTTCTTACTGAAGAAAACAATGGCAAAATGTCATTTCGCTTTCTGCCCTGCATGATTCATGCTGGCTCTCCACAGTGATTGGATTTGGTGGCTAATGACTCAAGCCTCCACATCCCTTGCCTTGTAGACAAATCATGTGCGGATGGGCCTGACCTCACTTGGTAATTGCACACGGCTTTGTTGTTCCCTCTGGCTGTGTGTAGAGACAGTCTTTAGGATGTAGACAAAAGCCTCCAGGGAAATGGCGGAAGCCCCATGTTGGTGTCATTTAAAATAAGACAGGCTAAAGCACTGAGGTACTGACTGACAGGAACATTAGCCTCAGGAAACAGACAAGGAGACCTAATCTGTCATTTCCATCTCTAATTCCCATTATTCTCTGATCATCACTGTCTACGAGGTCTCATTTTGGACACTAATAAAATAATGGAGCAACTGTTGGGGGGGGCGGGGAGGGTGACTATCTTCAGAATAATGGAACCAGGAGTGATAAGCAGCATGAGTTTATGTGTATATAAAATAGTGCCAGACAGATGACTGCATTTTCCTCATAAAATGACAAGATAAATGAAAAGTGGAAGATGTCATACATCTTTATTTAAATCAGAGACCCGATGCCACGCTTCCTTAAATGATTCTTACAAAAGTAATCTAAATTGATTTGAAGGGGAAGACTGTCACCTGACTTGATAACTGCCTGACAGATTGCCAACTAATGATACGTATTGGGGTATGATGGGAAAATCAATGGTAGGCCTCCTTTTCCTGAATATTTTATTTAATGTTCCAGAAGGTGGAGGGAAGCAGCATGTGTGAGTATTTATGTTTTTACTTAGTATTCTCGGATTGCGTACATTAAAACAGCTGAACATTTTTTTGAGAACTGGCAGATCCTAGGCTAGTAGTAGTTCAAAGGAATTCCCTTGGGAAAAATCTTGGTTAATATACCGAGGGAAAGATAGCAATAAGCATTCATGACTTTCAGACAAGGAGGAAAATTGATCAAGGACACTAATACAAAAATATTACAAATGAGGCAGAGGAGTTGCACCTTTATCCAGCCTCTGCCTCATGCTCCGGTTTATCTGGACCCGCATGTGGGTCTGTGTGTGTGCATGTGAATGCATGTGTATGCATGTGTGTGTGCGTGCATACACTGGTTTGTTTATAGAAAGCCTTTCACCAGTACACGCCATTTATTCTCTCGCTCATTCGTGTTTTTAGCACACATTCATTTCATTACCTATTGTAGCCATGGATAAGCTAGATTTCTAATTATAAGAAGAAAGATGTGATGTATGCTGGAGAAGAACTAGTATCTAGATAAATGGGCACATAAGAAAAAATTACAGTGAATTATAAGATCTGTTAAAGGCAAGCAAAGGTCTGTGGGATTATGGCTTCAGGGGTGACTTATGTGAGGTGGGAGAATCTGGAATGGGCTTCATGGAGAAGTTAGATTTTGAAGTCTTCTATTTAATGGAAACAAAGGTAGTGCTAGGCCGAGGGAACAGCCTATGTTAAGGCAGGGAGAGAGAAGCAGCATGGTTTTCCATGAATGGCAAGTAAACAGCTCAATGTAGCTTAAGAGTGCAGTTTACAGAGAGAGGAGAGGCTGAGAAGGTGGGGAGGACTAAATCTCCACAAGCTCTTGCTCTTGGACATTGATGCTTGGGGCATAGGCCTCCAGAATTGGTAGCAGGATGGAGAAGTTCCAAGGTGTTTGTATATTTGGTGGGGCATTTTCTTACATTGTATTTCTGAACCCCTCAAAATAATTTAATTCTGAAAAGAAAACAAAAACTACAGCAAACACATATAAAATCTCTTGAGACTATCTAAATTTTTATTGATCTGGATTCTATAAGTAAAGCATAGACCTAAAATTATCCTGTAGATAAAGTTTTTCAAGACAAAACAGCAAATAATGACAGAATTGGGAACCATATGTGCAAGGCATGTGAATCAAGGGGGTTGCAACCATTTTTGCTGACTCTTGTTCTGCCAAAAATGGCCAAGGAGAAGCGAGGAGGGTGAGGCATTCACATTGGTATCTGGGTGGGGAGCCAGTCACTGTAGCTCACCCAGGTGATAGGATTCAGGTGGAAGATTATAAAGTCACTGAGCTCCTTACACAAGAAGCTCCTATTCACTAAAAGGAAAAATAGCTTCAAAAGGATGTAATAAAGTCATGGGTGACAGATTTCTCGTGAGTTATTAAAGAACATGCCTGCTTGAAGTTACATCCTTGGTCCATGAAGTTGGCAACAAAATTATTTCCAGCCACAGCAACCTGGCAACTCTGCTGCCTGACAGAGGGCCCAGGATGAAAGAAGGGTCCTACCCCAGCCTGGGCTTTGCCATGTGTCTGTCTAACCTGCGTGAATTCACTGAACAGCACCTCGGTCTCCCATCTCCGTGGTTGCGTACACACAGCCAGGGCCAGTTAGGGTCTCTTTGATATTTGTTTCCTAGAGCAACAAGGACAAATTGAAAATTTTCACAGATAAGTGAAAACAATAAATGAGGGTGGAGGAGGCAAAAGAGATTGATTGATATGAAAATATTAGAGGAGGAAAAACAAATTTATTTAGCTACTTTAGAGAATATTAAGGAAGACTATACTAGTGGTTTTTTGTTAAATTAAAAGTGTACCCAAGGGCCTCTAGATAACATTTTCCAGAACACCAGTATTAGATTAAATTCATGCATGTGAAGATTCCCGGTAAATAATAGTCTGATTTCTTATTCTGGCATCTCTGATACAGAGGGCAGCTCCAAGGAGATTCCGCCCGAGAGACCTATCGAATATCACTCACTTTCCGTGCTGAAGGTTGGTGATAGAGCGATAATTCATGAGAGGAGGAGGGCCCTACTGTGGGAAATGAACAGGTATTTCTCCAAGGTGTTAGGAGCTGATGTCAGGAATGGCCCTGCTCATCAGCACACCTCCTCCTCACACTGCCTACTCAGGAGGCAACACAATTTCCATGACGTCTCCAGATTAGTGCGCATGCACACACATGGACGCAGGTGCACACACACGTGTGCACATATATACACACAGACACAGCCCACGCTGCCTGAATATGTCCTTTCCATTGTCCCAGGATCTTAATCATTCTGTCCTGCTTCTGCAGCTCCTCCCTGCTGCTCACCCTTCCCTCCCCCAAGAATGACTGCTTAGGGATTCTAACTCTGTATGTGGAGCCAGTGTCCCACCACGGAGTTTAGTTTTCTCTTCTACCTGAGAGCGAGATGGTGTTTGTCATGGTCGCCTCAGTCTCTCTATCTTGCTCAGAATGCATGCTTGGCAGGAGGTGGTTCTATTTGGGCCTGAATGATGACCCCTGACATTTCCCTATAGTCTGCTCACAGAACAGTGGTCAGTGCCCCTGGGCAGGGTGCCTTTGCCTCGAGTACTGGGGATTGAGCGGAGATCAGCTTCCACGGATTATTCAAAATGATCCCAAACTCATCCTCGCTTCTCCTGGCCACCTAAAAATGAACAGGAGCTTCTAATCAAAGTGCAAATGCTGAGCCATTGCAGGCCAGTGATGAGAATGCTGAGCCCTCACTCGGATGCCAAGCTTGGTCTTGGACAGTGTTTGGCCTTCTGTGACCTGCCCCTTCTCTTCAAATGTGACTCAGATGGAGGCAGACAGTTCTATGTGACAGATGACATTTTCTGACTTTCCTTTCCTCATTTCTAGCTCATTATCTGGCTTTTATTCCCCTGCCCACATGCCCGTGTCACTGATGCCACTCACCTTGCTCCAGCCCCTCAGACAAGATTTGCTGGTCAGCCTACTGCTGCCCCTTTATCTCAGGGCGCCCTCCACCCCCACAGGCAACCGACCTGATTGTCCGTGCCCAGCTCTGGTCATTGCCATGCCATGCCCAAATGGGATTATCTCCTCATTAGCTCTTTTTATTCTCCTTTCCTCTGTTTCTGTGTGTTTGTGTCTGTGTGTGTTCACATGTGTGTGTGTCACTTTTTCTTATGATTCCTAACTTACTCACTTATTCCTAACAAGGGTTTCTGGTGTATTTATATGGCCCTTTATTTCTCATTCTTCTTTTCTTTCCTCCCATCTCCTTCTCTTCCTACAGGAGTTCATGTAAGTGTGCCTTTATCCCACCAATTTCAATGTCAAAACGAAGGAATCTCTTAGAATTCAAACTCGAGTCCCCAGGTTCACCTCTCTACAGAAGCCCCTGCTGTTGCCTGATTCCAGCTGAAACTTTGGGGCATAGAAGGGGGGAAAAGACCCTCCCTGGCAATCAGGCAGGAACTGAGGGATGGGCAATGGAGCTCCCCCTACTGGGGCCTCCTTGCCTTGCTTCATGGGCTCAGGTCACCCAGGTGGCTCTGGGAAACTCCACACTTTGTTCTCTATGAATTGGCCTCAGGAAGTCACATTGACTAGGGCAGTTTTGCTCAAGTGAAAACGTGTTTAACTTGACCCATTTTCACAAAAAGTGTGTGGTCAGTCAGCTAGCACAGATTTACACTCCGTTCATGGCAGATAGACATTTGGCTGGGAAGGCAAGTGAGAGCCTGCCTGCACCACTGCGGGCAGGGGAACTCTGACAAAGGCTGTATGTGTGCTGATGGGCACTTGTTCCTAATTTGCACAGACACTTGATGAGCTAGTGCCAATCCTGGCTGTGTCATTTTAGGCGATGCCCTTTGCTCCCCCTCTTAACCTTCCTGGTTACTCAGGACGACACATGAGCAAAACTGCCCTAGTCAATGTGACTCCCTGAGGCCAATTCATAGAGCAAACACTTAAGAATCAGCTTGGAGCTTATTTAAAATACTGATTTCCGACCTGCCCCCATAGCTTTTAAATTCATAGGTCTGGGAGAGGGCCCCCCCCATTGACTCTGAAGTACAGGCAGACTCAGAGCCCTTCCCAAGCAAGATGTGGTATCTCCAGACTCCTCGGAAGGGCATCGCTTACCAGAGGACCATCCTCTCCAATGAAAATAAGAACTAGTTTGTAGACTAGAGGCTGAGTACATCCTAAAGGATACCTGCATTTTACTGATTGGGAAATAGGGGGGCAGCAAGGTGAAGACACTTGTTCAAGGTCACATGGCTGATGGCCAGGCTTTATAGTGCAGGTGAGTAGTGGCAGTCACTCAGGTAAATTCACACTTCAGAGAGAGCACAGTGAGAAGAGCATATGACAGTCTGGACATCTGTGATCAGATGCTGATGAGAGGTTACCCATCTGCTTCTCTACACCCTCCTCCCCCAGGACTATGGGGACACATCTCTATCCCATCCTCCCCCCACCCCCTGGGACAAGCATCTGCAGTCCCCCTACAGTACTTCCCACACCCCAGAAGAGGGTACACACACCACAGTGTTCTCGCTGATGAGTCCAGTCACGGCACCAAGAGACTTATTTTAAACAGGGCCGGAGGTGGGAACACTCATATTTCCTGCAGCAAGACCAACCAGGTGAAAAAAAAAATCAACCTCAATTTACTCTCCCATCTGCTCAAGAATGGAAGATAAATTGTTTCAATTTTTATAGAAATGAATGTTTTATGTCTTGCCCATGCTTTTCAGATAGGGTCCTGAATTTATATATTCTACCGAATGCATGGATGTTTTCCACTGGGAATGCTGTCTGGACCACCAGCTTCCTTGGGTTTCGGTCTAAGAATACTAGGTCCGAGAGTGCTGTCACTTCCCCTGTCTTTGGAGAGCTTGGCTATTTCTCTTTTTTTCTTTAAAGTAAGTAGAAAAAAATCCACTCATTATTCCATGCTCAGAGAAAGCTACCATTACTATTGTGGCATATTTCCTCCCAGTTTCTTTTTGTATGCATCAAAAGTTTTGCTTCCCTCCTCAGTCTTGTGTGTATTTTTGTTCACTTGCATAGTGTCACAGTGAGCATGTATTACTTGTATAATCACAAAATTTGGGGGGGAAAGATAAAGGAGGAAGTTTCAAAAGTATCTTTGTGGTACATTGTTTTTCTCAAAACTTTCCATGGGAAGTTGTTCTTCAGGTCTAACTTAATACCCCCACTTTAACCTGATTTTGGAGGAAAGAAGAAAGTAGTTCAGGGTCTGGCATTTAGGTAAAAATATCCTCTAATATGAGCATGTCTGCAAGTCTGTATAACAGAGGGCTGAATGAACGCCAGGCAGTGACCCTGACGTTCAGGACAATATTTAAAGCAGTAGAACTTGAATGTCACTGAAGACTTTGAGCAGTCCCTTATAGAATGCAGGTTAATGGCTTTCATTTATTATTTTCATGTAATGCTGGGCTTAGTGTGTTTTTTTTTCTTAACCTCATCTCTACTCTGGATAAAAATTCTACAAACCAGTTAAGAGGTGAGCAGTTTGCAGTATTTCTGCCACCTCCCATCTCTGTGAAAATAATTTCAGGAAAAGTAATCTTAAGGTTTAGTCTTCCTATAGAAGCATTTTGGATTCCTGTTCAAACATTCATACTAAAATTATCTTCTCCTAATTTTGACTTTAGATAATTTCAGAACTTGGAGAACAAACATTTTGTCACTGCACATTTTTTTTTTACTTCATCTTTTTTCTTTATGTAAAAGCACTGCATGTAATTGGTAGAAAATATAGTAGAAGAAGAAAGAACACGCAGCAGTAAAAGGAAGAAAATCCAAGCCACCCAAAGTGTCATTCCCTGGAGAGAACATGCCCTGAACTTTTGTTTGTTTGGGTGTAATATTTTTTGACAAAAATTGCACCATGTTGTTATATCTCTTGCTTTGTCGTGTGTATGCACATGTTTCTATATTAACATATGCACCTCTCTCTCCCTCCCTCCCTCCCCATCTCTCTCTCTCCATATATAATGGGAAGGGTGCCTATTGTTTTTTGAGGCTCAGTGTTAAGGTGCCCAGAATCACACAGTGGAGAACAGACTGATGCCAACGTCGAGGCTCTTTTAATTAAACCATAATGCAACACAACAATTGCAATAATCTTTCCTTCTCATTGCTCTCCTTCCTACCAAGTTTATTAACCTTTCCCCACAGAGAATAGCATTGTTGGTTTGAGAAGATATAGCCCAAACCAACTGGGCTTTCTGTTGAGGTTGGCCTTTAGGTCTGAGACATTGGGATGCAGAAGGGTGCCCAAATTTCTGTCGTGCGGAACAGTGAAAGGAGACCCTAAACAGCTGCTCAAATGTAGCTCTGGCCCAGTCAGCCAAGGAGGTGGAGGATCCCCATGGGGCTGCCCAGACCACAGTTCTCACCATGGACTTCCTCTCACCCTGAAATACATCTGGGACCCCCTCGTTTGTAACCACAGGAGAAGGGTGACTTTAAATGCAGTGATTGCTCGCCATTGTGGGATGATGACAGATTGGGAATGTATTCCCCACCAGGAGAAACCTGCCTGGAGTTGAATTAGCATCAATAAGCCCTGGTACTTAGCATGCCTGGCCCTGTAGCATTCCCTACACTCTGCCCTTCGGCTACAGTAGTAATAGTAGTGATATTCAAATTAGTAATAATAGTAGCTGATGCTTGTATAATCCTTTTGATGCACCAGACACTCTTCTAAGTGCTTTTCATGTACGCATCAATTTAATTTTCATTTCAACACTGTGACGTAGAAACTATTGTCCCTATTTTACAGGTGAGTCAATTGAATATTGCAGCAATGTTGAGAGTCTCATAGGCAAGAAGAGGGAATTTTGGTTCCTAAAGAGAACTCCCTCTTGCCAAGCTTATCAAAGGCTACTGTTCTGAATCTCAGAATGAAAGCAGGAGAGAAGCTGCAATTCAGCCTTGAGGCTCTGGGAGAGGGAATCCAGAATGGATGCATAGATTAAAAGAATGACAAGTATGTAGTGCATAGTTAAGCATCTTTTTCAGAATGATGCAGAGTCCTAGGGGAAGTGACAAGTCATGGGAGAGACCTAGCTAGAGGCCCTAAAAAGGCCATTGGCTGCTGCCTAATTCAGGTAAAAAAGAAGCACACAGACATCCTGGGGGGCCACAGGCTGGTGACTGTCTGTGGGAAGCAGGCATCTGTTACTGAGGAGCTCTGTGCTATGGCTAATGTGAAATCATGGCCATGGGTGCAGGTCAAAATAGCCCAGTGTAGCAGAGGGCACAGTCCAGCCCGCACTGTGGACCCTGTCCAGGATTGTATTTGCCTATTACTGGCTCAAAAGTGTGAGAATAAAACACCTGGGCAGATCCTTGCTATTGGCCAAGATTTCAGAGACCTGTCCAGTGGGTCAGGAGGGACATCGGCACATATGAAGGATGGGGCCATCCATTTTCCCCAAGCTACTGGGACACGATCAGAGGTTTCTCTGGATATCGTTAACCAGACTTCACTTAATGGCCTTGGTCAAACTATTTCACCTAAGCCAGGAGGCTGTGGACACCTCACTTCCAAGAGGATTAATGTTCCCCTGCTCACATTTTTATCTGTGTGGGAGGCAGTGGTGCATAATGGGTAGAGTGCAGAGTTGCTATCAGACATACTTGGGCTCAAATCTTACACAGTCTCATTTCTTCTACTTCAGAGCCCTGTTGTTTTGGCTAGCTTCATAACTTTTTTAAAAATATATTTTTATTGATTTCATAGAGAGGAAAGGAGAGGGGGAGAGAGATAGAAACATCAATGATGGATCGGCTGCCTCCTGCATGTTCCCCACTGGGGATCGAGCCCGCAACCCAAGCATGTGCCCTGACTGTGAATCGAACCCTGACCTCCTGGTTCATAGGTCAATGCTTAACCACTGTGCCACCTTGGCCAGGCGCTTCATAACTTTTTTGAGCCTCAATTTCCTCACCGGTAAAAATAATAATAGTATCTACTTCATAGAATTATGAAGAAAACCTAAATGAAACATGTTGTATTGAATAATGTTACACCAGTTGTGTAAGCACTGAATACATGATGGCATTAAGGTTCCAGTCAATGATATTTTGCATTTGTCAAGGCCTCATTTTCATTCTTTGAACTGCCACCCACTGATGTGATCTTAACCTCAATTTGACCAGATGGGTTTAGAATAACCTACCTCTACCATTCAAATTCCACAAGGGCATAAACAATGTCTCTTATATATCATTACATTATCATACCCTAACACACTGTCTGGCACGTAATAGATGCTCAACAAATATTTGTTAAATAAATGAAGAAACATGTCCATCTTTGGGCAGGATTGCCACTGTTTTCTGATCATTGGATCTCTAGACTCTCTCCTCAGTGTCGGATCACCTCCTCAATGTCAGTAAGAATATTAGCTGAATCACTGTCAGTTCTGCACACTCAGAGCTGGGAGCCCACCTCAAGGTCACAACTTGACACTTGCTATAAAAATCCCTCCTACAGCCTTTTCGCAGATGCCACCAAACAATGTTCGAATACTCTCAGCAACAGGGGTTAAATTCTTTGAAAAGGCAGCTACCTCATTGTTGTAATGCAGATTCTTAGACAGTTTTTTAAGCTGAGCCAAAATATGTTTTCCTATAAATTTTCACCTCTATGGTCAGCTCTGTCCTTTGGGACAATAAAGAATATGTTGATTTTCATGGTCTATGCTGAGGACTGGTAGCTGGCTATGATGCCTTTGTGTGGATTAGAGAAATGTGCCCATCTGCTGCTGAGCCTGGGGTGGGTGCCTGTGAACAAATAGGTTACCATGAATGGGTGGGCTACCTGGTAATGTGTCATGTAATTGTGATGATCTCTTCAACAAGCCTTCTATTCTGAATATAGCTAATTCCATCAACTTTTTTTTAGACTGCAAGTTTTCTGAAAGAGCCTACTGTTTTCTGCCTCTTCCTAGTTTGTCATTTTACCTGTCAGTCTATGTTACCCAGGACTGATGAAATTGCTCTATAGCATATATCCTGCCTGTTTCTTCCTGTGCATTTTCTATTAATGAATTCAAGCTAAGCTTGTATTAGATCCTTTAAGAAAAGAGTCATAGTAATGGCCAACTAAAGATATTTTTAGAGGGACTGCTGTTAAAGAAAAAAAAAGGTATATTCAAGACAACATTTAATTGTCTTAACCTAGATTCAGGTCTTATATAAAAACCCTATTAAATTTTAGCTTTAGCCTGCTGAAATCCTTTGGATCTTGACTCTGTTATCCTATGTATTAGCTATCCCTCCTACTGTACATTATCTGTAAATTCAATTAACTCACCTTCAGTGACCTCCTCCAAGTATCTGATGAAATTGTAAAGAAAATACTACCAAGCCCTGCTCCTATCAGAGACCTTCCTGCAGGTTGACCTTGACCCCTCATATGAAACTTGTTGGTTTCCTTATTTAACTACACAGGAATTCACCAGATGTACAATCATTGAAGCCACATAAGTCTATCTAGTCCATATAAAAGATTATGTCAAGTGTCTGTCTCAGAATGGGTACTCAGTGCATCTTCTAAACCAGTGAATGAATTCCTCTCTAAAACCAAGGTAGGTGATTCCTGTGGCACCCTTTAAAATGCCAACCTAGAGGTGCCATCAGAAATGGTCATGAGCTTAGTGTGGGACTCCTACTTGTCAGTGAATTCCTTCCAGCTCTTAGACATCTTTGCATTCTTGTGGGTTTTGTTTTTTTGACATTTTTTTTTATTGAGGTATTATATGTGTACGTATCTTACCATCACCCCCCCGCCACTTGTGGGGTTTTTTTTTAATATTGATCCATCCTCTTTCCCTAAAGAGCTAAAAGTCATTAAAAATTTGCCTCCACACTTTTCATGTGGCTCTTAGGCTATCTTTTCCTTCATGCAGGGTTTTCTTTCTGCTTTTACCTTTATTAGCATGTATTTTTTGCTGAATTTACTCCCAGGACATGAGTTTTTGTTTCTTCTAGTGTGTGTGTGTGTGTGTGTGTGTGTGTGTGTGTGTGTGTGTACACAACCTCTTCTTTTGGTTTAGAAATAATCTGCTGTTTTCCAGTAAGGATCATCACCATGTGGCAGGGAGAGCTCATGCATGAACTCTGTAAGCTCTGCCCCGCATCTTGGGAGCTTTGTTTACCTGGATGTGCTCAATGACCAGAAACTCTGCACCCCTACCCTGAAGCTCAGCATTCCTCTCTGCATTTTTGAGCACATTTAGCAACAATTCAGCACTCCTTTTGGCCTGGACACACCTACCAACTCCACCATTGTAATGACGGAATGGCACATATTGCTTTTGCAAGGTGACATCCTTCAGATACTTGGTGGTTTTTTATGTATGCACTGAAGGCCCAGCGCATGAAAATTTATGCACTGGAAGCGGGGGTCCCTCAACCTGGCCTGCCCCCCTCACAGTCCGGGAGCCCTCAGGGGCGGGAGACGACCTGGTGATCAGGAGAAGGCAACGCCCCATCACACCTCTGCTGCTGCCACTGCTGGCAGCACAAACCTCAGCTGGCCCTGGTTACCTGAGCCTCGGGTGGCCCTGGGTGGCTGGGCAGCTGCCATCCGAGGCTTGCCTGTGCCTCGGGCTGGCCCTGGGCGGCTGGGGAGCTGAGGGGAATGGTGGACTTCAGAGGTAGGTGGTAGGTGGCCTTGTTGTGCACCTGCCGCCCCAGCAAGGCTGAGGGGACTGGGCGCTGTCATTTTGTGGCTGTGGGCGCCATCATCTTTGTGATGGCGTGAGGGTCAATTAGCATATTCCCTCTTTATTAGATAGGACTAGAGGCCCAGTGAACGAATTTGTGCATGGGTGGGATCTGGCCGACCTGGCCCCAATCGGGCGGATTGGCGCTGGGTCGGCTGGGAGAAGGGGCCATGGATGATTGGCTGGCGGGCCCTGCCCCCAATTGGGGTTGGTGGGGGGTGCTGATCGGGGCCAGCAGCCTGGGGGAGGGGCCATGGGTGGTTGGCCACTGGCCCTGCCCCTGATCGGGGTGGGGGTACCGATCTGGTGTGGGGCCGGGCGGGGGGAGGGCCTGCAGGAGATTGGCTGGCCATCCCCACCCACTGTTGGGGTTGGGGGGACGATCAGCGGTGGGGCCGGCCGAGGAGAGGGGCTGCAGGAGGTTGGCCAGCCAGCCAGCCAGCCAGCCTCACCCCCTATTGAGGTGGGGTGGCGATCAGGGGCAGGGCTGGCCACGGGGAGGGGCTGCAGGCTGATCAGGGTGGTGGGGGCCCATGAGGGCGTGGCCGGTTGGGGGGAGGGGCTGCAGGAAGTTGGCCACCCAGTCCCGCCCCCTTGGGATGGGGGTGTGCAATCAGGGGCAGGCCGGCCAGAGGGAGGGCCTGCGGGCCTGTTGTGATGGGGTGGGCTGATTGGGGGACTTGGCTGGCCAGGGGGAAGGGAGAGGGCGTTTGGCCGGCAGGCCCTGCTTGCTCTTGATGGGGTGGGAGAGTCTGATCAGGGGCAGGCTGGCAAGGGGGAGGGGCTGCGAGGTTGGCCGCCAGCCCCACCCGCTGATAGCTGATCAGGCTGGTTTGCTGGCCACAGTGGGCGTCATAGCAACTGGTTGTTAGGTCGTTATGGCTGTTAAGATAGCTGCCTTTTTATATTGGCTGTTAAGGTAGCTGCCTTTTTATATATAGAGATACCCTTGATGGCCTGGGCCAGTGGTCGGCAAACTCATTAGAGTCAACAGAGCCAAATATCAACAGTACAACGATTGAAATTTCTTTTGAGAGCCAAATTTTTTAAACTTAAACTTCTTCTAACGCCACTTGTTCAAAATAGAGTCACCCAGGCTGTGGTATTTTGTGGAAGAGCCACACTCAAGGGGCCAAAGAGCCACATGTGGCTTGCGAGCCGCAGTTTGCTGACCACGGGCCTGGGCAGTTTCACAAGTCTTCTTAAAGTGAACATGGAGATTTCAACCTCTTGCCTTGCTTGATTTTGTGGGGTTTTCTAAGTTGAGTGAATAGTGAACCATTTCCAGAGGTCACCTCTGGCTGCTTTCGGGAAGAGTAGTTCATGGGGTTTTATCTCATTCAGAGTATTGCTTTACCAGGAGTTCTAATGATGTGACTATGAACAGCAGAAGAAAAGCTGATAACAGTATCTAATATTTCCTGAGAGTTTACTGTGCCTGGCACATTTCTAAGAGCTTTCTATGCGTTACTCTTACCATAACTCTTAAACCTATCCCCTTTTTTCAGATGAGGAAACTGAGGCACAGATAAGTTTGGTAACTTCCCCAAGGGTAAGTGGTATAATTGGGATTCAAATCTAGGCAGTTTCTCTGGAGCCTGCACTTAACCCTTAGGTCGCCACCTGCACTCTGTGGACAAGCAGACTTGTGGGTGGCAAAAGCCCCTTCTTGTGTCTTGCGCCTCCCCCACAGTCCCTGCTTGGATGCACAGCAGGCTGTGAGTCAGAAAACTGGTGTGGCAGCAGGCATGGTAGTCAGGATTGCCCTGCAGCCCAGCCCATGTTCTTGGTTCTCAGCTATGGGGGATTGAGCTCATGTGATCATCTCTCCATGGTGAGGAGCTTAATGGGTTTTCCTCCAAGGTCCTAGGAGCATTTGCACTTTGAAAGAAGCCTGTGGAAAGGTGGAGTTCAGTCTCGAGGAATAAACTGCTCCAGGCATCAGTAAAGTACATTTAGAGTTATTCGAGGTGCTCCATGAGAGGACAGAGAGGAGATCCATGTGTCATGGGCTCCTTTGACGGGCCAGGCACTCTCTCTTTTACTTTATATCTGTTACCTTGTTTAAATAATAATAGGTAATATTTTCTGAATGCTTTCTGATTGACAGGTGTTATGTGTAAATGCTTTAGGGGTGCTTATATAATTCCCTCCTCACATCTTACAGATGATAAAGCCATGGCACAGACAAGTCTAGTAACACTCAAGAGCACATAGTAGGAATGGAAGGAGATGGAATGGCCCCAGCATTACATCTGGCTCTGTGTCCAGACTTTCAGTGTGATGAGTGAGAACAAGTATGGCCAATGGGTAGCCTCTCAGGATAGGTCCCTCCCAGCACTCAAGGCTCCGGCATTGGTTTCCACCCCGATTGAGCTTCCTACTCTTAACCACACTTCTTTGTTTACTCTACCTTCTCCCCATGTTTGCTCAGGACATTTCTTCCCCTCTGGTTTCCCCCCTACAATGCCTGCCTCCTAATTAATTCTATTCATTCTCCAAGGTACAGCTCAAACATCTTCATAATGCCTTCCCTAGTTCCCCAATGGGAAGCTGTCTCTCCTTTGGCCTGCCTCAAGTCTGTAATTCTCTCTTGTGTCCACAGCCACATTTGCCTTGTGTTATTCTATCTCTAGACTCATCTTGACCCTCATAGACTCTAAGAGTATTGGAGCAATGGCTTAATTTTGAGCCTCATTCTCACGTACACAATGTCTTGCACATAGTAGGTCCTCAAAAACAGAATAATTACTACTGGTGGGATTTCAAGTATTATGGCAGGTATTTATTTATGTTGGGGCCAGAAGGAGGGCACATCTTTATCCTACTCACAGCACATCACTTCCATTGAGGACTTCCTCTGAGCCAGACCCCTATTTCATCCTCACAGCAGTCCTGGGAGGTTCTACCCATTACGAGTTTAAATACACATTGAACAAAATGGTTAAGACTGTAGAAGTGGACACCTGATTCCAAATCCTGCTTGTACCATTTCCCGGCTCTTCCCACTTTTTTTGGGCAAATTACATAAACTCTGTGCCATAACTCTTCCCCTGTGAATTGGGGATAGTAATACCTAAGAGGGAAATAGGAATCTTGGAAGATGAGAGTATCTAGATCATGGGAGGTGCTTGGTAATACCAGGTATTAGTGGTTTAGGTGGCCCTTCCAAATCAGGGGACCCAGCCTCAGGTATTTAATACTTGTCATGGGTTGGTTTTCAGGAAAGAGATCCTGCTTCCATTATTTAAACTCTCCATTTTGACCACTTGCCAGCCTGGGTTTTTTCACTGGTTGGGTTTTTACTTTTCTCTTTCTCTTGGTCAGCATCAAAGTAGTTATCCTGAAAACACGCTTCTGCCTCTTCTGGTCTTCAAAAGCTTTGTCATTCCTTCCCCAAACTGTGCTTTCCACCAGGCAGTGCTTGGCTTTGTGGAAAGCACCAGCCTAAACTCAAGTCTCCTGCTTAATTACACTGCAATCAGATTTTCCACGAAAGCCCCTAGCGTGGCAGGATGCCCTCTTTGAAGTCATTAGTCTTCACAGCAGGGAGAGTACATCATCAAAGACTGCGTTTCCCAGCAGCCCCTGCTGCGCCCTTGTGCACCCAAGGATTGTGGAGGGAGTGAGCTGAAAGCCTGCAAGTACATTAAGTCCGCTGTTCTCTCCTCTGGTCCTGAACTGAGATTTTCTTTGAACTGAAGCCCACGGTGAGGGCTGGCGATGCTATCGCAAAACCTCTCCCCATTCTTTCAGTTTTAACCACTTTAGCAATTAAACTTGCTAGGTCCAGGGATGTGGAATGTAGGCCATGGTTAAGGTTCCAGTTGGTGATCTAAGGTGCTGTGAAATGGGGGTGGGAAAGGAGAGAAAGTGATACTGAGAATGTACTTGATAGTGGCTGTGAGCAATCTGCTGTGAAGTTAAAGTTTTCTGTGTGTGTGTGTGTGTGTGTGTGTGTGTGTGTGTGTGTGTAAGATGGGGAGACAAAGAGACAGAAAATTTGGACTTGACTCAAATAAACCTAGATTTTCATCTCAGCATTGCCTCTTTTTTTTTTGCCATTTACCTGGGTAGCCTCTTTATTTCTGACTTTCAGTGGCTTGATCCCTTGGAAGCTCAGGGACTATGGTAAATGAAATGTTTAGCAACCTTTTCCTTAGGCCTGGATTTTAGATTTTCTGCGTGGACCTGGGCACTGAAGTCCTAGGCCTCAGAGCAGACTGATTTGCTCTGTTTCAGAAGATCAGCTGGTGGAGCAATGTCATGGAATTCTTAAAGGGGGTGTTTGCTTCCAGACCTCTGGAGGGCCTTGCCAAGAACCAAGAGGTGCCCCCTAGTGGATGCCAGCATTTAGTATCTCTTCTCCACTGTCCTGTTTATCTCATTGACTCCACATACATGGAGTTTCATCCGCATCACACTTTCTCGGGCCAACACTTTATCCCTCACTTGTGCCACCATGATAGGCTTCTCAACTGGCTTGCTGCCCCATGACATGTCCCTTCGCTCCAGGCACCAAAGAGATCTATGCAAAAGAGTTTTCCATTTCATGTACTGCCAAAACTCATCAGTGAAACTTATGATCCTACACAATAAGTTTGGAGCTTTCTAAGGTGGCCTACAGGCTCTTTCTGACTTGGTTCCTGCCATCCTTTTCAGCCCAGCATCTCCAATCACTCTCTTTCCAGAATTTTAAGTTCCAGTGACATCTAATCTGTTGTAGAGTCTGTGCACTCCATGCTATATGCCACATGTCTGGGCATTTGCTTGTGGGGTGTGCTGTGCCTGGGATGTTTTTTCCTGCTCCCCTCCCTAGCCCACTCCAAACTTTTCTGGCTACTCCCTCCCTACTTACTGTTTAAGTCTGCATTTACATAGCCCCTTGAAGACAAACACCTGATGCTACCTAATCTTTATAAAGTGACCCTCTCCTGTGATCCTGTGACCCCATCATATCTCTGCATTGTTTTCACATTATAATTGTAATGATCTGATAACTCTGTAATCATCTGTTCATGTATCTGCCTCTGCCTGTACTATCCTAGCTTGTTACAAGTTCCTCAGGTTCAGGACTGTGTCTTATTCATCTTTGTAACCATATGGCATTTCCCCATCACATTCAGTGTTAAGCACTGAATAGATGTTTGTTGAATGAATAAGTGATGGTTGCATATAGGATCATAACGTGCAAGTTTTGTGCAAACCTCTGCATGATTTTCTCTGTGCATTTTCTGGTGCTTAGGTCTCTCTGTCCACAAAAGAGAAGTCAGCTTATTTATATTTAATATTAGGCATGATGTTCTTTTCTGAATTAGCTCATCTATTTCCCAAGTGCCACTAAAGTAGGGTGCATCCTCATTCATTCATTCGAAAAACATTTACCTTCCATATCTCAGGGTTTAAGTGCTTGGGGGGAAAAAAGAGATGAGTAATAATAGCCAACAATCATGTAGGGCTTATTATGTACTAGGCACTGTTCAAAGCACTTAATATTAATTCATTTAATCTGCACAACAACTGTATGAAGTAGGTACTATTACTACCCACCCTTATTTTAAAGTTGAAGAAATTAAAGAGCAGAGACTATCCTCGCCAGAGTATCCTAGAAACAAAGCTTATATGCTAAGGTTTCTGAGGAAGGTACAACTCCAGGGTAGCAAGAGTGAGGGGGCAAGATAATGGAGATAGGGAAGGGAGAAAAGCAAAGACAGGTGATGCTGGCCACAGTGTATAAGATGCCAGTTTTTGGACACAGAGGATGCAGTGTAGAAAAGTCTGGAAATCTGTACCTCCAAACAGTCTATGGGAAGGGAGAGGAACTTATATGCTGGTTCTTTCCAGTCCATAGTTCTGATGGGGGTATTAACTTCCATGATCATCCTCAATGTTAGATTGAAGGGAGCCTATGCTACACACACACACACACACACACACACACACACACACACAAAATCCAGATGAGGCTCTGATAGGGGACAAACTTGAGTAAGGAAGTTCCATCAGAATTATAATAAAAATTCACATTTGGCAAATATCAATGTATAATATGCAGGAAGTATAGGATATAAGAGAGTTTATTATAGGAAAGTTGGAGTCTGACTATAAATATAGTCGAATGAATGAATAAAGGAATGAAGGAATGAATAAGTGATTGAATGAAAAGTTTAGATGAATTAAAGAATGAAGAGGAAGCATCCCAAAGAGTGACTGAGACAGGAGCAATAGGGGGAACCAGCATAGTCCTGAAATGGCTCCACTGATAACAAAGTATTAATGCAAGTGGACAGTGTCTCTAGCCCTGGCAAGAGGACAACCTAGTAGAGCCCCCACTGACCCTTTACTATTGGTGAGATGGGTGCAGCCAGACTATAGCTGGTGGTTTTCTGAAAGGAGAGTTTTCTTAGGTTTTTGGTTTGTGTGTGTGTGTGTGTGTGTGTGTTTTGTTTTTGTTTGTTTGTTTGTTTGTTTTTTGGCAAGGAAGAGGGAGGGAAGGTAGTGTTTAAGGATAAATATTATCCTTCTATTTACTTATAACTTCTGTTCCAAGAAAATTCCCATAACAATCTTGATTTCCTGTTTTGCTCCTCATCTCTGCTGTCGTGAATTTAAAAGTCTTCCCTGGGGTTCCATAGCACCTACATGCAGCAAAATGAGAGCTCAATTCAGAATAACCATTGGTATTCTTGTCTGTTTCCCAACTGGACTGTACAGCAGTGGCATACTCCTTAAGGACATAGCCCTTACCTTTTTTATTTTGGCTTTTTTGGTCTTGTTTTTGTCTATGATGCTTAGTCCTCTTAATCCTACAGAATAGGTGTCCAATAAACACTAACTCCATCACAGAATCAGTGAACCAATAGTGCCAGGTGGTTGATAGTTCCACTGTAGTCACTTTCAGAGAAGAGAGACAGACATTTTTCTTGCTCTTCTGAGTCTGTCTATTCTTATACCTGTGTCCAAAGCAATACCTGATAATAGAGACTGCAACAAAGATCATCTCAGAAGAGACAACAAATCTTATTGGAAAGAGAGGAAGGGAGACAGTAGTTTCTTTTGTCATTTTATTCTAGACAGTTGAGAAGGATGCTTTCAGATCCTCATCTAGCTGCCTTTTCATGCAGTAGCCACAGGGGTCCAACTAGGTTTCCTTAATGAGTTTGGGAGCAGAATTCTCACTCTTGCAGGTCACCTTTGTAACTCTTCCACAATGTTCAAGGCACATGTTTTTTTCTTAAAGGCAGGTTTAACCCAGGAGGTCACTTTTTTCATTTTCTTCCATTTCTTCCAGACCAGTATTTAGCACTCAGGAGAGGCAATGAATCTGGATGGGATCAATTTCAATTCCCTTCTTTTGGTCCAATTTAGAGGCCAGGGGAATGTTCTGATTGATAACAGAAATAACTGCCATCTTTTTGGGCCCCTACTCTGTGCTTACCGAGAACTTTACTTACACTTTACTTCCATGGTTCCCTAACTATGCAACGAGGGGATAACACAGAAATCTTATTGGGGCTCTATTGTTGAAGGAAAACAGGTGTATCTGTCAGATACCACAAACTAATTTCAGTTTTATGGATATTATTTTTTTGAAATGGTTCCTCAGTTGTCAGGATGCAAATACTTACCAAGTTATTTGTATCTAACTACTTAACAAATGAAAGTAGTAGATGTTTCTTTGGACATAGGGGACTGTGAAAATTAAGTCACTTTGGGTGCTATGAGTTGAGCAAGTTCGGGAGATATTTTTCATTCATGCAATTTCTCCAAGAAGGTTGGCATTATGTTCTCAAGTCTATCTCTGAGGACTCTAAGGAATAGAGGAGTCAAGAAAATTACTTCATGGTCACAGGGCTTGTAAATGGTGGAGCCAAGTTTTGAACCCAAGATCTCCAGACCCTGAAGTCCTCCTGCCTCCACAAAGTCACTCTATTGCAGAGACAGTGAAGATTAGATCTTAAACTGTCGGAGCCAAAACATGCTTCAGTAGTAATCCAGTCTGGCTCTGGTTGGTGCGGCTCAATTGGTTGGAGCGTCATCCCATGCATGTGCACCAAAGGGTCATGATTTGATTTCCGGTCAGGACACATACCCAGGTTCAATCCCCAGTTGGGATGCATCTGGGAAACAGTCAATGTTTCTCTCTCACATCTGTGTTTCTCTTTCTCTCCCCCTTTCCCTTCCTCTCTCTCTGAAATCAATAAAAACATATCCACAGGTGAGATTTTAAAAATCCAGTCTAACTCACCGTCTGACCCCATCACACGACTGGTAAGCAGCAGAACTTAGTGTAGGGATCGGTCTTCTGACTTAAGGCTGCATTATTTCCTCCCCACCCTACACTCCTATCTCATCTCAGCTTTGGACAACCATTCATTATTGTGCCTTAATTTTCATGATGGACATGCCAAAGGTGCTTCATTACCTGAAGCACAGAGAAGTGAGGAGCTTTGGGGAAGGAGCACCAAGACTAATTATGATGGCATGGGGTTTGGTTTGCAAGGACAGATGGAAGAAACAATCATGCCATGTACAATTTTGCTAAGCAAACAAACATAAATGGGAGGTGGCGTCATCTATTAATATCTAAGTGGTATAAATGTCACAGGAAAGGGCAGAGAAGTTATTTACGAGATGTAACTAGGAAATTAAATTACAAGGGGAAAGGAAAATTTAGGCTGAAAATGTGATGTTGATATTTATCAGCTGCTGGGGGAGGGGCAGCAGAAGGCTCAGTGTTGCCTGACTTATGTAAAGTTGGATTGAACCCTGCACCCTGAAAAAACACCTGAGGGGATGACTCTGCTGACCCCTGGAGGCTGCCTAGATGTTTCTATTTGCAATTTCTATCAGTCTTTAATAGCCATACTTTTTTTTGTCTTTTTCTGTGTTTTTCCCCCCCTTTTCTGTATTTTCTCTTCCTATTCATTTATATCTATTCCAGGCTCTTCTTCCCACTTTTCTCTTTCTCTTTGATTTTGGATTTGCTTTCTTCCACCTCTAGGCATTCTTCTCTGGCCTGTCTTCCTCCTAGTCTTTCTCTAGGACCTGGCGGATTCCAGTTTCTGGGCCATTGCTCTTCTTCTCTGTTCTCCCAACATGGAAGATGAATTTTGCCACTCTGACAAAGAGAGAAAAAGCTGCAAGTCCCTGCCAAAGTTACAAGGACAGCATTTTCCCTTTTTAGGGGGTTTTAATTTTAAAAAGAAAAAAAAATGCCAGCCTCTTCTCCCTCCCTTGCTGGATGTTCACTGCTTTCTGGGCTGGGAGTGTCAGTGGAAGGACAACCAGATGAAACGCCTCTCCTTGGCTCCATGGCATCTCAGCTCTCATGTTCCTGCCCAGCCTTCGTTTACTGCATCTTTCTGAAATCCAAGCAGAAATGGTAGCATTAGCATTTTTAATAAAGGGAGCTGGAGAGGAGAGAGGCAGCTCAAGGAAGCTGAAAGAGGATGAAGCCAAAAACACTGACAGTCAAAATTCCCTTTCTGCAGAGAGAGCTCAGGTGGGGGCAAGGAGAGGCAGACAGAGACATAGTCCTCTTGGGAAAAGCATTCAGGCCCATATAATTGGTGCTCTGAGCACAGGCAGATGCAGTTGTGAAGTGGGAACTTGCCGTGCTTGATTGAGTTGGACTCAACTTGATACTGAGGCCCAGCATTGTGAAATGTTTTCTTAATTTAGCCCATTTTCTCCGTCTTCCTGGAATGAGCCAGTGTTTGTCCATGGCTGGCAAAAAATGATGGTCCTGGCTCCCCCCATACTTCTCCTTTATCTTTTTCCTCTTCTCCCTGTGCTCTGCAGGATGGGAGAAGAAATAAACGGGAGAAGGGGCCACACAGATTCCTGCTTTAGAAAAAGAAAGTGACTCTTAAAGACCTGGAGTGACTGACATCATCTTTTCCTACTTCATCTTTTTTAGGGATAGGAATGCACAAGTTGAATGGAGTTGCTAGGTTTATGTTTCATCTGTTTCGTCATTCTACCTCTGCAGGACCGAGCTTAATTGGCTCTGTTCCCACCACTGACATAAAGAAAAAATACCTCCTTGCAGAGGTTAGTTCTCTAAAGAAAGTGGCAGTGATTAGATCTAGTGCCCCTGATAGCTGGATAAAAAGATGCTAAATAAGAATAAATTGAATGTCTAAACCAGAGTCCATCAGGAAGTAACACAGACCCCAAACAGCCAAACGAACCACCTTGTCAGAGCTCTCTGCACCCATCACACCTATAACACTGTGAGAGTCCAAAAGAGGCAGAGCCACTTTACTTTCCCAAATCCAGTTCTAAAGAGGGCCAGGACCAAGTCAGAATTGGGGAATACCCCATTCCCCTCTTGGGTTTCAGCCTCTTAGGTGCTTATAAAGTGTCAATTCAGATCATTGTAGGCATTGCACCTAGTTCGAGGCGATGCTAAACCCATTGTTCAGAGCCCTGTGATTTTAACAAAAGAGTGACTATCCTTACTCATGAAAGCGATCATTGTAGCTCACCTGAACTGACAAAAAACTGTATATTTTTACAAACATTTAGCTGCCTCTGGGCTCTACACCTTAAATGCTGCACCTTGATTTCCTCTGTCATGAGCTTGTCCTCTTGTCCCTGTACTTACAGCCCTGACCCAGGACCCGGTGCCAAGCATATGAACATACATATAATTACTAACTGCAACTCTGAAAAACTTCCAAGATCTTTAAATCAAAATACCTTCAAAAAGGGCAGAAAGGCTACTGCAATTCTATCTTAGGTTCTTTCAAGGAATCAATGCTGCCTCAAGGTTTCATGTCCAAGGGTAGAATTAGTATCAGCTGAAGACTCTCAAAACCACTGAGGTTTGGGTAGATGTAGGTTTATACCCAGAACCAAGTTCTTTCAAAGGAGTCAAAAATTAATTTGGAAATTACTTTGTTACTATAACTAGGGATAAGATGGTTTCTTCCCCCTCCCTGTCCATGTCTATTAATTTGCAAATAACCTGAAGTGAGACCTTGGCCTTTAGGGTTTTCACATTAAAATTACCCTGGTCAACCATTTAAGCGCCATAAAGGGAAGTTTTCCCAGTGGCATCCTCAGCCAGCTCTCCCTATCTCTTCCTGGAGGTCTTCACAGGGTCCTTGGTCCCCTGCTATTACTAGGCTGTCTGTGTCCCCAGGGAGAACTTTTCCTCTCCCACCATCTCCAACGTGATTTGTATACTTGTGGTTTCCAAATCTGTATCTCTTGCCCAAATTTCTTTTCTTGGTTTCAGTCCTCCAGGTCCAACTGCCTCCTGGACATTTACTTATAGATTTACTACTAGTGTCTCAAATTAACATGTCTAGACTTGACCCTGAAACCCACTCCCCACCTGATACTGGCTCTAACTTCCACAATCCTTGGCCTTTATAAATAGCATTGATGATCACTCGGTCTCCAAGATGAGGAACTTCGGGGTTTTTCTCCATAATCCCCCACAATTACCTTATCCTCACTCCTGTTCACACATATCCTGTTCACACATACCCTGTTAGTCACCAAATCCTCTTTGTTGTTCTCAGAAATGTCTCTCTAACCCAGCTGCTCCTCTCTATTCCCAAAGCTGTTGTGTGGTTCCAGGACACCTATTACCTTTGACAATTTCTAACATCTTCCTAGCTGCTCTCACTGCCATTGGTGCACACAGAAAGGTGATTTCCCCAGCCAGACAGGTGTTCAGAAGTCCCCAGGTTTGCAGCAGATGATGAGAACTTAACAAAGGTGAGGACACAGAGATACTTCTGAGCCCTGCCTAACCACCTGAGTTGAGGCCTGTGCACAGGGGGTGGTGTGTGGGGTCCTGGAGCGCCCAGCCTCCCCAGGACACATACTGGGAGACAGGATTTGCATGCAGGGTTGGAGTGGAAAGAGTTCTGGGGAGCAGCAGTGCGAGGGGGTGAGAAAAGCAGCTGGGCAGGGGGAGATGCTCACCTAACATAACAGGCAGTGACCACAGAGGCCTTAGCCAGTCTCAGGGGAACTCTGGAGCTGGGACAGCCCTTCTGAGGGATCCCAAACAAGCAAGGGATAGATAGAGCCTTTGAACCCCACATGGACCAGCCATTGGATGTGGCCACCTATCATCCACAATAGCAGGCAGGCGGGTAAGAACGTGGGTGCCAAACTCGTGGGAACATGGGGACTTTGCTCTGAACCATGTCTTAGGTGGCCTTGCACTGAGTTGGTTCTGTCAGGGTGTCAGGAAAGGGGGGATGGGGGTGGGGTAGGGTGGGGCCTGTGTGCATCTTGCTCTGTGGTGCATTGAACTGGTCAATCCTAGAGTTCAAGGTTTAAGTCTGAGAAGGCCAGTGACAAATAGGACAGTGCCCAGATAATAGTGGCCAGAGGCTGTCAGCCCTTTGGCAGGACTGGGTGACGTGCCCAGAAGTGTTCAGTCTAGATGGGAAGGTGTGGTAGTAGCTATAGGAAGACAATCCAACTAGGTCTGTTTTGTCCCAGAAAGGTAGACCCAGACTAATAGGTACAAATTAGAAGGAATCAGATTTTAATTCAAATAAGAAATATGTTGAATGCTTAGCACCAGTTCAAAAATACAGTGCTCTGCCCTATAGTGAGTGTCTTGGCCTCTGAAATTAGGGAGCCAAGGCCTGTAATGGTGCGGTGGACAAAACATGGTGGCGGATTGGCAGTGACGGCTGTGGTCTCTGAGTCCTGTGACTCTCTGGTCTCCCAAAGCTCAGTCTATCCCTGGGGGCTGTGATTAATCATATCAGCAACAATTCCAAAAGGGTTCAGCCTTTAGCTTTCAGCATGACAGCGACCTCACTACCTGTAACAGTGTTCATTTCTGGATGGTGCTGATGTAGATAAAGTCCTTCCGCTCCCTTTTCCCTGGATCAGTGCTCACCATCCCCCAGCACTTACATCGGAGAGAGAGGAAATGAAAAGCCCAGCACTGCAGAATGGCATTTCGAATACTCCATTCTCCTTGCCGTCTGTACTGAACAATTACTGAGCCTCGGCCTTTGTTCCCAGCTGCTGCTCCCGCCCTGTGGAGGGAGAATAAAGGCGCTGTCTTGGAGAATGCTAAAAGGCCCAAGAAATGGCACAGCTTTCACTGTTTCAATGAGGCGGGGAGGACAGCCTCTGCTGCGGTGTCTTTCTCTGTCTTGCCTCTGGCTGGGCTGTTACAGTCACTGGACTTCCTGAAGTCTTCACTTGCACTCGGCTTGACAGAATGGATTAGGCTCCGGCTGGAACTTTCTACAGCAGCGTAATCCAGCTGTGGCAGGCCCAGCAGCTGTCGATTGTGTGAATGCATCTGAGGCTGGTGGGAGATGTGGGAGGAACAGCCATGGGGATCTGAAACCTTTTGTTAGCACAGAGCCCCTGGCTGCTCCACCACTGTGCCCAAGTCCAAGGTCAGAGTGGAGTACTTTCCAAGAGGGAGGGAGGGAGGGAGGGAGGGGGGGGGGGGGGGGGGGAGAGAGAGAGAGAGAGAGAGAGAGAGACAGAGAGAGAGAGAGAGAGAGAGAGAGAGACGCAGGCCTGTGTGTGGGGCACTGGAGCCCTAAGATGAAAACAGTAGAAACTACATCATGAGTTGATGAGTGAGTTGTCTTCAGCAAAAAATGGCCTATGCAAGAAACGGCCCCAAAGCCCAAATCAGAAAAAGGACTGGGAGAGAACAGCAACTAAAAATCTGTGAATTTTAACTATGTTTGTGAACATTTTTCATAGGAAAGATAAGGGCTGTGAGTGCAGATTGAGTTAATGCTGCCACAAGGATTAAGAGAAATAAAAATGGTGTTTACACATATACCAGGGAAAAGAAGCACTTGGGAAAAATAGGTCCATAAATAAGGAAAGGGGATTGAAATCTACTGTGTGCCAGAGTAACAAGACGGAGGTGCAGAATTGCTTTTTTCTATCTTTCTTTTACATGAAAAATAATAAGGAAATGTAGAGAGTTATAATGATTTTCAGTGGGAGGTTGTAACTGTGAGACAGGGAAGGGAGCCCCGGGGAATGCCAGGGACAGTGTGGGAAGTTCTTCAGGGGTCCCCATGACCCCCGAATGGCCCAGAGCCTCAGCCTGGCAAGTTTGCCCCTTGCTGACCAGCTACCTGCCAGCCGAGCTGGCTTCATCCTGGGCTTTACTTCCGTGGTGATGGTGTATCTATTACAATGAACCACTTGTGTTATCTAAAAGAAAACACCCATTCTCACCCATTCTTAGGTTCTCTCCCCTTCCTGGACTAGAGTGTGTGCCCCTCTGTCATCATTAATCCTCCCACATCCCAGCATCACTGCTGCCCTGTTCTTCCCCATTTTCCAACCTGGAAAAGCCAAACCTGCACTCTCTTTCACCCACCTCGACCCCAATCATCATCAGCTCTGTGGCTTTTCCCTGCACCTTTCCAAACCTCTGTACCTCACCTTCCTTCCATGTGCACCTGTCTTCCTCCCACTGGCCCAGAACCCCTAAAAACCTGGCCAGGGCTTTTTACTCTGTGATCCTCATGTCTTTGTCAGCTCATACACAGGTTGTTCTCTACCTGGGCTGCACTTTAGCATCTCCTTGGGTGCCTGAAACATATCCATTGCCACGCCCCCTATCAGACCTATAAAATGAGACCTCTCAGGGGGTTGAACGTGGCATTGGCATAGTGTAAAAGCTCCCCAGGTGATGCTGGTGCCCAGGGAGGGTCAAAATCTCTAATAACCTGGTTCTCCAAGTGTGATTCTCAGACCAGCAGTGTCACCATCAGCTGGGATGTTTTTTGAAAAGCACTTTCTCCAGCCCACTCCGGACCTGCAGAATCAGAAATGGTGGGGAGCTCAGCAATTCGCATGTTAGTAAGCCTGCCAGAAGATTCTGGTGTACACTGCAGGTGGAGAACCTCGGCAACACAAGGCACAATGCCGATCAGTAGTCACTGAGTGAGATCAAGATCATGAGGTTTCACCCTGACTCACTGGTCCTTGGTTTGCCAACCTTCATTCCTCCCCAAAATCCATGCAGCTGACGAAGCCATGGTTTTGGCATCTTGTTTTCTTCCTTCCTCCTGTTTCTTCTCCGCATGAGTCAATTAATAACCAACCGACATAACTCTTGGGACTTTTCTGTGGACTGGCCAGTCCCCTAGAGAAGGACAATGGCAGACACTGCCTCATACACATGTTGCAACTGGAAGCTTGGGGCAGGCTTAGTTTTAAAAACTAAAAAGCCCCTTTACTAATAGAATTGTGTCCTCAGGCCACCTTCATTTTTCTGCTTACATAGCCCTGCCAATTACTGCCTAACTCTCTACTTCTCCAGACTCTTATTTTGGCACAAAAAAATAGGATAGGTCTTCATCTCTTGCCTCTCATGACCTCACTCCTACCCAGTTTAAAAATTAAAACTCACTGTGTCCGATGATGAACTCTTAATGCAAAGGTTTTTCTCCTTTAGACAGTGTGTGGAGCCCTCGCCACCTGTTTGCTCAAAGCAGAAATCTGGGTTTCCTCCTGACTTCCTCTCTCTTTCTCATTCCACATCCAATCAATTACCAAGTCCCTTAATTCTGCTTCCTTAATATCACTTAGAGCTGCCTTTTCTCCTCTGTCTGCTTCCTTTTTTCCAACCCTTATTTCTCATGGATTACTCCCTGAGCCTGCTAACTATTCTTGCCTCCACAGCTTAAAATCATTCAGCATCGATCCATTACCTTTCAGGATAAAATCCCAGCTCCCCATGTTTGCACACAAAGCATTCACTATCTGGCTCTGCTCTGCCCCACCTCTGGCCTCTTGTCCAGGGCTTGATTCCTGATCACAGGGCTCCAAGGGTTAGATCCACCTGCTGTGCTAAGTATCCGTGACTAAATCAGGGCATTGTCTCTCTGTGGACTGTACTTCCACACATCTTTCTCAATTCTATTCATTTGTATCCTTCAAAATTGGGTTTCTTCCACCTCTTCTGCAAAGCATTTTTTTTGCCCCCCAGTACTCTGTGAATCCATAATACCTAAAATATTCCCCAATGAGTACATTTTACTGAGCATATGAGTTTCCTAGGATTGCCATAAAAAGTGTCACAAACTGGGGTGGCTCAAAACAAGAGAAATGCATTGCCCAACATGTCTAGAGGCCAGAAGTCTAAGGCCAAGGTATTGGCAGGGCCACACTCTCTCTGCAGCTGTCTTTGCCCTTCCAGGTGTTCCTTGGCAGGTGCAGCACTCCAGCCTGCACCTGGTGTTCCCACGCATGTCTGAGTCATCACATGGTCATCTCTTACAAGAACACTAGCCATTTTGAAGAGGAGGGACTCCCTTCATTCAGTATGACCTCATGTTAGCTAATTAAGTCTTCACGGACTCTATTTCCAAATAAGCTCACATTCAAGGCACTGGGGGCTAGGACTTATACATAACTTTTGGGGGGCACAGTTCCACCCACATCACTGAGTCTGATAATAATCCACTGATTTATCTGGTGCCTTAATTAGACTGTAGGTGAACTAACAGATTTTTTAGTGCATCAGTATTTTCCAATTCTCTATTTTAGGCCAGTCCTTGATGGCATTATTATTTTAAAAGCATGCCACCTCTCTAAGCTTTTGCATTTGAAGTTCTGCATAGCCTCCCAGCTTCTCCTCCTTGCCCTACTCTATCCTCCCAAAGCTTTGACTCCTTGACCTCGTTTTTTAGTATCCATCAAATCCATTGTCCCTTTGCTAGCTTTGTTGCTTCCCAGCCTGCCTAGAGCCCACGAGAAGCAATTTACAAAAATACATTCACCGTCACCCCCAAATCCTTGCCTTTTTATTTCCTGCCGCTCCTGCCTGGCTCACTCCAGACTTTGTAAGTGCTCCCCCTTTGCTTCTCTGCTGCTCAGGGGCTTCCCAGAGCTGGGAACTTGTTGACGGGTATTGATTGTTTCTGTACCTCAAACCAGGGACTCATTACAGCATCACAATCTTCTTACTCATCTCTTGTCATGGACCAAAAGACCTTTCTTTCTCCTCAAGCACCCAGTTCTGTCCTGGCCCCTTACTCTCAGCCCGTAAGCTCAGATCTAACTTAGCGAAGCCATAGGGCTCAGCCCCCTTACCTTTCTTCCATCTTATTTTCAGTCTGTCCCCATCTCTGCCCTTCTCACTGCTGTCTCTGAAGTGGATGTGGCCTTCTCCATGTCACAGCTACATCTGCCACCTTAATCTGACAGTCCAAGTCTTCTTACTTTCTATGGAGTCTTGCCCCCCAGCCAACCATTTCTTGCACTGACTGTTAACCTAGACACCTTCTATCCCTTATTCAAATGTCACATGATTCCTTGACCCTATTATCTCTCCATGTCATTTTTTCACTTACTTGCACAGCTCAAATTTCATAAGGAAAATATCTGCAGAGTTTGTTTCTGCTTTTATCATCAATTCATTTCTTGATGATTGTTGATGCTGGTGCTAAATTACCTTGAAATTTTAAACTCAGTTTGCCAATCTCCCTTTTTCTTACACACAACAGTACCACACACATATAGAAATTGTTCTTTCTACTATCAGGCACTTTGCTTATTTATAATTATCAAATTCATTTATTAAACCATTTTTTTTTTCCTGAGGGCTTTACTGTGTGCTAGGCTTTGTTTCGAGCTGCAGATACTACATAGAAAGGACTCATAGGGTTCTTGATCTCAAAGGATAAACACTAGGCGGGAAAGGTACTAGAACAAACAAGTATCGTACACATCACAGAATACTTACAGGCTTTGAAAAGTGCACTGAGGGAAAATAGAGGGGGAATCAAGAAGCACTGAAGTGAGGGGAGGAGCAGGGTAACTTGAAATTGGGGGACGGGGGCCTCAGAGGCTGTGTGCCAGTGGAAAGTGAGAGATAAGAAGGCACCAGCCAGATCTGGAAGCAGTTGGGGCTTTCCAGGACTAGCACACCCTGGATGTCCAGGGGAGGAAAACGCCCAGCCCCTTCTAGGAACTGTCCACCACCATGGTTCAGGCGGAATAAACAGGGAGGGAGCGGCTATCGATGAAGTTGGTGAAGTAGGTAAGGGCTAGGTCATACACGGGTGGGGGGCTTGAGAGCCAGGATAGGACTTTAAAGGAGGGGAGTGACATAATCAGATATGTATATATAAAGATCCCCTAACCCAGGGCTTAACCCTTGCCTTCTTAGGCAAGCTGTTGTTGACCATACACACTCAAAGACTGCAATCCTTTCTTCAGAGCACTCATCTCAACTGATAATATTTCCACTAGTATAAACTCCATGAAGCAGAACCTTACCGTCTTTACTTCTGTTCATCTCTGAACCCCCAGAGCACAGAGCTTGCTTGGCCTATGCCAGCTGCTGAACACATATTTGCTGAATGAATGATTGAATGATCTTACTGTATATCTACTGTATGAGTTTTGGTAATTTAACCTGTCTGAGTCTCAGTGATCTTATCTATGAAATTAGGGATTGTAAATGATTGAACAGTAGCCTTATTATATTGCTGTCTCTTCTACCTCCATGGCCTCTATTTTCATTCCCAGTCTCTGTGCTTCCTTCTCTTTTAACCCATTGTACGCCATAAGCGTCTGTAGACACAAGCGGCAGACCTTCCCCACATGCCACTCATCTATTAAAAAAAAAAAAGTTTTCCCTAAGTGGCAGCCCTGACCAACTTTAAAATCATTTTTTGTGAGAAATTTCAGCTGAAGATATTCAAAAACACCCGAATTGTGAGTAATATATATTTTTATTATATTCATTGCAAATTGCTTTTTTAAATTAAATTCAAAATATTGTAGCTTGTGGGGATGGTTTCCGTTTTGGATGCGTGGCAGTTATGTAACTGGTTGTCTGCCCTGCTTATCTAGCTACCTGCTGTACCTCTTGCCAGATGCTCACATTTAAAACTCAATCCTACCTTCTCATTTCTGCCAGGGAATGTGGATGTGGCCTCATCTCATTAATCCTCCCAGCCAGTGCAATTCAGGGATCCCCTTGGCCCTCTGGCAGCACTATGGTAATGGGGATACAGCAAGGTCATAGCAAGGGCTTTGGTCTCTGAGAGGAGTGGGCTTGAGCCTTGGCTCTGCTATGTATTAGCTATGAGACGTTGGCTAATAATATGCAACATTTCTATGCCTCATTTTCTTCATCTGTTAAATAGAGGTAATACAAATGCATATGCCTCAGGGTTTTTTATGAGAATAAGTGAAATAATAAATGTAAAGTAAATATTCAATAAATAATGGCTTTTGTTTGCTCTGTCATAAACATTGACAAATGAAGTGCCATGGATTGTTTACTTGTCACTTTTATCCCATTAGACCAAAATCGGCGACAGGGACCCAGCCTTGTATCTGTGTGTCCCAGAGCTCTCCATAATATCTGGCTCCTCAGAGTTGTGTAATAACTGCTGAGGAATGATTCACTACACTAATGAAGTCCTCGATGGCAGAGAATGGGTGTTAATCATTTCTGTGCCCCTTGACAGTGTTTAGCAAAGTGTGTTTTAAGTGGCAATTGGTTAATTATATTTTTCTAGTAAACAAATACATGAATAAGTGAATGAGGGATTGAATTAATAGTGAAACTAGCTAAGTATATGTTGAATTGAAATGACTTGGTAAATAGGAAAGGACTTTGGGGAAAGGGCAAATGCTCTATACTAAATACAAGTCCTTGATGGATTTGGTGATGTTTCCCTGGTTTATTTAACTTGTCAAATTCCCCTTGTTGCCAGTAAAAATGGGTTCTTGCAGTATTTCAAGAAAGGAATTTCAAAGGGCACAGGTGTGGGAGAAGTTTAAGCGTAGTGGCAAGATTTATTGGGGTGAAGGGAAATAATACGCCCTTGGGGATGTGGAGAGCAGGCAGGCTCTAGTAACAACTGCTCCAAGATTCCTGATAATCCTCCATATATTTTGTTGGTTTTCGGAATGAGGAGGCTATCTTTCAAATTGTCCAACCTTCTTCCTAATTCTTCCCAGACTTGGGCCCTCCCCTAACCAATCCCTTTCCTGGACCTTCTGGGTTTGTGCCTTTATTCAATCTGATTCTTTTTACAGATTTTCTTGGGCTGGGCTCCACTGCATATGACCCCAAATCCTGCTGCATCGTTTGGTTTCTACTGCACATGTGCTTACCTCCCCCTGCACCATCTTGGTTTCTGTTTTGCACATGTGCCTAGCAAAGGAATTTCCCCTTTATTGTTTATTTCTCCCACCCATAGTCTGGGCCAGTGGACTGGCTGTCCCCCGGGGAAGAGCCTACCTACACAGGACAAGGGGTGCTATCCCCTGGGGTGTTTGAAACTATAACTTCCAGACTTAAGTCTGATTAAATGTAATGTGTAGACTCAACCAGGCCCAGCCAGTCTAGCTCCCTTCTCTTTTATTAATTCCAGGCTGCCTATGAAATGTAAGAAGCTTTCTCTTCTCACATTCTCTGCTTCTTTATTTTTTCTCTTCTTTCGTATTAGTGCTGTTTGCCCTCCGACCTTCTGGCTGGAATGTCTGTTGCTTTGATGAAGGAAGGGGGAGCCCTCTGTTTGTACCTTCATTTGTACAAGGAGGTATCACTCTAAAATGAATAGGTGTTAAGCTGTTTTTCTTGTGCAGGGATGGATTTGCACAGATGTATTACCAAGCTTCTGTCCTGTTCATTTGTGAGCAAAGATAGGTGTCCAGGGATTCCTGGGGCAGGCTGTGCCCATGGACAGGAGTGAGACTAAGAAGCTTTCAGGGGGATTGAAGTGAGACCCTGGCTGCATTATCCCAGGGTAAAAATCAACTGTGCCTTTCCATTCAGACTCTAGAGAGAAGTGGGGGGAAGTTACAGTTAGAAATTGACAAGTGAATTTCAGCCATTGAAGTGGAACTGTATTCATTCATTTAATCTTCTTACAGTCCTGTAAGTAACAGCAGTTATCGTCACCATTTCACAGAAGAAGAAAGGCTTGGAAAGGTTACCTGTCTGGTCAGTTTCACACAGCAAGGAACTCTAACCCAGACTTCAGACTCCAATGCAGATCTGTCCGACTCCAGAGCCCACCCACAAAAGTTGAGTCATGGGGTGATTCAGAGACCAGGGGTGGTCTGCAAGGGACCCTGCTGTCAGTGGCTGTTCAGTATTGCTTTCAGAACTCACAGCAGCTGCCAGGGCATTAAGAGCAGAAGAGGCATCCTATCAGCCACCTGACTCCTTCTCTCCCACCCCAAGGGAATTGTTGCAGCTGTGGCAACGTGTGTGAATTTGTGAGTGTGTGTATGTGTATATATGTGACATGTGCACAGGCACATGTATGTATGTATATATGTATGTATGTATGCATGTGGAGGGCATTTGGACCTGTGGATTCATTTATGAATGCATGAAAATCACAAATATATATAATACTCTTTTAATGGAAATGTTGATCCACTGAAATAAAAATAACAAACAGTTTATAAAAACAAATGTATGTCTTATACTAGTATACTTGTAATGCGATTTGGGAATCTTAATTCATCAGTAAAGGGGATAGGAAGGAACTCAGTATGCTCCATCTCATGATTATTCCGAAATTTGAAAAGTGGGTTCTAGTGAATTTTTAGGCGAGATTACAGTTGCTGTTTTTATGGCAATCATATTTTATAGACTGCCAGACTCATTCATAACGATTCGCTGGGGCAGAGAGTGTATAAGCAGGGCACATATTAGGTCTCAACCTATTGTGTGCTTTAGAATAATCCACTTTTCCAAACTACCAAGGTGTGGTCCACTCTAGATATATGGAATGAGAGCAACTAAAGTTTGAGAATAATTGTGCCCATTTTTGGGGTGAATCTAATGTCCCCCAAGGCTTTAGAATCATTCCGCCAAATGTCACTTGTGAAAGACACAAGGATTTTGGAGATTTAGTAGCTATGTCAGTGAGAGGATATTTAGAGAGGAAGACAGATAAACAGGTGATCTAATACCACATGGTGTATGCTAGAATTGCCCTACAAAAACAGGCAGGCGAACAGGTAATTCTTGTGCACAATAGATAACATCTGCCATGTCCACCACCTGCACCTAGAGGCCAGGGGTAGGCAAGCCAGGCCAGTACCCAGGCAGCATCCCTGCCTAGAGACCCAGTACTGTCTTTGTACACTTCCTCTAGCAGCTGTATACCCATGGTGGTGAGAGGGGGAGAGCAAGGTGTGGGAGAAATTACAGGCTCTGAGATCCATGCTAATGCTGACCTCTGTCCTTTACTAACTGTGTGACCTTGGACAAATCATAACCTTGGTGAACCTTTGTTTACCTTTGCATCCTGGGGATAATAACTGTATAGCTGATAGCTCTCCAGGTGGCTGTGAAATGATGCGTGTATGGCACTGAGCTTAGTGCTTGCCTGGCAGGTGGTCAGTATTCATTCAATAAATGGCAGCTACTGTTATCAGCTTTTTCTGACCCATTCGACTTCTTTCATTTGCTTTATGTAATCCTTGACCCCAGAATATACAGGGGCACTGCAAGTCTCTGGGCTGACTTCCCCCATGAGTACAGATGGTCTCTGACCCTACCTTCTCTGATTATCTGTGAGGCTACAGAAGCAGATGCCTGTCCTTTCTCCCCATAAGGCATGTGTTAGAAGTTAAGGACTGAAGTCTCTTGCGTAACTGGGGTCAGTGTCCATGTCCCCTCGGCCAGTCCCTTATTCTCTGACATGCTTTGTGTTAACATGAAGGTTAAACATGGATTCTACATTTGTGTATGTGTATATGTGTATATTAGTCAACATTCTTCAGAGAAACAGAACCCAAAACATGCAGAATATATAGAAAGAGATTTATTATAAGGAATTGATTCATAAAATTATGGAGGCTGACAAGTCTCAAGATCTGCATCCAGCAAGCTGGAGACCCAGGAAAGGTGATGGTGTAATTTCATTCTGAGTACGAAGGCCTGAAAGTCAGGAGAATCAGTGATGTAGTTCCAGTTTGAAGGCTGGGAGGCTCAAGACACAAGAAACATCATGTTTTATTTTGAGTCCAAAGGCAGAAAAAAAAACACTGATGTCTCATGTAGAAGTCCATTAGGCAGAAAGAATTATCTCTTACTTGGAGGAAGGTCTGCCTTCCTGTTTTATTCAGGTCTTCAACTGATCAAATGAGGCCCACCTACATTAGGGAGGGCAATCTGCTTTACTCAGTCCACCAATTCAAATGTGAATCTTATTCAAACATAGAAACACCCAGAATAATGTTTGATCAACTATCTGGGCAGCCCATGGCCCAGTCAAGTGGACACATAAAATTAACCATCATAATTATGTATTTGTTTTTATTGCCAATTTTAGGGGAAAGGGTTATATCTTTGAATCCCAAAATTGGGGGGGGGGGAGGAGTCACAGCACTTTGTTTATTATTGTCATTTAAAAATGGTTTTATATGCTTCTAAAATTTCTTTAGGAGAAACCCTTTTCAACATTTAGAACTAGTGTTCCTAATAATGTGTGAATAATAGCTACCATTATACTATATCCAACATTGTCCTAAGTTATTTTGCACATGTTAACTCATTTAATTCACTGCAGTTGATGGGCTACTATTATCCCATTTTATAGACAAGAAAACTGAACCACTGAGAGGCAGCAGGAATTGTGTCAGTTTTCCCAAGTTCTATCTTTAAATGAGATAATTTATGTTAAGCACACACATGAACATATACACAAAATATAGAATCCAACTGCAAACAAAAAGTTGATTCAAAAATAAATAATCAAAGATTATCAAGGATCTGAATTTTATTTATATACACTTTGTTCAACAATGTGAACTTTGTATGGAGTATGCTGTCCCTCATGATTTCCATTCTGCAAATGAAGAAATTGAGGCTCCAGGGTGTTCTTATTTGATTGAGGTTATAGTAACAAAAGGGAGATTGATTTGTAACTTCCATCTAGGGCTCCTTCCCTTATATCTTAGTGTCCCATAGACTCATAAGGTGAGTTGGGATGGCAGCATCCTAAACAGGAACACAAACTGTTGATGCCTAATTACTGGAAGGATGATCAAGGAATGAGCACAAGGAAAGATAGGTGGGTATAGTGAGGAAAACTTGTAATCTGATTGCCTTTGTTGTCTTGATCACATAGGAAGCAGGTCATTAGCTGAGGGTGAGGACGGGGAACAGTGTTGGAAGTTTGATGAGAAAGATTATATGAAATAACAATATAGAGATGGGAGAGTAGACACCAACGGAAAATGTAGTTTGATCATTAGGTAGTATTCAGAGCCCACTTGAGGTCAGTGGTGTGACATTTAAAATGAGACCAATCAGGGTGGTTGCCAACTGCATTCATTTGTGCAAACGCAGAAATGGAGCCTAAGGGTGGTTGAGCTTGACCAGTATTGGAGTGTTCTGACAAGTTGATAAAGTAACGGAGGGGAGAGAGAGCTGAGGTTACATGAAAGATGTGATTATATTAGTGGGTCATAGAATTTAATCTGAGTAAAGAGGAGAGAGAGTACGTGAGATACTTGAGGGTCAGGAAGACGGTGGTTGAATGAATGGATGTGAAGTCTCAGGCGGGTGGAAAGGTGCAGTGGCACCAGGAGGACTAAGCCCAGGAGGACTGAGCCCAGAAGGCCCTTATTGGGATCCTTGAAATTGTGGCCCAGGAGGGATTGTAGATATTGGTAATCTAGGCTATGACCATGGAGTGAGGGGGATCACTTGAGGAGAAAAATTAAGGTATGGTTTTAGAATTAAAAGGATCATTTCAGTAGCTACTGAAGTCACCAAAAATTGTGGAGAAGTGTCAGAGAGGACAGTGAGCCAGGCTCCGAAATGTGTGTGTCAGGGGAGGGGGGCTGGGTAGTATTGACATGACTTGGGCAAGAAGAGAACGTGGATGGAATCCTATATAATAAAGAGGTAATATGCAAATTAACCCCCACACCATCACAAGATGGCTGCACCAACAGCGGAGGCGGGGTTCCCATAATGAGTGATCAGCAGGGACCTGAGGCTGCGTGGTGCCAGGCCAGGGTGGGGGACCTGAGGCTGTGCCCCCCGCCCTGCAGTGCTTGACCTCAGGCTGCATACCCTGCCCAGCGGGGCTTGACGGGGCACCTCAAGGCACGCCCCCTGCCCTGGTGCCCAGCCGGGGGACCTCAGGCTGCACACCCTGCCCAGGGGACCTCAGGCTGTGCCCCCCACCCGGCGAGGCTTGACAGGGGACTTCAAGGTGCACCCCCTGCCCCAGCCCGGGGGACCTCAGGCCACACACCCCGCCCTAGCGCTGGGCCGGGGGACCTGAGGCTGCACCCCACACACACCAGGGCTTGACGGGGGACCGGAGGTTGCGCCCCCCCGGCCAGCACCAGGCCAGGGGACCTGAGGCTGTGCCCCCCGCCCAGCAGAACTTGATGGGGGTGGGGCCGGCCGTGTCTGGATCTCATCCAATGTGGGTAGGGCCAGCCGGGTCTGACACTTCTATTATAGAGAAAGGGCAAATAGCAATAGTAAGATACTAGAAGCCAATGCACAAAGATTCATGCTAGAATGGGCTTTCCTTTCTCTGGCTGCCGGCACCGCCTTTCCACTCTGGCCCAGCTCCTTTCCACTCAGGCCCTGGAGCCTCCTCTTTCCACTCCAGACCCGCCTTCCCACGCTGCCCAGAGGCCCTGAGAGACCGGGGGTGGGGCAGAACGCCTGTGTATGCAAATTAACTGCCATCTTTGTTGGGTTAATTTGCATATCACTCCTGATGGGCTGGTGGTATAGCGGAGGTATGGTCAATTTACATGTCTGTCTATTGTTAGGTAAGATTTCCTCTAATTGATTCCCTTTTAATGTGCACGAATTTGTGCACCGGGCCATTAGTAGTATGATATCAGGGATGAATGACTTTAACCAAGGGCAGAGTTCATTAGTGGTAGTTTAAACCTACTCCGTCTGGCTCCAGAGCCAACACTTCTAGCTGCCTGGCTCTTTAGTGACAAATATGTTGTTGTTTTTGCATAAAAAATTCTAAATGAATTTGTTTAGCTGTTAGTCAACATTAAATAATGAATAAAATCACATCAATATTTAACTTTTTTATATGAAATTTACATGTTTACAGATAGCAAGAGTTTGTAAAATATACCATCATCATCATTAACTGTTTTTAAAATGTGATGTTAGAAATGCATTTTCTATTCACCAGTGGGAATGTTAATTATGATTAATAATAATAGCCAACTTGGTTAGGTTTGTTCTATGTGACAGGCACTGTGCTAAGTATATACATGTTTACTTAACAATTCCAGGAACTACTTTACCCACATTTTATAAATGAAGATACTGGAGCTGGGAGAGATGAAGTGACTTACCTGAGGTTGCATAGTGCAATGGACACCGTCCTCCAGGACTGAACCCTGGTCTGTCAGACTCTCAGCCTCATTTGTGACAGTCTAATTCTTTCCTGAGTACCTGTTCTGTGGCATTATTATACTAGACAGTCAGAATATAGCAACGATGATGACATATCTGGTGGGGGAATTCTTTACTAAATATATAATGTACGAGTTATGGTTATAGGTGCTTTATATCACAAGGGGTCATAACCTAGTCTTGGGGAACCAGGGAAGGGCTACTTTGGGAAGTAATTTTTAGCCAGACTTGAATAATAGTGTAAGTCATCTGAGTAAATGAGAGCGGGAGAAATTCCAGGTAAAGTAATAACATATGCAAAGGCCCCAAACCCTAAAGCGTCCTGTAGAAACTTTGGGCATCATTGTCCTTATTATTGAACCTTGGATAAAACCACAGGTTTACCAGATAACCCAGGCATCAGGCGTTCCAGTACTTCTTCCTCCCAGAACCAGTACTGGCTGTGAGGACAGTGGCACATACTCGTCACACCAGATCACCATTAAGGTCAACTGAGGCATGGGGTGTTTCAGCCAACTGGGTACCTGGAGAAATCATTTTTTTACCCTTTATTTCTTTACTTCTGTATCTTGTACAAACTACCCTTTTCTGGAAGCATTTTTTAAAAATGAATCTCTATTCTCTCTTTATTTCACTGCTCTCCCCTTGCAAATGAATTTACCTGAATGAGAAAAGGAACATTTGTTTCAAAGCTCCCACATTATGTATGGTTGTGAAATCCTAGACCAGGACCCCAGTGTTGGGAGTAGCTGGGTAGGAACATTTGAAACCCTGCTTCCACCAGAAACTTGGCCTAATGTGGGCCAAAGGCAAGCTTAAGACAGTGCTTTTATTTAACTACTAGAGGCCCAGTGCACGAAATTTGTGCACAGGGATGTGTGTCCCTTAACCCTGCCTGCACCCTCTCTAATCTGGGACCCTTCGAGGGATGTCTGACTGCCCATTTAGACCCGATCCCAGTAGGATCGGGCCTAAATGGGCAGTCAGACATCCCTCTCACAATCCAGGACTGCTGGCTCCCAACTGCTCACCTGCCTGCCTTCCTGATTGCCCCTAACCACTTCTGCCTGCCAGCCTGATCACCCCCTAACCACTCCCCTGCCAGTCTGATTGATGCCTAACTGCTCCCCTGTCAGTCTGATTGTCCCTAACTGCCCTCCCTTACAGGCCTGGTCAGCCCTAACTGTCCTCCCCAGTAGGCCTGGTCCCCCTGCATCTTCCCTTCCCTGCAGGCTCTGTCGCCCCCAATTTCCCTCCTCTGCCGGCCTGGTCACCCCTAACTGCCCTCCCCTGCAGGCCTGATTGCCCCCAACTGCCCTCCCTTGCAGGCCTGGTCCCTCCCAACTGCCCTCCCCTGCTGACCTTCTTGTGTCCACATGGGGGCAGCCATCTTTGATCACATGTGGGCAACCATCTTGTGTGTTAGAGTGATGGTCAATTTGCATATTACTCTTTTATTAGATAGGATAGAGGCCTGGTGCACGTGTGGGGGCCAGCTGGTTTGCCCTGAAGGGTGTCCTGAATCAGGGTGGGGGTTCCCTTGGGGCATGGGGCGGCCTGGGCCAGGGGCCTGTGGTGGTTTGCAGGCTGACCAGGCCCCCGGGAGACCCAAGTGGAGGCTCTGGGATCTGGGATTTATTTATCTTCTATAATTGAAACTTTGTAGCCTTCAGCGGAGGCCAGGGCAGGCTAGGAACTTGGCTTCCTCCATCGCTGGGGAAACCCAAGCCTTCTGTTCGCTCCATGGCCACAGTCATTTTTGTTGGGATTTATTTATCTTCTATAATTGAAACTTTGTAGCCTTGAGCAGAGGCCTGGGCTGGCCAGAGTGTGCAGGAAACATGGCTTCCTCCACCGATGGGGAAACCCAAGCCTCCTGCTCGCTCTGTGGCCGCAGCCATCTTGGTTGGGTTAATTTGCATACTCACTCCTGATTGGCTGGTGGGCGTGGCTTGTGGGTGTAGTGGAGGTATGGTCGATTTGCATATTACTATTTTACTAGATAGGATTAGGGGTCCAGCGCATGAATTTGTGTACCTTGAAAGTAACTGTGGGCCACGAGGCTGCAGTGGTCACAGAGGCAGGTCTCGGCCCATCCTCTGAGCCCCTGCCTGGCCCCTCCCACAGCCACCCCTTCACCCCCAGGTTCCCTATCTGCCAGCAGCTCCATTCCCTCTGCCGCCACTCCCACGCACTGATGGCGCCGGCCCTGCTCGCACCAGCTGATGGCGTGGAGTGATTGGGGCTGGGGCTGGCGCCAGCAGTGGGTGCAAGCAAGGCCAGCACTGTCAGCGGGTGCGAGCGGCAGCTGCTACCCCAATATCCCCTCAGGAGCAGGGAAGGTAGAGAAGCCCTCAGGGGTGATCAGGGCCAGCAGCCGCTGTTTACACCCACTGATGGCGCTGAGCAATCAGGCGGGCACCAGCAGCGGATGCAAGTAGCGGCTCTGGCGCTAGCAGCAGGTGCGAGTGCCCAGTGGGACCGCAGCATGCGGGAGCAAAGAATTTTCAGTAACAACCAGAGGCTCACCTCAATGACAGCGACCAGCGCCCCGCCTTGGTCTGGTGCCCCACTCACCTGCTCCACCATCCCACCGTGGCAGATGCCTGCCATGTTCCGCGCGTGCCCCCCTGGTGGTCAGCATACATCATAGCGACCAGTTGTTTGGTTGTTCGGTTGTTGGGTTGTTCCGCCATAAGATATATTTGCATATTAGAGTTTTATATAGAGAGATGGACAAATTATTGTCATTTGTAAAATGCTCTCTTAGCAATAGGTGGAGGGTTATATAAGTTCAAAAGAAGCTCCTAGATTCTGCCAGCTCATCATAAAATGCCTTATTTAGCATTGGCTCTAGCTCAAACATTCTCTCTGCACTGAACTGTATACACATACTGCATGCATGCTTAAATACATGCATACACCACATACATACATACATGTAGTCTCTCTATCCCCCACCTATTTTGTATGTTTTTATGTATCTATATAACTATCTCACATCTGTTCCCCCTCTTATCCCCCCATGATAAGTTCTCCACAAGGAAGCCCATCTCAGGTACACTGACCAAAAGCTTCCAATCTCCATCTCAGGTGCCACAGTTAGGTAAAAAGCTGGGACTAGCACTTAATCAAAACATCATTTAAAGGATTGTTGTCCAGAGCAGATGTGGTCACTTTCTGCACTGAGAGAGCCATTGTGAAGGGATATCCAGGTCTTCTGGTCAAGCTGGCCATGTAGGAGGTCATCGCTCAGTTGGGTCTGTGTTACACAGTGGAAAAAAGGCACAAGAAGCAAGCCCAATACCAAGAATGAAGGGAAAAACCCTGCAACAGCTGCTGTGTCTTAGCAAAGAGGAGGAGCAAGAATTGAGAGAAGCTGAAAGCTTAGAAATTGCCAGTTCTTAGGAAGAAGTCTGCATAAACTGTGGGAATTGTGTTAGGCAGGGAGAGAAGAGAAAAGGCAAAGAGAAGATTACTAATTGTCCTCAGTGTACACAATCTGTATGTGTGTCCTGGGCTGCTGTGTTTTCATGACAATGGTGCTCCTCGAAGGCACAGATCATGTGTCTGCCTGAGGCAGGGATCCCAGCTGGTTCCTGTGCTTGCCCTCGATGGCCCTGCCATCTGTAGCTGCCTACAGGGAGGACAGTCTTCACGGTCTTGATTTGTCAGCAAGAAGACATAAACAAGCAAACAGACTTTCTTCTGAGTTTTGATTCTGCCAATTTTCCTAAACCAAGAAGATGTGACTGGCTTGCCCAATGCACAACAGAGAATGCTGGAGGCCACACATCTAAATTGAAGTCAAGAGACTAAAGGTTCTGTCCAATTGCAGGGCTCATCGGGCCTGACACTGTCCTTGAGCTACTTGATGGGCACTCTTCCCACAAAACTACTGTTGGCACCAGCTGCTCAGTATTGCCACCCACTCGTGATGGAGGCAGCACCTGTGCCACCATGAGCAGAGAGCAACTCAGGTGGAAATTACTGTTTTGCTTGACAGTCACCCTCTCCCCAGCTCTAGCCCTGAAGACCAAATGGGACTTGCCTTCTGCCTTGATGGGCCCAGGTTGGTCATCTGATCCAGGATATGCCCAGCAGTCTTCCCAGGGATTATTCTTTCCTAATGATCAGGGGGAGTGCCCCTCTGTGGTCTAATGTAAAGATAGGAGCTGGAGCTGCCAGAGGCCCTGCCTCTAGCACATGCAGTAGCCAGTGTGACCTAATGACGCCTGCAGAGTGAGAAATAGCAAGGAGAGGAGGACAATTCTACAGCCCTAGAGACCGTATTTCCAGGCATCTTCAAGGCCATGTCCAGCTATGCATGGACATGTGGCTCAGTGATGGCCTCTTCTTTGGTGGGGCCAATTCAGTTCACTCGGACACAGAGAGCCCTTCTACATAGGTCATTCCTCTCAGTTGGTCTCAGGTAACTCAGCTCCAAAATGTTTCTGGTACTTTTAGGTCCAGCTCTCTATTGCTTTGTCTGTGCCTCTTCCTATATGGCCCCTTGGTAGCTTCTTCACTCATGTAATCCCCCAACTATCACTCTATGCACTGCCAACACCCAGCCTTCCCAGCACCCGGGATGAGTGAACTGACACAACTCCCCTCACTGTCACTTAGCATGTCCCCTATACCTCCATCCCTCTTCCCTTTTATTCATTCTCTTCTATTTGGACCTATGTGTGTTTCTTCAAAAAGACTATAGGTTCCTTTGAAGGAAAAATCTCTTAATCCCAACTCCTATTTCCTGGCATCACAATTTACACACAAAATAGGCCCTCCATAAATGTTTGCTAAATAAGTCAAATAAGAATTCCCATTTCTCTGACATCATTCCTGACTAGAGGGAAGAAAATAGTAAATTCTCTTTTATTCCTTTGCTGAAGAATTGTGCAGCTGATTCCTCTTACCATTTCACAATATATTCTTTCCTCTCTGTGGGTTTAATGTCAGTACTGTATAGTCACTGCCTGCAAAGTGATCGCTGGCTAGGAGATGGGTGGGGCGCCCAGGCTTTCTACTCATTATTGCCTTCTCTCCAGCCAACACACCAACATTTACAGTCTGAGTGGAAGCCTGGTATTGCCATTGCATCTGCACCTCTTCCTCTAGAGAAATTGGGGGATATCTTTATTATAGTATTTATACTTGACTCAGGTAACTAGCAAATTTACCTATTTAACTAATGCTTGTATAATACTAAATGCCAGATACTGTTCTGAACACTTGAACTACTGTATATTAACTAGCTTCTCCTCATAACAATCTTACCAGGTAGATACAATGATTACCATCAGTCTCATTTTATAGATAAGGAAATGGAGACATCAGTGATTGAGAGACTTGTTCATGGTCACAATGCGATTGTTGGCTAAGCTGGAATTTGAAATAGGCAGGCTGGTCCAGAGCCCATGTTCTAACCACTGCACGCTCCTGCCTTTCAGTGTGACCAGGGTGGTATCCACACTGCACATCTGTGTCCTTTGAATCTAAGTTGCCTTTCTTACCATTCAGGCCTCTCCAGAGCAGGAAGTCCCTTTGCCCTGACCTACCTAGCAATATGGTGATGTGGGCTTAGTGGTCCTGGCTCATTTTATTACTTATGACTTGTAGGTTTATTAATGTTACTCTATGAAATTAATTGTTCACATTGTAATCAACAACATCCTAACGTTTGGTTCCTCCAAATATATTTTCAAACAACCTAGGAACCATGCCAAGAATTAACTCTAGTTTACACATTATACCAGTTTTGAGTACTACTGATGACTCAAAAGCAAATGTGTGTTATTTGAAATTATTAAACAGCTAGTAAAGAAAATGTGACTTTGCCCAAAAGAGGAAGTTGCATGTCTCTCTTCTCTCTTGATTGCCTTTTCTAAGTGTCTAGAAGCATATGGGACAAATCATGATTTCTGGACTTTTTTCTTTAATTAAGACATTTTTTAGCTGGCCTTAAATCATCACTTATTATTCAACAAAAAAGAATCAGACTTAAACCCCACTTTATGGGGTCACCTTCAGTGAAATTAGCAGAACAAACATAAAACCACATGAGAGCTGGGCCTTTGATGCAGGGATTGGTTATTCATAGCACAGTGTTTGGGTACTTTTTGGAGCCAATTCTAATTGCCTCCAAATATTTCTAAATTGGATTCCAGGAATAAAGTGTGTATAAATAGTAAGCATAAGAAATGAATGCATCCATCCCAACCACTCCCTCGTGTAGCCCCAATGGCCTCCCTTTGCAGGTACCAAGTCCTTGGAGTAGTTAATTGGTTAACAGGTTGGGTTAAGTTGGTGGTTCTCAACCTCACCAGACCCAGCATGCTATTTTATAACAAATGTTTTTGACATGCACTGACCACCAGGGGGCAGACACTCCAACCAATAGGTTAACTTGCTGCTGGGGTGCGGCTGATCGGGACTAGACCAAATGGGCTGGACACGCCCTGGAGCCTTCCCAAGGTCCCTCCCTGGCCAGCCAACCCCCATTGGCTCTGATCAGGACTGGGCAAGACGGCCCCAATCAGTCCCAATTGCGGGTCAGGCCAAGGGAACCCAACCGGTGCACGAATTTGTGTACCGGGCCTCTAGTTCATAAATAATAAAGTCTGTTAATTTTTTTTTTCAAAAAATAAGTATAATGCCTTAACAGTGAAGTAATCTACATATATAAAAGCCTAAGCAACCAGATGACTGGTCAACCAGTCGCTATGATGCTCACTGACTGACCACCAGGGGGCAGACGCTCAACGCAGGAGCTGACCCCTGGTGGTCAGTGCGCTTCCACAGTGGGAGTGCTGCTCAGCTGACTTATGGGCGCCAGACACAGGGCTCATGGTTAGCCACTGCAGCCTGGTGACAGCAGTGGAGCAGCAACGAGCCTACCCAGCAGCGGCAGCAAGCACAGCGGGGCTAGGATGAGCAGGAGCGGCAGGCGGCTTTGGACTGCCGGTTTTAACCCAATCCCCATAGGCCATGCCGAGGGACCCCAGCAGTGCACAAATCCGTGCACCGGACCTCTAGTTTATAATGATATAGTAACTTTTAATGCGTACCAGTAAATATTCTGCAATGTTAAAATAGGAGAAGTATATATAGTTCACAGACATTTGCAGCCAATGTAGATTCACCAAAATGTAATCTGTTTAAGAACAATCCAGTCTAATGCAGATTCTTTATTGGTGATTCAATGACCATGAACAGCATTTCAGACAATGACATGATTTTCCAAAATTATGAACAAACGGTAAAATTTCTAAGTAATAATGTATAATCTTCCCTTAATTTATATGGTATTTATGCACCTAGCAAATTCATCATATGTTAAAATTGTATAAGCTACTCTGTGCTTATTTGTAAATGGAGTTAGTAGCTAGGCTCAGATAATTATAGGCAGGTTTTCACCTCATAAAAGTGTAGCAAGACATTCAAAAGTTTGGAGGGCTTGGGGAAATGTGCTGTTTGCAGAACTGTCTGAGCATGGCCCTGTTCTAGCCTTCTTAGCCCTACCTTCTAACTGCCAGTAGTGTCCTCAGTCATTGTGTCATTCATCTGCCACAGACGTCCCTTAAATGCTCTCTATTGGGTGATATCCCCTGCCCTGACAAACACTGGGTTAACGCCTAGTATTAGATTTAGCCCCAAATAATTATGTTGATGTATTCTCCTGACTTTTTATAGGCCTTGAAAAGTAAAGGCATGTCTACAGTGAAATCCTCTATTACTGGGTTATTGGGTTGGTATAATTGGGTGATACGTGAAGACTGCTGTCCATGACAGCAAGGGCTCAGTCCATCAAGTGTGCAAAATATCTGGTACCCAGCACAATTCTGGGCTTTCCTAAGTCTCGCTTCAGTGAGCAAATAATCTTGGGGTTGGACCTATGGGTTAGTGAAACGATACATACTATTTAAAAGAAATAGTTTTATTACTTTCAAGGATATGAGACACTTATTCACTAGGGAGGCTTGTGGTTAAGAATTCTTTTTAAAATACCATTTTAGTGGTTTCTGTTTGAAAAATGGGTGACATTAAAATTTTAAAAAACATCTGGAACCAGAAGACCTGGAATCTTCATGCCATTCTGAGTAGAGAAAGGGAACGTGTGGAGGACCCGTATGAACCTTTACCTTGGCTTAAAAGTTTTGCTTAATCTTCACAGTGGTCTATGAGACAGCTCTTGCTAACCCAATTTTTACAAGTGATAAAATTATACTCAATAAGATAAATAACCTGCCCAAAGTCAGACAGCTGTTTCATCAGCAGAACAATATTTGAACCTGAACTGTCTGATTCCAGAGGCTCCACCTTCCCTGACAAATCATGCTGCCCCCCCTCTCTTAAGTGAGCCTAAGCTGTTTCTGTTCAAGCCATATCCAAAGGACCATGAGTTATGGTGATGGGAGGTCCACCTTAATATAGTTTTACTCTCTATATCGTTCCAGTGTTCATGTCTATTAAATGTCACTCTTCCTTGTGCCTCAGTGATTTTTACATTGATCCTGTTGTTGGCTGGGTTCCTGCATTCAAGCTCCTTTGTAAACCGACATCAGTGTTGATTCCTGAGGACAGGGACTAGGTACTCGCTGTCTTTGGGCCTCCAGAGTCCAACCTGGTGCCTGCACAAAGTGGACAGATGTTCAGGGAGTGTGTGTTGAGTAGACTTTAATGGAATGATGTTTCTCCTTTTAGGCCTTGGCCTTACACAATATTTCAGCGAGGCTTTGACCTGGTTTTGGGAGAGCAGCCTTCTGATAAAATATTCAGGTGAGTGGTTGTCTAGGGACTTGCTTATATATGTCTTTAAGCCCCATGTCCCACTTCCCACTGAGCTTGCTTTCCTAGCGGTAAAGTGGAAAGGCAACACTTTGATGAGTCATTCTGCCCTCCTAGTAACAAAAGCATTTGTCCCCCAATCATGCCCAGTGACAGTGTGGAGGCTTTTGTAGTCACACGGATTCTGTGCGGTCCTGGCTTCCTTCCTCACCTGCTCTCTGATCCCTGTGATTCACTTTACATCTTGGAGACTCCACTTTCCACTTTGTTAAATGGGGCTCCATTACGTGCATGGCTCTCTGCATCTCCTTTGTGCACCTAATTCTACCTTCCTCATAAAGTCTTAAGTTGTTCAAAATTAATCTCTCTGACCCTGCCACCCCTTTTTTTCAGATCTACTTTATTATTATTTTATTTTATCTGCCACCCTCCTGATCAAATTGGATGTTTCTAATCCCTCCCAAATTTCTACCTACATACCAGGGAATGTCATATATTAGAAAAGTCAATGAGCAGAAGAAGAATTTGGATTCTATAAACTATTTGATTTTTATAAAGTCTCATTCACACCAGGCTTTAGCAGGAACACATCTTTATTTCCAAACTAAGATTTTATCCATTTATTTTGTCAATTTATCCTTCACTTAACTTGCATTTGGTGAAGACCTTGCTGGGCCTGCCACTGTGGATAGGAATACATCACCCTCTGTGACGGTGCCCTCTGGTGGAGGCAGGAAACAATTCTGCAGGAGTGTCTGATGTCAAAAGGATGCTCTGAGCTACCACATTGCGTTAGGGAGGAATGGTGAGCAAGGTGGGACAAATGTGCTTCCTTTCACTGCACTCGGATAGTGTGCTGAGCCTCACGTATTCACTGCTGCCTTTGCAAACCCCTCCTGTCATCCAGTCCTGGCCCAGGTGTTAATATTGCTCCTGCACTTGCTCCTGGAGCTGGCTCCTCTGCCCCAGCTCCTCCTGCTCCTCCCTGCTTGCTGGGGATGGGCTGGGCTTGTCCACTGAGGCGTTTTCCTAAGGCATGCTCTGAGCAAGAGTGCAGATTTACAGATTCACACCTTCTGGGGCCTTCCCTTCCCGAACTTTTCTCTCCTGATTGTCTCTCCTGGGGCAGGCTGCGCCATGTTTATGGCATTGGCTGCAGGCTTCTTTTGAGGATTTATGCTACAGGAGAAGACAGCTATATCCTTAGACTGTGACTTGGACATTGAAATTTTCCAACAATGATTTATCATTTGGCTGACCCCCCCCCCCCCCCTTTTTTTTTTTTTTTTGCTGCTGAACTGCCAGGACCTTCCAAGGGTGGTCAAGATAAGGCAGATGGAGAGCCTGGCCGAGTCAGGCTGATGAACATGGATAAGTTGCCATTCCCCTAAAAGTCAAACACTAACATTTTAAAAAGCAAGCTCCTTAATGAAATTGCTATTAGAGCAGAACTTGGACCAAAACTGTGTTTGCATCCCCACAAGCACCATTTACTCTTTTCAAGTTCGTTAGCTGCCACCTGGAAGTGACACCTGAGCACTACAGATGGGATTGGCTATGAGGCTGGACTGTGCGGTCAGCGCGCTCTCTCAGGAGCCAGTGTGTTCATCAGTAAGTGATGAATAATTCTGGTCACCAGCATGGCAATAATGCATCTCTCAGATGAAATCAGTGGGTCATGATTCCCTGATTTTAGGTATTAAGAACTTGAACCAAAACCACTCTGAGTAAACCCAACTGTCAGTGGCCACAGGAAAATCCTGTGACCTGCTCAGTGACTATTGCTTCTTGAAGGAGAACGTGACTATCTGCTACTCTGCTCACCAGTGATTTCGCGTTCTGAGGGATTCCAGGAACTGCACATGTCCCTGGACTGTAAAAGAAAATTTAAATTTTGACATTCAAATCTTCCCACAATTGAATGCCAATGTGCAGCTCCCTTTTAATTGGCTGCTTTTCTCTTATGGAGCCTTCCATTCTTACCATCAGATCTATCTTCTAACTGCTGCACTGTTTCTAGAACTTGAATATTTTTTACTCTGTACACTCACCCCTACTCTTCCCTCCAACAAGAATATATATTCTCCTCCTAATATAAACACTACCCCTTTTCATGGCCTAGATCAAGTCTGTTGAGCACCTGCTATTTATTACAAAGCACTGTTTTAGATACTGTAGTTATAACCAAACAAATATGACCAAGATAATCCCTGACTTCATGCAATTTATGGTCTCATCCAAGAATTGTTCTCCAACCTTGGGCCTCCATGAGAATCCCCAGTGTGCTTTAAAATGACTAGTGATCTTATGCAGCACAAATCAATTTATTCGAAAGCTCTGGGGGATGGGAGTGGTGTTTTTTTGTTTTTTGTTGTTGTTTTTTTACAAACCCCATGGTAATTCTAATCTGTACTAGTGTTGAGAAATGCTTCTCTAAAGCTTTTTCAACCCACTGCACCAATCCACAATGACCTTCCCCCTCCAAATTTCTGTAATTTACTGGCTATAATATTTATTTGTCAATTATTTTATTTCATATTTATTTTAATTTACCTATTTTTTTCTACAGTGAAATGGTTGTCTTATTGAGGGAAGTGTCATATATGGCTTTAAATATTTAATATCAAACATGAAATTTTGAACATAGTTGGTCTTCAACAAATATCTATAGATGATCATTTCAGGTATTTCCTGAGGACTTGAAACCAGATTAGGAAAAGACCTGATGCTCAACCTTACCTTGGTAATCTGCAATCCCAAAGAACCTGGAAAGGGTCCAAGCTAGACTCAGAGGGTCCAAGGGGAAAGGCTGAGTCTTTGCATCAAGCCCAGTCTAGTGCCCAAGGTGTCCTTTCCATGGTGGCTCAGATCACTCCGTCCCACTGGATCTTCTGGTGGCCAGAATTACTTCAAACCAGATTTCTCTCTCAGAGACCTTCCCCACAAGTATGCACCTGCATCCCAGGGAACAAGACCTCCTCCTGGAATGGCTGCTCTGGGAAAAAGTGGAGACGGTGGGCCACGAGCTCTTTGTCCTTTTCTCCACATTCCACCTCATGCCCAGCCACATGAGAGCACGGGCCTGTTCTGTCCACTGTGCTCTGGTGAGCATTTGCCTCTGAAGCAGAAGTTTCAAGCTCTTGTTTACCAAGGCCAAGTACACGACTCAGCCTCCAGCCAAGCCACCAACTGTGACAGTCCCACCAGCTGTTGTGAGAGAAGGCCCAACCTGGGAGAGCATTCTAGATGCTCACCAACTTCCCTTTGATGGCTTTCTGAGGTGGTTCCTGCCAAATCTGCATGAATGAGGGACAGATGAGATTTCAGGACACTGCTCTTCTCTGACAGTTTGGGCTATATTTGGAATTAGTAGATTTTGCAGATAAAATAAAACTTTAGAATTTCTTAGGCATGAGCCAGCATGGGCTGGAAAGCTGCTTAGAGAATCAGACCAGCCCCCATCTTCCCACTTAAGGAAAGGTGACCTTGAAGAGGCCACTAAACACATTAAAATATTAGTAGGCAAATGTGTAAAATGGGTCAAATGACCACTCTTGGAGGGCTGTTGTGAGGATAAATGAGGTGGCTCTGCAGACTACCTGCCCCTTTGAGAGTTCTCAGTAGAGATTCGTCTCATGTCACACCTGACTTGGCTTGCCCTTCAGGCTTTCACCTTGACCCTACCAGAGATGGAATGTGACACTATCTTTCTTGTTAACTTGGTACAGAGTCATGTCTCAGAAGCTGCTGTGAACTTTGGAAGTTTCTCACAATGTCAAACCCAGATCCACCCTGACCATTAAGTCCATTCCAGCCCAGAGGTGAACCCATACCCTGCTCTAAACGAAGGAGAGTCTTCCCCACTGCTCCTACCTTTGCATTTGAAATTTGAGACTCTCTCTCCCGGTAGCATGTGCAAACTAAAGGACAATCTACTTATTGATCAGTCAGTAAATATTTATGGAGTGACCTCCTTGGGTCAGAAATTGTATCAGGCAGTGGAAATACAAAGATGAACAAGCACTGTCCTCTGCTATCTAAGGGAGCACCTCTGCTAAGCAGCGGTGAGAAGATGGGCACAATTCATCATCACGGGAGCATGTGTACATAGGGGAGTCCCTTGATCAGCCTGAGGGTTGGATGCGAAGATCCTGGAGGGGTGGGACCTTACCTGAATCTTTAAATGAGCAGGACTCCTGCAATGAAGAAAGGGGAGAAAATTCAGGAAGAAGAAATACTAGGAGCAAAGGCAGAGAGGTGAGAAATGAGGGCATCTTTAGGAACTAGAGTCAGGTTGCTCTGTAGAAGCACAGAGTATGGTGTCTTTGGAGATGTGAACTTCGTTCTGTGGGCCCGGGGTGCTGTCCACAGTTTCACTTGGGGAAAGATGTGGTTTGCTTTTTTCTTTGAAATATTTCTGTGTGCATAGGAGGAAGGGAAAACTGAGATGAATGGACATGATCTCTCTCTTTCAAAAGAAAAACTCACTGCCAGGAAGTGCTAGGCCTGCCAACCGTTGACTAAAATCTGTCACATAAATGATGAGCTACAGGTCACAGATTTGTTGCTGTGCATCAATGCAAAACTTCTCATTTTAAAACCAAAATAGAAAACAAAGCTCTGTGTCCCAATAAACTCTCCCCACGCCCCCAGCATCATTCAAACGTGTGCCTGTTTTCTCTGAAATGGTACACGCTGCACAACAGTAGTGGGGCCTATCATAATGTTGCTGTCTCAAGAATATCCATTACTAAATGCAAAGTGAACCCAAATCTTGCACACTGTTACCTCCGACACACATTTAACCTTAAGTCCCAGATCCCAGGTACCTTGGGACAATGACTTGCCCTAAATATGGGCTCCATAATTTTGCCAGTTGACCTGTGTGTGCATGTGTATAAAGGGGCTACCGTGCCTTCAGTTTTACCAGCTGCTTAGAGAAGGGTGAAGTGGTGGGTCTCCTCCTCTTGAGGGAGCAATGGACTTCCCTCATCTGGTGTGGACCCTGCCTACACAGACCTAGCCCAGCTCTTGCCTCTCTTCCCTGTGGATGGGAAGGGTTGAGTGTCTCCTTCAGATCAATAAGCTCTTCTTATACTTCAGGGCTCTTTAATGCAGGTGTTTGTCTAGCAGGTCTTAGGATATGGGACTAAGGGTAAGAGTGTAGATGGGGAGAGGAAGTCTCCCAAATCCTGGCCACTTCCCACTTGCCTCTCCCTGGGGCACCTGTTTTCTCTTCTCAGAGCTGCTCTTATGAGCAGGACTGCCATTCAGGAAGTGAGTGAAATCTCATGGCTGCTTGCAATTCCTGAGACTTGGTCAGTGCGCATTCTCATGGCCAGCATCCTAGAGAGGACAACATTCCTCCCCAAATATCTCAAGTCACCCATCTGGTCTCCTAGCTCTCAGGTAGCACAGAGAGAATAGAGGGGTGCACGTGGGTTAGGGGAGAGAAGGAGCAGGAGTCTGAGATGGTCCTCTGTGACCAGCATGCTGATGGAGCCTGTGCCGGCTTCTGTTTAATCGTATGCATCCTTCCTTGTTCCTCCCTGCACATTAAGTTGGACAGCGACACCAGACTGCCACTGCCTTGTGATATCCCACCCACACTGGCTTTTATCCCATAGACTATTTTTGACTGTGAACACAGAGCATTTGAATGCCTTTGAAATAAAATGAATGAATAAATAAACAAATAATCACTCATGGTCTCTCTAAGCTCTCCCTTGAAATGCTGATTGATTCTTTTATTCCTTTTAGCCCTTGTTATGAGAATAAAAACACACACCACCAAATCTTCCCTGTCTCCCCAGGGTTTAAGGCCATTAGCCGAGGGTGTGGGGAGGAGTGCGGAGGATACATCTGGGCCAGTCTCCTTCATCCCCCTTCCCTTCTCCCTGGCTCCTGGTTCCAGAATTTCTGTTTCTATCGTACAGAAGCCAGAAAAAGGGAGCTGTCCTCCCTCCTTTTCCTGGGTAGCATTCTGCCAGGCACAGAGAGATGCCATTGCTACCTCTGCGCGTGCGCAAACTGAGGGATGGGGGTATTGGGAGGCCAGAATGTCTCTTCAATTAAAATGCTTCCAATTATATCTGACTTAAGATAGGGGACGCCCAGCTTCAGATCTGAAGGAAACTGGAACACGCTTTCGTATGACTTGATAAAAACCTTTCTCACAGCTGGTGAGTGGGTGCCATGATCAGTTCTCCAACTGTCTGGACATGTGAGCAGGAATGGGCCTTGCCGCCTCCCTCAGACTCAGGCAGCTCATCCACAGAGTGGCAATCAGTTATCTTTTCTGCGGAGGCTGAGAGGGAAGCTTGCTGGTGATGGATGCCAGGTCCTCCCAGGGGCGGTGGTCACCATGTCCTAACCCCCTGGTGCTGGCTGTCCCTGCAGATTCACCTACACCCTGGGCGAGGGCATGTGGCTGCCCCTCAGCAAGAGCTTTGTGATCCCACCAGCCGAACTGGCCATCAACCCGTCAGCGAAGTGTAAGACGGACATGACAGTGATGGAGGATGCAGTGGAGGTCAGGTGAGTTCGGCCTCCAGGTGCTGAGGCCCATTCTTGGCTGGAGAGACTGAGGGAGAAACCACCTGAAGGTCCAGGACCATGTGAAAGGAATCCTGACAAGCTGTAAAGAGAACTTGGCAGCTGCCTTCACATTCTCTCTATGCAGTGCCAGGATCTCCTCTATCTGGGTCAGCATTGCACACCCCAAGGCTCAGGCACAGGGAGAAGACATAAAAGTAGAATTTGTAAGCACTTCTCAGGTCCCCTAAGGATCGACGGGATAACATGTTAATTTCCTAGCCCAAGGTGAGACCTTCTTTGACCAGGCCTTTCAGGGTTGGCTTGGCTCCCAAATATGGAGAATGTCAGTAATTTGTTAGCTCAAGGCTCAGAGTATGGTTGATCCCAAATTTTTATGAGGGAGTAAGACATGACCTGGCTGGCCAGGTAGGATGCTACTTGTTGCTCCTGGAGTCCTTTTGATGCCTCCCACGTCCCTATGTTCTCCCCACAGAGAGGAGCTGATGACCTCGTCCTCCTTTGACAGCCTGGAGGTCCTCCTCGACTCCTTCGGGCCAGTGCGGGACTGCAGCAAGGACAATGGGGGCTGTAGTAAGAACTTCCGTTGCATCTCAGATCGCAAGCTGGACTCCACTGGTTGTGTGGTAGGTCTGTCCTTTCGAGATTGTAATGGGGAGGGGGACACAGTATAAGACACAATGCATATATACAGATGAAAATACACTATGATTAAAAGAGAGGGTCAAGAATGCTCCTTCCTCGTAGCTGACATCTAGTCTAAACTATGAATCTCCTCCTGACAGAGATGAGACGCTAATCACCAGTCAATAAGTCAAGGAGTATTTATGGAGCACCTATAGGTGACCTGTAGCTATCCAAGAGAAATCTCCTGAATTATATACCATGATTCTTTCTTTCCAGTCTTGCAGTCTAGTTGGTGAGGAATACCCCCAAACAATTTGAGAACTAGTTAACTGCTTAATAGTATGATATTGACTCTAATAGGAAATAGGCTGTATTTACTTTAATAGGAAATTCTAGGGGAAAAAATAACTTTGCCTAGACTCAAATCACACTGATTGTAATAGAGAATTTTAGGAAAAATCTACCTAGATAAAATATGCCAAGAATGATATAGAAAAAATAAAAATGTGTCCCTTTTGAGACCATGGCAATGAACTCCTACCTTGGGAAAGGTGGTTTTTTACTTTATCACCTATATAGACTTTGTATACCTATAAAATATGTGATGCTATGAACTAGGAAGACTTCGGGCTACAGTGGACTGGGGTATCTCCCATGCCATGGATATGAAGACTGATTGAACCACACAGGCAAATGGAGGTGGGGCAGAGTGAGCCATCAGCACTACTGTCTGTTTCCAGCACTTTCTTCTTTTAAGGGCAGAGAGGGGGAGGGGCGGAGAAAGAAGGCAGGAAAACCAGGCATGAAGTGGGCATGAAGGAGAGGGAAGATGATTCATTGAGACACGTAGCCCTGTGGTGTTTCCATGGCAGGGCCAGGGCTTTCATCTCTGGGGAGGATGTGGTGCCTCGTCTTACTTCCAAGTCTGACAGTTGTACTCTTGTCAGGGGACCCAGAGCAGGAGCAAGCTATGAGGACGCTGGACCGATTTCAGCGTTCACACCCTCCTTTTCCCCATCTTTGAGCACCTGCTCTGTTCAGGGAGCCATTCTCCATCAAAGATGGGTATGTACCTGGAATCCAGGTGGGGCTCTCTCCAGCCTGGGGCCTCCCAGGCTTTCACAGATTAGGCAGCAGGTGACAGGGGCCTGACTTATCTGAGGAGGGAGAGATAATGAAAAAAGGAAAAGGGAAAGAAAGAAAGTTAAGGGGCAGGCAGGTGGAGAACTTGGCAGATCCATCAAAGAGAGGGGAAAGTTAAGAGATCGGACTATCAGGAAAAGTACAAAGGGAAATCCTCCTTGGGCCAAGTCTTCTGAAGGCAGCCAGGAGGTCAGTCCATGTCCCTCTCCCTGTGGCTGGTCCACTTTCCACTATCTAGGTAGTGAGCTTCCCAACTGGGTCCCTCAGGAGATAATTTTACTGTAATGGAGTCCCAGCTGAGACACTTTAAAAACGTTATTTTTTACTATTCAGCCTGCATGTCTTCGTCATCCAGATTTCAACCTATCATTTTACATTATTTTCTTGTGTCACTCTAAGTGCTAAAACACTGTTTGTGCACATTCCATGCCAGCCCCATATGAGTTTGTGCATGCTCACGCACTCACACACATGCACGTGGATAGACTCCATCCCTTCCCACTGCTCTGCCCCTTTCCTGAGCCCCTAAGGATTTGCCTGTCAAAAGCCTTCTGTAGGTGATCCTAGCCCCTTTACTTGGCATGGAACTGTGCTGATGTATTCTTGTACTTTTGACACTGGTCTGTGAGACAGAGCTAGCAAGAATAGTTCTGATGAATATGCATTTGCAATAACAATTGGAGCCACTGCAGAAAGTCTCCCAATTATGCCAGGGCTTGGTATTAGCATAATACTTTGAAGTCACTGGTCCACGTGGCTCTTGGAGGGAGGCGAGGCCAAACCAACTGGCAGGTCTTTCAATTGAATGTTTTCCATTGGTTCTAAAGCACATGATTCAAGATGCAGGTGGATTGGTGGGTTGAGAGCTGATGTGTTGCATCCTGGTTCTTATACCCCTGCTGAGAAGTAGATTAGGAACTTGACTTTGAGCTGCCCTGACTCTCCTGGGCATCCACACCTTCCTCAAGCCCTGCTGTATAGCAGAGCAGTCCCATGTCCTCTGGAGGTGGACCAGGGACAAAGCTATCAGCTGTACCAACTGCCTTTCTTCTCTCACAGAAACCCTGGCATTCTGTTCTCTGGCCACTGAGCTGAAAGGCTGCTCAAGAAAGGCATATTTCATAAAAAGAGAAAGAGAGGATGAACTCAGAATACACTGACCCTTCAGGAACCTGGGAAAGGAGCAGTGATGTGGGAAGAGACAGCGTGTACCTCCTATCCTCTTGTTGAATGCAATGCAGACAGTTGGGGCTGGTTCACCTCAGCTGCCAACATGTTTCTCAGTTCTGCATGGGCTCCCACAGGTTAATTGCTACCCGGTTAATTGCCCTGTTGTTTATATCTCTGAGGACAGAAAACAGATCCCCGTGAAAGGCACAGGCCTGTACAAGCCACAGCCTCTCTGTTCCAAACCAGAACATTCTCCAAAAGTAGAGCTTGCTGACCATTTGGAAGGGTTCCCAGAGCAGAGGTCAGCCACCCACCGCTGATAACTGGGTCCTGCTGAAAGGCACAAGAGCATCCATTCTCTGTCTATGGAGCCCATTGGGGTTCTGCAAAGTTACTGTATTAGTGTCCTGTTGCTGCTGCAACAAATTACTGCAGGTTTATTGGTATAAAACAACACTCATCTATATCTTCCAGCTCTGTAGGTGCGAATCCAACATGGGTCTCACTGGGCTAGATTCAAGATGCCAGTGCCCCCCCATCCCCTGCATTCCTTTCGGGAGGCTCTAGGGGGCAAACCATTGCCTTGCCTTTTGTAGCTTTGGAGGCCGCCAACCACTTTTTGGCTAATGGCCCCTTCTTTCATCCTGAAAGCTGTCCCGTTGCATTTTTCTGACCACTCTTCTGCAGTCCTCTCTCTTCTCTTCTGTGCCCCTTTCCACTTTTAAGGACTCTTGTGATTACATCAGGCTCACCTGGTTAATCCAGTATAATCTCCCATCTCAAAAGCCTTAACTTGATCTGCAAAACCCCTTTTGTCAAATATAAGGTGGCACGTTTACAGGTTCGGAGATTATGTTGCAGACATCCTTGGGGGACACCACTCAGAGATGGTAGTATGGATTGGAGCAGACTCGGTAGGCAGAACTATAGTCTAGCCATTCCCGGCTATAACCAAAGCATTTTTATTCGTATCAAGCCCACCTATTAAAATTAATATAAAACTCGGCTTGAAACTTTGGATCCCTGACCAGGTAGCTCAGTTGGTTAGAGCATCATCTCCATCCACCAAGGTTGTGGGTTTGATCTCCAGTCAGGGCACATACAAAAATCAACCAATGAATTCATAGATAAGTAGAACAACAAACCAGTGTCTGTCTCTGTCTCTCTCTCTAAAATCAATAAAATAAAAAAAGTTTGAAAATGCTTTCCAATGCGAAAATACAGTGGAAAGCCCACTCTGTACTGCTCCTTCCTCATCTTCACACGCACCCTGAAAGTGGCCTCCAAATGCCTTTGCTTTGTGACATGTCTGCATGTGCTTAGGTGAGGGACTGTGGCCTTGGAAGGCAAGAGGTTGGCTGTCCAGCTTTCTCGTGTTGAACACATGACCTTCGCTGCCAGATCATTATGATCTAATGAGCTTTGAATTACACAGTGATCCCGTCGCCCTTCTGTCCACATGCTGTCCACAGTGGTTTTCCACCAAATGTGTCATTTCACCTCTCCTAGAGCACAGATGTGCAGAGCTCATTACAGATGACCCTACCTCTTCCTCTCTGTAGGACAGGAAGCAGAAGAGTGCGAGTCAGAGACTTTCAGCAATTCAGGGGTGGGAAGCTGAAACTCACATTTAACTCCTTCCAACTTTTACCCTTTGGAGAAGTCCTGCATGCCTTAGGCCTGTGGTAGGCAAACTGCGGCTCACGAGCCACATGCGGCTCTTTGGCCCCTTGAGTGTGGCTCTTCCACAAAATACCATGGCCTGGGCGAGTCTATTTTGAAGAAGTGGCGTTAGAAGAAGTTCAAGTTTACAACATTTGGCTCTCAAAAGAAATTTCAATCATTGTACTGTTGATATTTGGCTCTGTTGACTAATGAGTTTGTAGACCACTGCCTTAGGCTTCCAAGTCAGACTCATGAAAAATTCGGGAAATTGCTATTTATGAAAGGAATAAAAGTGCCATGTAGGAAAAGAGAACCTGTTTCGAGTAGGAATTATAATTGTATGTTTTATGAGTCCCCCAGGTAAGGCGAGGCCGGCTCAGATACAGAAAGGGGTTCCTTTTTTTCCAGGGCCCCAAACATGCTCCAGCGTCCATCACTCATGTTCTTTGCCCATAACACCCAGCTCATACTCTGCATCAGGTGCACGTGTCTCAGGCTTAGCGACATTTGACTAGACTCTTGAGTGATTAATCAACTCCAAAACCATTGGTAGAAAAAGAAGGGAAAGACAGGGAAGAAAAGCAGTTGAATGTAGAAAATAATTTTAAACTCATTAGCAAATTATGCCTCAGACCAGTAATAAGTCAAAAAGCCATGAGCATCTCATGAAAGATGATTAACCTTGTATATTTTAGGGGTCACTGAAATTGCAGTTCATTTATTAGACCTTCTTGATGGGAGAGGCCTATTGCCATAATAGAGAGAATTTTCTTGTGGAGCCTGTGGTTTATAAAGGCTCTGGGACTGCTTAATGTAACCTGTGCAGTGAGAGTTAGTGTGTGACCTTGGGGCTCCCTCCTGAGCAAACAGTTCTCTTTCAAGGAATAAATAGAGGGATTGTCCACACGCCAGGGAAGAGAATGGCCAGCACTCGCAAAGAGGAAAGACAGCTCCTCCCTTGCTGAGGCAGGATTTCTCTCCTGGCGGCTGGCCTCTGGCTCAGACACTTCTAGGAAGAGGGCATGGTATAGAGCATGCAGTGTCTTTGTATTTATAAATAGATTTTGAGGAACCCAAAATGCATGTGAATACAATAGCACAAGGCACATTTAGGTAAAAACAAACTCACACCATGAGAAAATTGAATGATTAGCCTCCTTGGGAAGTGAGGGCTCTGGTTCAGCAAGAGTTAAAAAGAAAACTGTATCTTTGGTTTCAGCTTCCTTTTTTTTTTCCTTTCTGGGAATAATTTCAAAAATGTTTTACTCTCAACTGCAGCCCAAGTAAGTTACACTGAAGTAAAGATAATTGCATCTTTTTCAGGGATTGAGGATCTTGCCTTGTCTTCAAGGTCATGCTCTGGGCAGTTTGCAGTGTTTTGTCCTATAAATATATACACAATAATGTGTGTGTGTGTGTGTGTGTGTGTGTGTGTGAGAGTGAGAGAGAGAGAGTGAAAAGGAGGGAGGAGAGAGAGAGAGAGGGAATGAATATGAATATTAGGCTGAAGATACAAATCCATAAATGATTTCAGAATGTACTCTGGGAGTTGCTTAAAACAATCAGATGAACAAACCTACAGGATTGATTTATTTTGTCAACACATTGACTCTATTTCTTTAGGGGTTCCAGGTAACAGGTTTTTTCACACTTGGGAAGCTACATGGCAGCTAACTCTGTCTTCTCTTCAAATCTCCTAGGAAAGTGTAAATACCAGGTGGTCCCACTTGACACACCAATGTCATCTAGACACCAGGGCCACACAAGGTGTGGATGTGACTGATTTTGGAGTTCTGGAATAAAGCCTGCTTGAGTTTCACTTGGTGAAGTTTTTGTCTGAAACCATGCTTAATGGAGCATTCTGGGGAAAGGAGGTAGTTGAGGAGATGGGAGCCCTGGTGGTGATTGAGACAGCTAGCTGGTCCAAGGATTGAAAGCATGTGAGGTGGAATGACAGGACTGGCTTTATCTCTACTCTGATGTTTCTCAAGCTTTATAGAAAAAAAAGAGAGAGAGAGAGAGAGAGAGAGAGAGAGAGAGAGAGAGAGAGAGAGAGAGAGAGATGTTTCTCAAGCTTTATAGAAAAAAAAGAGAGAGAGAGAGAGAGAGATGTTTCTCAAGCTTTATAGAAAAAGAGAGAGAGAGAGAGAGAGAGAGAGAGAGAGAGAGAGAGAGCGCACACGCGCGCGCTCATGGCAACCAGTGCAGCCCATTTAATTCCAATCAAACTTCTCCTTCAAGACCCACATTTGTGCCTGGGCTGCCTCGCAGGGTGATGCCAGCACCCTTCTGGTAGCACATCTGGTTTAACAGCTGGATGGCCAAGGAAGCGGATGGGTAGGGGGCTAACAAAATGTGGGGTGCAGTCCTCAGCTGCCTCATTTGCTTGTTTACCATCATCTGGAGCATCTCGGTTTGCCCAGCACGAGGCAGCCCTTGGAAACTTCCTTAAATGCTGTCACCTTCCGGCACTCCAGCTGGCTTTGGAGGGGGAGAAGGGATGGACCGGGCTGGGAGCCTGGAAGGCCCACAGGGGGGCCGTTTGTTTGGGAAATTGCAGAATCAGTGTCAGCAAACAGTGCACATCCTGCTGTGATGTTCGAGTGGGAAGCAGGGAGGAAGGGAGGTGGGTATAGAGGTGCACCTGCCGCAGTCCCACTACTGGGCCAAGGTACTTGGCAGCCAGGACGAAGAGGCAGCCAGGTGACAGGACAGAGATGAGGTGTTTTATACTGTTTCTCTGAGTTTTGAAAGTTGTTTTTGGTTTGGTTTTGGTTTTGGAGAAGTGTGTTGGTTAGCTGACAGCATAGCCATTAAGAGCAGGTCATATCTAGACAGACCCCAGCTCTGCCCCATATTCACTGCCTTGCTTTGGGCAAGTGATCTATACCCTTCCAGCCTGTTGGGAAGAATCAGCTGTAATGTGCATGTGCAGGATTTGGTGCACAGACAGAAGCAGGATGGCAAAGCGTAGCCATTGACTTCTAGATGGAGTCCAGTGCAGTGAGATGTCCCTGCATTAACTGGCTGTGTTAGTGCTTTCCACAACTTTTAAAATGAGAATAATACATGGCACTATGAGGTGAAGTACCTAAAGCACATAGCATAGCTGGGGGTCCTAGTAAGTGGTGAAGGGTGACTGTTGTGTGAGAGGCTGATTGGGATGTAAGCCAAAGATGGAGCAACTAAGTCATGGACTACCGGTGGTCCTGCCATGACCAGCTGTGTGACTTTTGGGAAGTTAAGCTCTCTGTGCTGTGCTTCTTCATGTATAAAATTGGGGATGGTCACCCTGCTTACTTCAAGCAGATGTTCAGTGAGTAAGATGGATGCCGTGTGAGCTGCTTACTGCTCACCATGTCGTCCAGATTCTGGCTGACATGGTTCCTGGCTTCTCTCCTTTGCTATCATTCTTGGGGGTGATTATTGAGGGCATGGCAATGCAGAAAAGCTCATTGTCCCACATTAACAGTACCCAGGGCAATGGGATACATACAGTCCAAACCCAAGGGAAACACGGGCGCTCACGTCTGTGTGTCTTCCACAGGGGTGTCCTTCCGCAGGAAAGGCCATGAGTATGGCCACTCCCACTAGGAAAGCAGTCAAACCTTCCTCCAAGGTCAGAAGAAGTCCACTTTCTCCTCCTGGCTGGACGCTCTGTCTCCTTCCGTTCCCCCCAACACTGGTGTCTGGTATCAATGTGACAAAATGCTTTAGACACTTTTTAGAAAAGTCCTATTGATACTAAATCCAAACAGCAACACTCCCTTGCCCCAGCCCAAAGGAATCTCTGCTAATGCATTGTAATTCTGGCCCATCACGTCCACGCTTCTGCCAGCCCCAGGCCCAGTTGGGAGGCCGGAACACCTCCTCTGTCTTGTTACAATGCTCCCTTCCAGCCTGTTTGGAGGAATTGACTTTAATGCAAATGTGTGTGGTCTGTGCCCAAAGAAGAAGCAGCAAGGTGTCAAAAGGTCACTTGCTTTTAAACATAGTCCAGCGTAGCGAGGCATTTCTATATTATTTGACAATGTTAATGGTTTCAAGGTGAGTGTTAAAATAGGGGTCACACTCCAGTTAAAATAGTAGCTACACGCCAGTTTCTAGAGAACCCACCCCCCTAATTCACCCGCCTGTGTGGATGCTTTCTGATTGTGCCAGTGCCCTTCCGGACTCAGCCCCATGAAGGATAGTTCTGGCTGCTATGACCGCCACATTGGGGTGGACTGCTCCGACGGCTTCAATGGCGGCTGTGAGCAGCTGTGTCTCCAGCAGGTGGCACCCTTCCAGGACGACCCCACCTTGTACAACATCTTCATGTTCTGTGGGTGAGTTAAGCTTCCCATGAGGCCAACCGGTTTGCTTGGATGGGAGACTTTAGTGCTAAATCCAATTTAAAAAATTTCTGAATAAGCTGGTCACCCGAGGCCAGCCTGTAGGTTCTGAGAAAAGAGCCTGCATGACTGGAAGATGAGCCCTTCTTAAAAAAAAAAACAATTAAATATATTTTTATTGATTTCTGAGAGGAAAGCAGAGGGGGAGAAAGATAGAAACATCAGTGATGAGAGAGAATCATAAATAGGCTGCCTTCTTCACGCCCCACTCTGGAGATTGAGCCCGAAAGCCAGGTATTTGCTCTGACAGGGAATCGAACCATGACCTCCTGGTTCATGGGTCGATGCTCAACCACTGAGCCACGCCAGCTGAGCAGGAGGAGCCCTTTTATAATCAGAGTTGGGAGGACCCTTAGGGAAAGTTGGGTCACACCCCTGTAGACAAGGAAGGTGGCCACAGTCATTTCCTGCTTACACTGGAATTTTCCAGCCGTCTTTTGTGGAACTGTTAATCAGGTGTTTTGTGACAACCTTTCAGTGGTCCAAAGCTTGGGAAAGATTGTGTGAAACTAAACTATCAGAGAAGAGGAGCGAGACATAATTAAATTCTATCCCCAAAGTTCCATCATTTTGTGCAGCCGCCCTCCCTCAGACAGAGCAATTCCACCATGTAAAGAGCCCTTGCCTGTGGATCAGCTCATTTTGTTTGGGAGGACAGGGCAGGCAATGCCTCCCCATTTCACAGATGTGAAAACTAAGGCACAGTGAGGGTGAGTAACTCCCTCAGGATTGGGATATTGGTAACTGGGAAGATTAAGATTAGAATTCAAGCCCTCCTGGTTTTAAAGAATTTCTGTAGCTCCTTTAAAATTGTAATTTATACCACTGACTAAAATTATATTTAAAGACATTTTCATGTTATATAAATTTGGCCCATTTTTTTTAAATCCGCACCTGAAGATAAGTTTATTATTGATTTGAGAGAGAGAGAGAGAGAGAGAGAGAGAGAGAGAGAGAGAGAGAGAGAGAGAAATCGATGTAAGAGAGAAACATTGATCAGTTGCCTCCCATATATATTCTGATCTGGAAGCAAAACCACAACCTAGGTATGTGTCCTGATGGGGAATCAAATCTTCAACCGTTTTGGTGTACAGGATGACACTCAACCAACTGAGCCACCATGACAAGGCTTGGCCAATTCTTCCACAACCCTAGTTTGCTTGTCTATCATGTCCTCTCTCCTTCCTTCTCCCTTTCCCTCCTTCTTCCCTCCCCTTTCCTCTCCCTCTCCACCTTTTTCTGCCTGTTAGGGAGCTTGCTTCCTTTATGCCACCAACCATGCTGGCCCCTGGCTGCAGAGATGAAAGACGTGTAGTTCTTGCCTTCAAGGATCTCACAATCTAATAGGCTTACAATGAAAATCAATGTTTATAATAATAAAGCTATGCTAGATTGTTGCTAATAATCAGGAAAAGATTATTTGATGGAATAGTAATGTTATTTTATTGTATTTCATTTTATGTTATTTCTTTGCAACCAAGCAATTTTCAATTCAGTTTCTTATAAAATCCCATTCCATAAATGGAAGCTTGATCTAAATCTTCATGTCTCTATAATGTTATTCACCTCAGTTAATAGAGGTAAGTTCAGCCAAAGTTGTATAGCTTTATTTATTTCATAAACATACATTTGTGAGCACCTAGTTTGTGCAGAGAACTGAGTTAGTTGTTAAATATAGGAGATCGCAGGATATGAAACCTGATCTCTGCCCTCAAAGGAGTTCCCAGTGGAACACATGGTGATGAGCACAAAGGAGAATAGGGGATTCCGGGCCCTATAGAAGGGAATCTGCCAGATGCTCACAGTGGACTGAGGGAACGGCCAGCTTCAAAATTCTTTATAGAAATACTGTGATATGGCTCAAAGATGGAGTCACCTCACTATCTTGTCCCAGACCTAGGCTGGTACCATAGAGTCCTTTGTGGTTCTGGAATCACATCTGTTGCCTGGACTAATGCAGTAGGTCCCTAACTGGACTCCTTCCCTGTTTCAATCAGGATTCAGTACACGTGTGTATGCAGCACTCTCCAAGCCACTATATGTAGCCTAACAAAGAAGTCCTTGGTTTGAGATTCTTATCTAACAACCAAGTCGGAGCTCTAGTCACACTTGTTCACACAAATATATAAATGGTAAATGGGGAGAAAAAGTAGTTCAAGGGCATTCACATGAGACACATTTGTGCCTCTGCTAGTAATAATGATGGAAACATTTGACGAGGACCTGCTATATGCTAACACAACGGAAGTTCTTTAGTTTCATTGTTTCAGTCTTCTCAACAACCCAGAGAAGGAGCTGCTGCTTCCCCCGCTTTTGCAGATGGGGAAACTGAAGCTCAGAGAGTTTAATAAACTGGCTCAAGGTCACCTGTAAAGGGCAGTGTCATTGCCATTACAATATTGCTTCTAACCACTTAAAACTATGATTATTTGTTCCTCTACATAGAACAGAGTCTTTATCTTATTACAACAGTTACCGTAGGTAGTAATAAAAATGTGTTTTAATGCCATGAATACCCACAAATTCAAAATCTTGTTTACTTCATATTAAATCAATATGCTTTTTCAATGACAGCTTTATCAAAAGAATTCTTACTTGACTAACAAATTATAGTCTTCTCAATATAACTACAAATAAGGTCCAGTTAATGACTTTTGGGTCATTGACCCATATTTGGCAGCATCAGTATTGCCCTCCCATTAGAGTAACTGGACACGCTTAATGGGTAGGGCGTCAAGGAGGTGCCGCACTCCATGACCCAGCTGCTATTTAGTTTAATTGGAGGGGGAGTTAATATGGGTAGACCTTGTGTTTGGATACATTCAAACAGAACACAGCCGGAAGATGATCAATCTTACTAATTTCTTAGTGACTTGTCACAGGACCAGATTTAGAAGGTCATTAATTTCTTAAGTACAGTGTCATTTTTTTTTTCTCTGCCTACTTACCCTCCAAACAAAGGCAGGGTCTGGCCATATAGATAGTCCCAGAGAAAGGCTCCAAAATATCTTGGATTTTAAATGTGTTAACTCACTTACAAGCTTATCTCTTGAGCTATTTGGGAAATCAGATACTTAGAGGAGGACAGGACAGTACTCCAAAGCTCTGAAAGCATTTATCTGCAAACGTAAGGTGAGAGGTTCAGTGTGATTACATCGTGGAAGGAGACTTGGTTTACAGGCTTAAGAAATTGAGTTGTGACAAAAATCACATTGGGATATTCACCATCTCTAGCTACTCAATACACTCCCAAAGGCATTTCCTCCCAACCAATTGAGTTGAGTTGACTGCACAGCTTGTTGATGGACTAACGTCTCGAGTTTTCCACTGTATCAGGTGCATTGAGGATTACAAGCTGGGTATGGATGGACGCTCTTGCCAACTTGTCTCAGAGACCTGCCCAGAAGGAGGCGACTGTGGGGAAAGCAGGGAGCTTCCCATGAACCAGACACTCTTTGGGGAGATGTTCTTTGGTTACAACAACCATTCCAAGGAAGTAGCTTCTGGACAAGTGCTGAAAGGAACATTCAGGTGAACCTCAAGTCTGTAGAATTGATTATTCATGGCTGCTAGATCTTCCTCCTAAGAGCTTTAGTCAGCATCACATGTTACATCTTGGAGCGAGATAAATGTGATCCTAAAAGGACAGGTTATGTTCCCTCCCATGGTCTTTTCCAAGTCTGCATTCATCCTTCCAGAGTTCGAGAACTGTGGTTCCTCTGGGTGAACAATGAAGTATGAAATAAATTTTTATCTTGCCCAGCAGGCACTGGAAGATTTTCTGTGGAACCCTCCACAAAATGCTCAGGTTCTATTTTCCTTC